>NC_064640.1:33496141-33799172 GCF_023864345.2 Schistocerca serialis cubense
TTGTGGGGGCCCTCTCTGAGGGCACTCCCGCCTTAGGTGATTGTTCACACCTCAGGTCACACCTCATGACAAACGGACAGAGGGACCAATCAGCACTTTCGGAAAGTATCAGCTCGGGTAATCACCCCTCCCTGGGCCTGGCCATTACCAGGGGGTACGTACGTGTCCTACCTGTCTACCCAGGGCGGGGAATTACGCGTTACCCCGTCACCGGCTACACATGGAAGTGCGTGGGTCGGCCTTCAGACATGCACAGGGAGGAAGAAAGAGAAAGGGAAAGGAAAGAAGAGAGGTCTCAAATACGCAGCGGAGAAAAGGGTAAAGAGAAGAGGTAAGGAAAAGAGAAGGACAAAGGAAGGATGAAGACATACAAGCAAGGAAGGCGAAGAATGCAGTACAGCTCCAAGAGGGGGGAAGCAGCTCCAAGAGGGGGGAAGCAGCTCCAAGAGGGGGGAAGCAGCTCCAAGAGGGGGGAAGCAGCTCCAAGAGGGGGGAAGCAGCTCCAAGAGGGGGGAAGCAGCTCCAAGAGGGGGGAAGCAGCTCCAAGAGGGGGGAAGCAGCTCCAAGAGGGGGGAAGCAGCTCCAAGAGGGGGGAAGCAGCTCCAAGAGGGGGGAAGCAGCTCCAAGAGGGGGGAAGCAGCTCCAAGAGGGGGGAAGCAGCTCCAAGAGGGGGGAAGCAGCTCCAAGAGGGGGGAAGCAGCTCCAAGAGGGGGGAAGCAGCTCCAAGAGGGGGGAAGCAGCTCCAAGAGGGGGGAAGCAGCTCCAAGAGGGGGGAAGCAGCTCCAAGAGGGGGGAAGCAGCTCCAAGAGGGGGGAAGCAGCTCCAAGAGGGGGGAAGCAGCTCCAAGAGGGGGGAAGCAGCTCCAAGAGGGGGGAAGCAGCTCCAAGAGGGGGGAAGCAGCTCCAAGAGGGGGGAAGCAGCTCCAAGAGGGGGGAAGCAGCTCCAAGAGGGGGGAAGCAGCTCCAAGAGGGGGGAAGCAGCTCCAAGAGGGGGGAAGCAGCTCCAAGAGGGGGGAAGCAGCTCCAAGAGGGGGGAAGCAGCTCCAAGAGGGGGGAAGCAGCTCCAAGAGGGGGGAAGCAGCTCCAAGAGGGGGGAAGCAGCTCCAAGAGGGGGGAAGCAGCTCCAAGAGGGGGGAAGCAGCTCCAAGAGGGGGGAAGCAGCTCCAAGAGGGGGGAAGCAGCTCCAAGAGGGGGGAAGCAGCTCCAAGAGGGGGGAAGCAGCTCCAAGAGGGGGGAAGCAGCTCCAAGAGGGGGGAAGCAGCTCCAAGAGGGGGGAAGCAGCTCCAAGAGGGGGGAAGCAGCTCCAAGAGGGGGGAAGCAGCTCCAAGAGGGGGGAAGCAGCTCCAAGAGGGGGGAAGCAGCTCCAAGAGGGGGGAAGCAGCTCCAAGAGGGGGGAAGCAGCTCCAAGAGGGGGGAAGCAGCTCCAAGAGGGGAAGCAGCTCCAGGAGGGGAAGCAGCTCCAGGAGGGGAAGCAGCTCCAGGAGGGGAAGCAGCTCCAGGAGGGGAAGCAGCTCCAGGAGGGGAAGCTGCTCCAGGAGGGGAAGCAGCTCCAGGAGGGGAAGCAGCTCCAGGAGGGGAAGCAGCTCCAGGAGGGGAAGCAGCTCCAGGAGGGGAAGCAGCTCCAGGAGGGGAGCAGCTCCAGGAGGGGAAGCAGCTCCAGGAGGGGAGCAGCTCCAGGAGGGAAGCCGCTCCAAGAGGGGAGGGTGTAGGAACTGTGACAAGTGGTAAGGAGAAGGTGGCGGGGGGGGGGGGGGGGAGAGAGGAGAGGGGGACAGGGTTGAGGTAAGGAAGAGGTAGGATGGGGGAAATGATGTGAGAGAGACAAAAGTTGAAGAAAGTGCCACTGGATGGAGTCTGTCATATATTTGGCGAGCCTCAGCATAAGCCAGACGATCCAGGGACTTGCACCCTTGGATCTTCCTTTGTCTTGAGAGCTGGGCAATCTGGCAAGTGGGGTAAGTGGCGATCCTGACAACTGACACATACAGGTTGTGGAACACAGGGGCTTCCCTCTTGAAGTAGGCGACCACAGTCACCACACAGACTGTCCGTCGTACAGTGGGAAGACTTATGCCCAAAACACACGCACCGAAAGCACGTCACAGATGATGGGACGTATGGCTTCACATCACATCCGTAGCATCTAAGCTTTACCTTTTCTGGGAGGTTACCTCCCTTGAAAGTGAGGATGAAGGCGTCAGTATTGGTGCAGTTGTCTTTATGACCCTTCCGCACACTTCAAATAAAATAAACGCCTAGTCGCTCCAGATTAGCCTTGAGTTCCTCATCAGTTTGCAAGTGAAAAATCACTCCCTGGACCATACTCAGACTGGTGAGGGGTAATAGACACTGGGACATTGCCAAGACGATCACAAGCATGAAGAGCTGCATACTGGATGGAAGAAGAAACTTTGATCAACAGAGAGCCCAACTATATCTTACTAACAGACTCCACTTCACCAAACGTTTCCTTTATATTCTCCACAAAAAGATGGCTTTATGGATGTGATTGTGTCACCGTCTATCTTAGTACAGACAAGGTAGCAGGGGAAGTGTTTCATACCAAGACAGCGAACCTGGCCCTCCTCCCAGGGTGTAGCCAGGGAAGGGGAGGCTGCTGGGTCATATGAAGCATCGTTAATTGGTTGTTTATTGTTCGAAGACGTAGCAGTTTGAGAACGGCCAGAATTTTCCAGCTTGATACGCTTCATGGGCCAAGCATCTGCCCTGATACCACACACTCCTACCAGGGTCTCCCCCCATAGACGCCACCCAGCCACGACAAGGGTTGCCTGGCACAGCGGCTGTTGCTGGGAGTTCCAATGCTCCAGGAAGACAAGCAACCACTCCTTGGATTACGTGGATAGGGATCTTTTCAGGTATCGGTAGTGTGATCTCCGTGTTGTCAAGGAGCTCAGCCAGATGGGAACGTAACATCTCCACCACACAGACTGGCTACATGTACTGGTGATCTAGCAGGCAGAGGGGGACTACGACAGGGGAGGAATAGGGGAAGGATGGGTGGGCACAGGAATCCATACTACTGACGCTAGGGAGGAAGTTATTTCCCAAATGGCTCACACTAAAAACAGAAAATTGAGAAGTGGAGGTTAAACCCCAAGTCAGGTAGGAGAAACAGAATTGCCAAGAATACGTGGAACCAGGTGGATAGCCAGGTCGACATAAATCAGAACTCCAAGAGAGGGGAAGGAGGGGACAGTGGGGAAAGAGTGATGATAGGGAGGGAGGAGCATGGTGAAGGAAATACAGCCAGGGAAGGAAGAACAGGCTCCAATAGCTCGGGGCCATGCGTGCACCATGCACGAATTGACGAAAGAACCTTGAGCCTACTGGGGGGGGGGGAAGGGGGGGGGTTCACTTCAATGATCTTCATGGTAGGGGTGCTTAGTGGCATGTCTCAGTGCTTATGCCGAGGAAACTCTTCCTATCCAGTGCATTTTTAACGTATTATGGTACCCTTCACAGAACTTTTCAGATGCCTCTTTAAATCTGTAGGCAAACAACTGTGAAATTTTGTTGTTTGTATGGATATTTCATTCAGTAAAGCAAGTGTTCTTTCAAATACTCCGTCATAGATTTCTGTTGTGTTCTTGGTTAAAGTTATAGATTGGTTGGTTGTTTGAGGTTTAAGGGACCAAACAGCAAGGTCATCAGTCCCTTGTTTCAAATGTGGTCCATTCCGCTAATGTGACATCTCAGGAAAGTCAGAACAATAAAAGGGAAAAGGCTAAAAACGTAAAGGGGCAGTCATGGTGTCAATGGTAAAAACAAAACGAGGGAAGTCAGCAAGAGAACGAACCCAACGCTGTGCTGAAGCAGCACAGGCAAGACCACCCGTGACTTAAAGGGTACAACCCCTAGAATGTAGAAGTACGTATGGGAAAAGGAGACTAACCAATCCTTGATAAAAAAAAGGGGTAAAACAGAGTAAAAGGGGAAGAAAAGAGGATTTCGGTCAGGGAGGTGAATCGGGAATCTCGGAACACTGCTTACAGTGGGAGACACCCAAACACTCACCACCCTGCCCCAATACCAGACAGAGGTTAGAAACCTTAAAACTGAGAATAAAAACCACTTTCCCGGAGGAAACCGAGAACCAGAGAGACCATCTGGGAATCGTCAGCCAACATCAAAGGTAAAGTGTGGGGGAGTATGTACTCAGCACACAGAGCCAAAAGAAGGGGGCATTCAACCAAAATGTGGGCTACTGGCTGGAAGGCTCCACAACCACAAAGTGTGGGTGGCTCATCACGGAAAAGAAAGCCATGGGTCAGCCTGGTATTGCCAATGCGGAGACGACACAGTGTGGTCGAGTCCTTTCGGGAGAGGCGAAAGGAAGAACGCCACAGGCCTGGTGTCACCTTCATCGCACGAAGCTTATTAGACAGGGGAGTAGCCTCCCAAGAATTGGCCCATGACTGTGTTAAGTGGGATTTGATGTGAAGCCGTGAATCCGCTGCAGGGGGGTCACAGAAAACGGGGTTAAGTGACTGCTCCCCCAGCCAATCGATCAGCGAGCTCATCACCCGGGATACCCACATGGCCAGGGACCCAAATGAAGTCAATGGAACAAGCAGCACGGTGAATATCAGCGGGATGGTCATGGATGGCAGAGACCAAGGGATGGCGCGAAAAACACCGGCCAATAGCAAGAAGGCCACTCATCGAGTCCGTACATAACAAAACGCGGTTGTGTTGGGACTGTTTAATAAAGGTAAGGGCCTCGGAAATTGCCATCAATTCGGCAGTAAACACCCCACATGTAGGTGGCAGCAGATGATTGTCCGTTCCGACAGAGGACGTGAAGGCATACCCAACATGATCAGCAGATTTAGAGCAATCAGTGTAAAAACCAACAGCATCCCGAAACTCTCATAAAATTTGGCGGAAAAAGGAACAGAACACCACCGGGGGGATGGAATCTTTTGGACCTCGGCGGAGATCCATCCGAATTCGAGGCCGAAAAACTAACAAAGGGGGGTGGAGGGGAGGGAGTGAGGAAGACAGGACAAAGAAGGAAGCTGAAAATCACTGGAAAGAGACGCAAGGCGGAGCCCAACCGGTAAACCCACCCAAGGGCGGGAGTCGGGTGGGCGACGTCCATGGTCTGGGAACAGAATAGAATATGAAGGATGAGGGGGAGAGGAACGGATAGCGAGTGCATAAGACACCAGAAGCTGGGACCGCCGAACAGAAAGGGGGGGGGGGGGGGATCCCAGCTTCAACCAGGAGACTGTCAACAAGGCTAGTAGGGAATGCACCGGTGGCCAAGCGGATACCATGATGGTGGTATTCCAGCACGTGCAGTGTGGAAGGAGCAGCTGAACCATAAACTTGACAACCATAGTCCAAGCGAAACAGAACTAGATTCAAATGGTTCAAATGGCTCTGAGCACTATGGGACTTAACATCTTAGGTCATCTGTCCGCTAGAACTTAGAACTACTTAAACCTAACTAACCTAAGGACATCACACACATCCATGCCAGAGGCAGGATTCGAACCTGCGACCATAGCAGTCCCACGGCTCTGGACTGCAGCGCCTAGAACCGCACGGCCACCGTGGCCGGCAGACAGAACTAGAGCACGATAAAGACAGAGAAGGAGGGAACGATCCGCACCCCAAGAGGATTGGGCAAGGAAGCGAAGGACATTGAGTTTATAGAAACATCCTACCTTCAGATGTCTGATATGGGGCAGCCAAGTGAGCTTGTTGTCAAAAAGAAGACCCAGGAAACGAAACTGTGGGACCACAGGCAATCATTGGGCATCGAGATAGAGCTCTGGATCAGGGTGGATCATAGTACGGCGACAGAAGTGGACCACCCGCGATTCTAGAGGCGAGAATTGAAACCCATGTGAGAGGGTCCATGCAGAGGCACGCCGTATAGCTCCCTGGAGCTGTCGCTCTGCAGATGCCATCGAAGAGGAACTAACCCAAATGCAGAGATCATCCACATACAGGGCAGGGGCGACCAAAGGACCGACAGAGGCCGCAAGTCCATCGATAGCAATAAGGAAAAGAAGGACACACAAGACAGAACCCTGTGGGATGCCCGTCTCCTGGGTCCGTGGAGAACTAAAAACAGTACCAACTCGAACTCTGAATGACCGATGGAACAGGAACTGGCGGATAAAAATCGGGAGTGGGCCCCAAAGACCCCACTGATGAAGGGTAAGTAAGATGCAATGGCGCCAGGCTGTGTCATAAGCCTTGCGAAGGTCAAAAAACACTGCAACCAAATGGCGGTGCTGGGAAAAAGCCTGCCGAACTGCGGATTCCAAGCGAATTAAATGATCGATTGGAGACCGCCCTCTCGAAAGCCACACTGGTAAGGGGACAATAGATCCCGAGATTCGAGGACCCAATTGAGCCGATGGGCTACCATCCGTTCAAGTAACTTACAAACAACATTGGTCAAACTAATTGGCCAATAGCTGTCAACAGATAGAGGGTTCTTACCAGACTTAAGGACAGGAACCACAATGCTATCCCTCCACTGAAAAGGAAGTCACCCTGGAGCCAGATACGGTTAAACACCCGAAGATGATGTTGCCATTGTGGAGCACTGAGGTGTTGAAGCAGTTGGTTATGAATGGAATCTGGGCCAGGGGCCGTATCATGAGAAGATAGAGCAGAAAGAAATTCCCATTCAGTAAAAGGTTCGTTGTAAGATTCTGACTCACAAGGGGTAAAACAGAAGGTGGAAGCCTCAGCCCGCTGTTTCTGGTGAAGGAAAGCAGCTGGATAGGAGGCTGATGCTGATGCCACTGCAAAATGGGTCGCAAGATGTTCTGCAAGAACTAATGGGTCCGTACAAAAGCCATCTGGGAAGTGAAGGCCTGGGAGAGAGCGAAGTGCAGCCCATACTCGTGAAAGAGGGACAGTAGAACCAAAGGAAGAAACGAATCGTTCCCAACATATCCGCTTGCTCTGTTTGATTAAATAACGGGCTTTAGCGTGGAGGCGTTTAAAGGTAGTAAGGCTGGCTACGGATGGGTGCCTCTTAAAGTGTTGCAAAGCTCGACGGCGATCACAGATGGCAACAGCAATGGCCGTACTCCACCATGGGACATGCCGGCGACGAAATTGTCCAGATGAGCGCGGGACAGCAAGGTTAGCAGCGCGAACAATCGCGTCAGACACGTCAAGTAGGACGTCATCAATACAACCCGACAAAGAGGGAAAAAACACGACCTGTGCAGTGTATAGAGGCCAATCGGCGCGTTGGAAAGGCCGAAGAGGTAACCTGTCCACCAGGGAGCGGGAAGGGAGCGTGATAATCAACGGGAAATGGTCACTATCACAAAGGTCGTCGTGTGGCGAACAGTGTAATGAAGGGAGGCGAGAGGGAGAAGAAAGAGGAAGATCAATGGCAGAAAAGGTACCATGACCGGCACTGAAATGAGTAGGGAAGCCATCATTAAGAAGGCACAAGTCGTGGTCTGCAATAAATTGGTCTATAAGAAGACCTCGTCTAGATGGAAAGGCACTGCCCCACAAGGGATGATGAGCATTAATATCCCCAAGGAGGAGGAAAGGAGGAGGAAGTTGCTGAAGAAGGGCAGTTAAGGCAGCAGGTGTAAGAGTCCTGTCAGGAGGGAGATAAAGATTGCAAACTGTGACCGCAGGGTCTAGGTGGACCCTAACAGCAACCACTTCTAATGTAGTTTGAAGAGTAATCCACGTGCTAGCAATGTCTGTACAGACCAACGTACAAACGCCACCAGAAGCCCGCAGGGGTCCGACCCAATTTCGACAGAAAACACTGAACCCACGGAGGGTCGGTGAGTGAGAATCAGTAAAATGAGATTCCTGGAGATCCACACAAGCTGCAGAGTAAGACGAAAGAAGGGATTTCAGTTCCGGAAGTTGACGATAGTATCCATTATAATTCCATTGGAGAACTACAGAACGATGATTTAAATGGGGCTGAACATGCTGGAACCAGTCACCAGAGGCTCTTTGTCCCGGGACTTGTGTTTCTTCTTCTTTTCAGGCTGAGATCGAGGAGGGCTGTGTGGCATAAAGGAGCCAGCTGCAGCAATATCAGGAACAGGAAGAGACCAGGCGACCTGGAGGCCGACAGACCGCAGCTCTCGCGGTCGTCGTGCGGCAGCAGACCTTTGACCTGGAAGGTGCCGGCAAGGGGCATCCCGGGAGAGGCGCCCTTGACTGGCAGATGCCGAAGGAGTGGGACACTTCTCCGGCTGGGGAGGGGGAGCAGCGCCCAGATGAGAAGGTGTGGGAGCCGCTGGGGAAGGGGGGAGGAGAGGGGTCCGGGATGGGGGTAAGGAAGGGGGAGGAAGGGATGAAGATGTAACCAAGGCATATCTAGATGTCATGGACACAGGGTGAAGACGTGTATATTTGTTACGGGCCTCTGTGTAGGTTAAACGATCGAGGGACTTTTACTCCTGTATCTTCTTTTCCTTGTTATATACTGGGCAATCTGGTGAACGGGGAGAATGACTACCATGTCGATTTACACACACAGGATGGGGAACACAGAGACTCCCCTCATGGAGTGGACGTCCACAGTCACCACAGAGAGGGGCCTGTGAACAGCGGCAAGACGTGTCCAAAACACAAGCACTTAAAACGCCTCATAGGAGGTGGGATGTACGGCTTCACATCACAGCGGTCGACCATAATCTTAACTTTCTCAGGGAGGGTATCCCCTTCGGAGGCCAGGATAAAGGCACCAGTATCAATACGATAATCTTTAGGACCCTTCTGAACACGGCGAACAAAGTGAACACCCCACCGTCCGAGATTGTCCCGAAGTTCATCAGTTTGAAGGATGAGGTCCCTGTGAAAAATCACACCTTGTACCATATTTAGAGACTGGTGGGGGTAATGGACACAGGAATTGTGCCAAGATGGGTACAGGCACGAAGGGCTGCAGATTGGGCAGCTGAAGCAGTTTTTATCAGCAACGAACCCGACTGCATCTTGCTCAGGGAGCTCACTTCGCCAAACTTGTCTTCAATGTGTTCCACAAAGAATGAAGGTTTGGTATCTCCATCAGTCCTGGTGCAAACTAGATAACGGGGGAAAGGTTTTGCCCCTAGCCGACGGGCCTGACCCTTTTCCCAGGGGGTAGCCATGGAAGGGAAGGCCGAAGGGGCAAGAGAAGCAGCACTTTAAGAATCAGTTCCATGCAGAGAGACAGCCGCAGAAGAACGGCCAGAGTTCTGGACCCGTATGCGTTTCATTTGCATAGCGTCCGCCCTGATACCACCCACTCCGATCAGGGGGTCTCCTCACGGGCGCCACCCAGCCACAGCAAGGGCCGTCTGGCACTGTGGCCATTGCCAGGAGTTCTGATGCTCCAGGATGACGAGCAACCACTCCAAGGCATGCATCAGGTGGTCACAGCTCAGGTATCAGAAGTGTGATCCCTGTGTGTTCAGGGGGCTCAACCAAAAGGGTACATAGCGACCCCACCACGTGGCCTGGCTACCGTGCTGGCTAGCACCCTAGCATCAGACAATGACGTGAAAGAAAAGGTGGAATGTACTAGGAGGGCGCACGTCGGAGACACTAGGTAAGGTGCTCTTCTCCAAATGGCTCACACTACGGAGGAGAAATTTTGTAATGGAGGTCAAACCCCCAGAGGGGGACCAAGGAATGCCAAGAGGAAGAGATGATTACGCAACAAAACCGAATTGTAAAACCAACAGAACCAGGAGGATAGCGGGGGCCAACATAAGCAAGGACACCAAGAGAGGGAGAGGAGAGGGCGACGGGAAAGGAGCAAGGAGGGGAAAGGAGGGGAAAGGAGGGGAAAGGAGGGGAAAGGAGGGGAAAGGAGGGGAAAGGAGGGGAAAGGAGGGGAAAGGAGGGGAAGGGGAAGGAAATGCAGCCCTGGAGAGAAAGAAGGCTGCAATAACTCAGGGCCCCGTGCTCGCCACGCACGTATCCACAAAAGAGTTGTGGGCCCCCTGGGGGGTAAAGTTATAGAATGAGTACCCAGCATATATCCTTTTTCCCAGCTTATTCCATATGTTCAGTCTGCGAGAATATTGCTGTAGAGTTTATAGACATCATCAGTAGCATCTACTTCGTCTTCTTTAGCCTCAGAGAGTTGTTAGAGAGATTCTGTAAGAGGCCTAAATGTTTTGCAGAGTGACTTGTCCGTTTGAAAATGCTATAACCAGAGCAATCACAGCTCTGCACAAACCACAAGCTTGTGTTCATGAACGACTTTATATTCTGTCGACATATTGTGAAACGTCCCCTTTGAAAACGACAGTGCTGCTAAAACCTCTTACGTTATTTGATTTTCAAACAGCTGAGCAAAACTCAACTTGCTCAAACAGTTTTCTCTTTATTCATTCTGATCATCATAAAACTGACACACAATATTTTTAGAGCAACGCAATCTGACTTTCAATAATCCTTACAAAAGTATGGCCCTGACTAACAACGACATATACCTTTGATGAATCACTCACCTCACAAAAATCTTTGTTACTCGTACTACTACAATTCAGCGAGCGCCAATACTGACAGATAAATAAAAGATTCTAACTACTGTAGGCCCTAACTACTGATAGGCATGGTTAGCAAATGAATGATTGATAGAGAACAATCAATGTATTTACCTTAATGATGTTCAAAAGCCATCATACATATATCTATCAATTCATGACATCCATCTTTACAAATTTCCTTTTTCTGGCGGACACGCGTCCAGAGTGTCCGCTTATAGCAACCTCTCAAAACTCTGGCATCTCTCTCCCCATATCCACCATTGCTGGCGGCTCACCTCCAACTGCCCAACGCTACGTGCTGTTCACATCCAACACTACAATACCGAATATTCCAACAGTGAGTCCAACCAGTCACAGACTGCATACAGCACAGTCAGTGATTTTCATAAAGAGCGCTACTTGGCGTTACCAGCATAAAAACCTAAACAGCCTACTTACAAAGCCCCCATGCGCCCCACAAAAAATTTTGCATATTGTTTTGGGCAGTGGCCAATAATTATTTGCTAATTTTTTTTATATTAACGATAACAAATACATCAAATGCACACACTAATTGATACACTGTTGGTCAAAAGCAAAAATTTCCTCACAATCCATAAAGACAGTCCTGATCATTCATCACAGTAGTAATTGCATTGCACAAAGTCTGATCAGTAAAAGAAAATGCATATGGAAGTAGTGGATTTCCATGCAGTCTTGAAGTAGTGTTGTCCTTCCAGTGGAAAGAAAGTGCTGACTGTTGATATGCAGGCAGGTAATGGGCCACAACAAAGCAAACCCACAGCAGAGTCAGTCGAAGTTTCGAAGAATATTGGTAGGTAGGTCATCACAGAGCAGAACCACTGTAGTCCTGGTAGAGATTTTGGTATTGGTGGGCCACCAAAGGTACAGACTCACTGTAGTCCTTGTAGAGATGCCCAGCAGCCATCCGTTTCAACTGTGTGGGTGCACAATCATCGAAGAGCCTTGCGAATAATATAGCAAGTCCATGAACCACCACTTGCGGACACTCAAAAAATTTTTGAATTGTCGTTAGAACCAACAGTGCTGTTAACCAGTCCCTTGCTGAATTATCAACACCGATGCTGTAGGGAAGCAGCCTACTCACGCCATATAAAATTCATATGCTTTCCAGTGTGCCAGCCTAGTCCGCTGTAACTAGCTATGACGTCACCAGTGTTGCACAATACCTTAAAGGTAAAGTAAATAATCTGAAAAATTAATAGCATGTCAGGAGTGATGCTAAAATAATAATGTGTTAACTTTCAGTTTGGTAAGTTAGGCAGTTTTCGAAATTTGGACATTTTACATTAAAATTCATCGGCGCAACAGGAAGGAGCTAGAAACTTCAAAATTTGTATTCGGATTCCCTTTTCATTGTTATTTAATGGAAACAGAATGCTGGATCTCACAAAGCAATATTTTGGTTGAAATACATGATTTTCTGTTTTTGTGTCCTAAGAGTTCAGAAGCAAGACAGATTAAGTAACTGATTAGAAAATGCTACGATATTTAGATTTAGGTAGAGGGGAGATACGCTATAATAACAAAGATGTGAGAGGTTTCAAAAGGGTAGCTATAAAACTATAGCTGTAGCGTCTCTCCAAAGGGCAAGTTCAGAGCTCATCATTTGCGTGCAGGACAACTAAAACAATTCTCTCGCCGAAAGTATTTAATCTATCCACATTAGAATTTTATTATAGATACTTACCTGTGTGCTGATTGTACAATTAAATAGAGAGCTTCATTGGCCTTTATCAAATGAAGCCATTAATTACTTAGTAACTTGAAGTGGTGTTTTGCTAGCCTAGTGGCTAGTCAGTAAGGCAAATTGTGTCGGCTGCGCCTTTGGCGGTCCATAGTGCGGCTGTATAAATAAGAGCAAGAGAGCCAGAGTAAGGCTTCGCCCTACCTCCTTCACCGCTCCGATAATCCCCTCCCGATTGTGCGTGGCGGAGTTGCCATTCTTCACCACTGCCAGATCCCAGTTCGGCTCCAACCTCTCCTTCCCGACCCCACCGAACACCTGATCCTTAGTCTCTTCTTCCCCGGCCTTACCGTCACCTACGCCGCCATCTATGTCCGCCCCAATGCCCCTATTCCTTTCGACTTCCTCTCCCACAATGACCATACCTTCTCCTCCTACGTGATCGCCGCCGACCTCAACATCCATAGTTGTTCCGCCGCCCAGTTGTGGCGGTGGCATCGGTAGCTATCCTCCCTTCAAGGCGACCTCGTCCCCATTTCCCAGCACACTCGTCCCGAATCCGACTCCACTCCCGATGTCATCCTCTCCTCCCCCAACCTCTTTGGTTGCATAACAGTGGATGTCCTGGAGGCCATTGGTAGCGACCATCTCCCTGTCCTCCTCACCGTTTCAGACGGTCGTTGCCCCCATCCCAACCCTCGTAATAACCCTCCTCCGAAGTACGTCCATGATTATTCCCGTGCCGACTGGAATGCCTACCGGGATACCCTCTCCACCCAGGTCGATAGCCACCCCTTCACCTACCATCAACCTGACGACGTTACTCATGCCGCCTCCTTTCTCCAGCAGACCTTGTCTGAGGCCGTGGAGGCCCACGTCCCTACTGTCGCCGTCCAGCCCCACCATCCTACCTTACCCCTACAGGCCGTCCTCCTCCTCCATGAATCCTGCCGTCTCTATCGTGCCTTCCTCCACACGCGTGACCCGGACACACTACGATGCCACCGGCAACTCCAGCAACACATCCGAAACTTGCTCGTGGCTAAGAAACGCCGGGACTGGCGACAGACATGCACCCATTTAAATGCTACCCTACCTATAAACTCGTCCAAGTTCTGGTCAGCCTTCCGTCATCTTACCGGAACTAAACCCTCCCCCTACTATCCTCTTCTCCATGGCACCCCTTCCCTGACACCCTTACTAAGGGTAATCACTTTGCCTCCTACCTCTCAGATATCTATTCCATCCCCGCCGATCCCCAGTTCGATTACTCCCTCTTCCCGGATGTCGGCGATCGAACTGACATCTCTGTCCCTCCCCTCGCACCTGGTTTCCAGTACTTGGACAACATTGCACACATGGAACTCAGTGCCCCTATCACTACACAGGATCTCATTGCTACACTCCGCACAAAACGCAACACCGCTCCTGGTCACGATCGTGTCACCTACCGCCACCTTCGCGAAGCTCCTGTCTCTTTACTCTCCACTCTGGGCAGGCTCTACAATGTAGTCCTGTCCACCAGCTACTACCCCGACCTGTGGAAAACCTCCCACATCCTGATGTTCCGTAAACCGCCGTCTACCGTCTCCTCCTACCATCCCATCAGCCATACCTCTGTCTTCAGCATAGTCCTGGAATCCATCCTCATCCGATGCATCCACCAGCATGTCCGCCAGCACCGCCTCCTTCCCGTTACCCAGTGTGGCTTTTGGTTGTCCTTCTCTTCCGATGACCTCCTCCTTAACCTCACACATTGCCTATCCGAACAACTTAATTCCTGTCGCTCCGCAATTTTCCTCTCCCTGGACCTCGAACGTGCCTATGACTGCGAATGGCATTCCGGTCTCCTCTTCAAGCTCCAAACCATCGCCCCTCCCATTAACTACATCCATCTGATCGGCTCCTTTCTCTCCCACCGTCCTTTTTACATCACCATCCATAACACGGATTCCTACACCTTTTTTCCCTACACCGGTGTGCCCCAAGGCTCCGTCCTCTCCCCCCCTCCTCTACCTTTTGTATACGGCGGACATGCCGCCGCCATCACCCCCCCGTCCATCTTCTGCAGCTTGCCAATGACACTGCCTTCCTTGCCCTCGCCCCCACCCTGCAGCATTCCCAACACCTTGTCCAATCCCATGTTGACCGGTTCACCGCTTGGTGCAACCAGTGGTTGCTGAAGATCAATCCCTCCAGAACCCAGGCGATCATGGTAGGCAGAACCACCCCTTCCTTCCGCCTCCTCGATTTCTATCTAACCATCTATGGCCGTCCTCTCGCCCTCACCCCCACCCTTAAGTACCTGTGCATCACCCTCGACCGTCGCCTCTCCTGGACCCCCCAATCTCCGGACAATCCAAGCCAAGGCACACTCCCAACTGTCTCCTCAAGCTCCTTTCTGGCCGTATGTGAGGTCTGGACCCCTCCACCATACTCCACACCTATAAATCCCTCATCCGCCCTATCCTCTGTTATGCCCATCAGGCCTGGATCTCCGCCACCCCTACCTTTTCTAATTTCCTTCAGATCCTTAAACGCCATGCTCTCCACCTCACATATCGCATCCGTCTCCCCTCCCCCACACAGATCCTGTATGACCTAATTCCGTTCTCTCACCTCATCGTTTTCCTTGAACGGATACGGATCCTCTACACCTTCTGTAAACTCGATCCTCCTCACCCGCTTGTCTCACCCATCCTCTCCCACCCCCACCCACTGCCGTGCCTGTATTCCCACGTCCCACCTGGTTTCCATCTCTCCACCGTCCTTACCCTCTCCCAAGGTGGCTTCCGCTAGCTCCCCCTCCCTGATGATGCCCTCCTCCCCTCCATCTACCCCTCCTATCGACTTTGATTCCCCCCTCCCACTTCCTGTGTTTTTTTCCTTTGGGCACCCTCCCTCCCTTCGCTCTCCTTTCCCCACATCCCCCCTTCCTCCACCCCTCTTCCCCCTGGGCTTCCCCTCCCCCTTCCACCCTTCCTTCCTTCCTCCCCCCTATCTCCCCTGCCCTTGGCATCTCTGCTCTCCCCTCCCCCTCTCCCACCCCCGTCCGCCTCTCTTGGCAGGTCCCCGGACTCCTACACGCTCAGTGGACTTTCGCGCGCCGGAGATCATCGCCATCAGTGTCTCGTGTGTGTGCCTTCGTGTTTGTGTTTAGTGTTCTTTCGCCCTCACGCCACCACCATTCACCTGTGCCGTCGCAGTCGTCCGTGTTTTGTGCTCTGTGTCAACAGGTTTTAGTGTTTTTTCTTGTCCAGCGTGAACGGCTTCGTGTATATTGTTTTCAGTGTCTACAGTTTTTTTTACCCGCCATTTGTATTTTATCATCTGTACCTCCATTATGTTTTATATTGTATCACTCGCGGCTGAAGAGCAGCGTATTATGCTGCTGACAGCCCACCTTTGTAAAAGGTGTTCAAAATAACAATAAAGAAAAAAAAAAAAGCAGAGTAAGGCTCCAGTTCTCTTCTAGATTCGTATCAGCGTGCACTTCGTGTCGGAAGCCGCGTCTCGTTTGTGCAGTTGCCAGAAACTTCCTTGGATGCCATATTATGTAACTCGGTATGCACTAAACAAGGTGTTCGCATTGGGGCAAAGAGTTAATGACGGAACGACTCCAGTGATTTATTCACAGATTGTGTATGTCTTATTTTCACGTGTCGCCGCAGGACAGACTTTCTACCATTACTAGAATGGTGTTTGATGAATATTAACATCAAATTTTGGCGAGCATTCACTTTGAACATTTACATCGATAACGATTATTGAACAGTTTCGTTATCTAGGGATAATAGGATCCGTCCAATAGACTCTGAACAGTTGTAATAGTACAGTAGCTGATATGGGTAATCATTTGTCTGGAATTCTATGCTTTATCATTTTCAGAATATAGTGAAAATTGTTATAGTAAACTGCAATTTCTATCAATCCCAGACATCATCCTAAATCCTCAGAGTAATGAACTTCAGTAATCAACAACTTTTATTCTCCATCAGAGTGGGCACAGTGAACTCTAATTACAGGCATCACGTTTTTGCTAATCACTTCCTGGTTGCCAACATTGTAGTTAGAGAGCCTGTTTTGAGAAGGCAACAAATAACAGAAATAATTTTCTTTATTTTCCACCTGCCGCCCCACAGTGCGACCACTAACAGTCCCCCTTTTTTAACTTCTCACATATTGTGCATATACTATGTCCAACAGAAACATGTGTAGTGAAGTGAAACTTAAGTCGAAGAACTGATGTCTATACAATTTTATGACTTGAGAATGCAGTTACAAAGGTACAGGAAACATCATTAAAGAACATAATAACGCATATAATATTTGTAGTAATAAAGGCTTTACAAAAGAATAGAAATAAACATATACATCAGTGTTACAGGATTTATCACGTAAGTGTACAGGATGGGCATATAGGAAGGCGGTGGGCGTTATGGAATGATTAGGGTTACTTTTAGAGAAAGGCCATTTATTGGCTAAAGCCTGTTGAAAGGGGCTACATAGGCCTAGGGAGGTGAGAGTGAGCAAGAGCTAGTCTGGTGAAACATAGTTCACGAAGCTACCGAAAGTAGTTGTCTGCCAAAACAAAGCCCACAGTGCCGCAGCACTGGGAGAAGCGGGAGACGTTCAATGCTACAGGGCGCGCATCCGACTCGCGGGTGAGCAAGAACACAAGAGGGCGAACCCGGCGACGGGCGGCCGGGTATATTCGACGCACCACGCGGCTTCCTCCGCCCTGATTGGACCGAGAAAACCGTGCGGGCGGCATGGAACTTTCCAGAGCGTAGTCTGATAAGCGACGCCTGGGGAGGCGTTACCTCGTAAGCACATGAAAGAGGCGCGTGATCAGATGGCTCTAAGCACCATGGGACTTAACATCTATGGTCATCAGTCCCCTAAAACTTAGAACTACTTAAACCTAACTTACCGAAGGACATCACACAACACCCAGTCATCACGAGGCAGAGAAAGAGGCGCGTGATCCAAGTGCCCTTCCTCGGTGCTCACTTCCTGTTACTAGACCGTGGGACAAAAGAATTTACAGGCAGCTAACACTGCCGGCCGTGGATTGGCCGCAATGGTAAAATGAAGTTACCGGCTGGAGGCTCATATAATAAAGTAATATCCCTTATTGTCTGGCTCATCCTTTACATAAGTAAATAAATAAAATAATGAGAATAGTTTTCGAAACATTAACTTCACACATGAGCATTAAAACAGAACAGAATGTCTAAACATCTTTACAAAGTAAGTAACATATTATTAATGCAAATTATATTTGAGTATACCAGTATTCCTCATCATAGTATTAGAAAAATTCTACAACATAAATCTTATCAGCTAAACACATAAAGACAGGAAAAACAGGCATACACAAGGGTACACCAACACATAGCGGAATAACACAAAAGGAAGAGACAGGGTTTGTTTTCAGTGTAAAATTTGATACCCCAGTCCAACCAGAAACATTATTCCATAGATCTTTCCTGTTATTTCATTTGTTCCTCAAAAAATAAAAAAATAAAAAATCCTATCCAAGCATTCTCTCTGTGTTAATATGTTCACATATTTCTTACCTCATTATTTATTTTCCATTATCTTACCTCATCATTTGTTTCCAAGAAAATTCTACCTAAGCCTTTGATCCATACACACTACTTTTTTTGTTCATATCCTCTTTCAAAATAATTGTTCTTCATTGTACACCACGTTTTTGGCCAAACCTTTTTCTTATACGTTGTCAATGCATTTCTTCCAATTCATCACAACTCATTCTCTTATATAGCCTACCCCCTCTTAAGCTAAATGAAATCTACTGAGCTCAGATGCACAAACTAAGGGACGAGGCAATTTAGCAGCACAAAACAATTAATGCATACAACAACGACAAAAAATGCAAATTGGCAAGGCAAGCAGCCGTGTATCTAAATTAGCAAAGCAAAGCAAATGCAACATTACAACTAATATGAGCCAATGTGCAGCAACAAGAAAAATAAATCAGCAGTACAACTGGCTTAGCAGAGTAATACAAAGTAAAACTCAGTAGCACTATGCCTGGCAAACAGCAGCAGCAAATGCAATAACTTACACATAAACCTGACAAAGCTCAAGCAGGAAAAATGTTACACAAAAGATAGGAAATGTCTGAAGGGAAATGTCTATTTGTGCTTCCTTTTTTACAGGAAGATTATAAAATTATTATTTTCTGCATCTGTAGACAGAAAATATATCTGTTAGTATATCTCTTAAATTTTATTTTAACCAATGCTGCAGTGCAGCTACAAACTGGATATTAAACAAAATGAGCAAATACATACATAAAGCAAGGCATGCAACGTGATCCACTAGCCATATGGCATTTCATAAGGCAGTAAAAAAATCCTCTCAACTAGACAGAAAGTAGACAAAAGGTTTCTCATCATTTCATTAGGCATTTCAGTAAATATCAGAAATTGTTGTTGTTGTGGTCTTCAGTCCTGAGACTGGTTTGATGCAGCTCTCCATGCTACTCTATCCTGTGCAAGCTGCTTCATCTCCCAGTACCTACTGCAGCCTACATCCTTCTGAATCTGCTTAGTGTATTCATCTCTTGGTCTCCCTATACGATTTTTACCCTCCACGCTGCCCTCCAATGCTAAATCTGTGATCCCTTGATGCCTCAGGACATGTCCTACCAACCGATCCCTTCTCCTAGTCAAGTTGTGCCACAAACTCCTCTTCTCCCCAATCCTATTCAGTACATCTTCATTAATTATGTGGTCTACCCATCTAATCTTCAACATTCTTCTGTAGCACCACATTTCGAAAGCTTCTATTCTCTTCTCGTATAAACTATTTATCGTCCATGTTTCACTTCCATACATGGCTACACTCCATACAAATACTTTCAGAAACGACTTGCTGACACTAAAATCTATACTTGATGTTAAACTTCTCTTCTTCAGAAACGCTTTCCTTGCCATTGACAGTCTGCATTTTATACTCTCTCTACTTCGACCATCGTCAGTTATTTTGCTCCCCAAATAGGAAAACTCCTTTACTACTTTAAGTGTCTCATTTCCTAATCTAATTCCCTCATCATCACTCGACTCCATTCGACTACATTCCATTATCCTCGTTTTGCTTTTGTTGATGTTCATCTTGTATACTCCTTTCAAGACACTATCCATTCCGCTTAACTGCTCTTCCAAGTCCTTTGCTGTCTCTGGCAGAATTACAATGTCATCGGCGAACCTCAAAGTTTTTATTTCTTCTCCATGGAATTTCTACTATGAATTTTTCTTTTGCTTCCTTCACTGCTTGCTCAATATACAGATTGAATAACATCGGGGAAAGGTTACAACTCTGTCTCACTCCCTTCCCAACCACTGCCTCCCTTTCATGCCCCTCGTCTCTTGTAACTGCCATCTGGTTTCTGTACAAATTGTAAATAGCCTTTTCTTCCCTGTATTTTACCCCTGACACCTTCAGAATTTGAAAGAGAGTATTCTAGACAACATTTTCAAAA
Source organism: Schistocerca serialis cubense (assembly GCF_023864345.2). Classification (NCBI taxonomy): domain Eukaryota; kingdom Metazoa; phylum Arthropoda; class Insecta; order Orthoptera; family Acrididae; genus Schistocerca; species Schistocerca serialis. The sequence continues at coordinate 33,515,882 of NC_064640.1, forward strand.
GCTTTCTCTAAGTCTACAAATGCTAGAAACGTAGGTCAAAAGTGCTCAAAAGTGTAATCATATGTCTTGCAGTACGAGCGTGTCGTATTTGCGATACTTTCTACAAAGAAATGTCAATAGCGAGGTAAATGGCCTCTTTTTTCTCCACCTAATGGCTTTTTTCCAGCTGACTGTCACGCAGCTGGGCGCCCGTAACACATTATGTCAAGGTCACTTACCTCCCTTACAGAAATATTTACGACAGCAGTTTCTGCTACAGTGCCAGTTTCATATAAAAATTTCACAGGTTGAAAAATTTATGTTGCAAATGTGTAGAAACAAAATCCCATAAATATAACAGTGTCCAAAAATTTCTGCTGGCATTGTGATACATTCACACATGTACACACATTTCATAACTCAAAGTACGATTCTTGGTCTCCAACATCTTTTTCAAAAACCAGTGTCCCTAACCACTTCTCATTATTCACATACATATAAACATGTAATCACATTCCTCATATAGCGTCATCTTAGTGACCATAAACGTACCTCAGCAGCATAATACACATCGTTGTAATAATAATATCATTATAGGATATCAATAAAATCTGAAAATCGTCGTAGCTTCCTCCAATGGTCTCAAAACGTTAAAAAAATGCTCTCTGCTCGTTTCAATAAATTCATCTACCTCAAATGTACTTCAAAAATCATGATCCCATACAAAATACATCACTCAAAGCTCTCACAGTATATGAACAGTTCACAAAGTACAGACAAAAGACAATTTCATAAGTGTGAATTAATTTAACTATGTAGTTACGTATGTATGTGTCACTGAGATATTTAAAAAAAAATGTTTGTCTCTCTGTTAAATAATCAGATAGCTGTGTAATTCTGTGTTAGAGAAATATAAGTTGTATAAGCAAATACCGTATTAGCTAGGGCTCCTAGCACTTGCCACACGCTTATTACACAAAGTAGGCGTGTACCCGCTGGGGATAAATGTAATTATACCCTCAGATGTTACAGATTACAGCAATCGAATGAAATGTATCGCCGAAAACCTTCTTTGTATCTTTGTATTTAAAAAATCTTTCAAAGAAAGTTCCAAGCACAAAAATTAATCACTCAAATAACTGTACTGTAGCGCTAAACTGTGCGTCTTGTTGTAAGATAATCTCTGTCATTATTGAACAGTAAAAATGTGCCAAGTGTGGTAATTATCGTTGTCGGTAAGCAACGTTCTGTAGAAGTCAATTTACTTACTTCATAATAAACAGAAGTGAAATGCTCTGCGTATAGATATCGTAGTTATTACGTACATTACCGTGACGAAGAACGTACTGTACTGTACTATTGTGCTATGGGAAAGGCTGTCTCATTGTAGCTATATCAGAAATGTTACTACTGAAACATGTCTTACTTTCCAGAAGAATTTAGAAAAACTATGCAGATATAAAACAGATACAGCGCAAAATCAACGATGTAAATTGTGTCACTCATTAGTAGCGTCGTGATATAATCGTACAGCTGTTAAATAAACTAACCACTGTCATTTGGTATCTCAGAAAGTACTTTAAATCCAGAAGGTCTTTTCAAGTTAACCAAAATGTTGCATTAAAATCTTTGTAGCAGTATAAGTTTTAAGTTGTCCGCCCCCGTGGTCTCGCGGTAGCATTCTCGCTTCCCGAGCACGGGGTCCCGGGTTCGATTCCCGGCGGGGTCAGGAATTTTTCCTGCCTCGAGATGACTGGGTGTTGTGTCGTTTTCATCATCATCATTCATTCCCATTACGGTCGGAGGAAGGCAACGGCAAACCACCTCCATTAGGACTTTGCCTAGTAAAGCGGTGCGGGTCTCCCACATCGTTCCCCTACGCTCTGTAAAGAAGCATGGGACTTCATTTCCATTTCCATTTCCATTTCATGTTCTAAGTATGTAAGCCTTATAGTCGTTACATAATCGTGCACCTAACAAACAAGAATGTGCGTCCGCAACTATGTTCTCCTCGCCGGGAATGTAGACTATTGTGATGTGAAATTATTGCAGAAACAATGCCCAACGTTTTCACCTGTCATGACTTAGTTTTGAAGACATAAAAATTGTAATGCACGATGGTCACTGTATATTTTTACGTGTTTACCAGAAAGAAAGAAAGAAACGGAATTTGTTAAATGCCCAAACGATAGCTAAAGCTTCTAATTCAGTAACGGAATAATTCTTTTCAGATTTTGTTAGCACGCGGCTAGCAAAAGCAATGGTTTTCTGCACAGTAGTGTCATTTTCTATGGCTTCTTGAAATAAATGGGCAACATGATCGACTTTCGAAGAATCTGTGCAAGGGCAGAAATCTTGTGACAGATCTGGATGAGCTACTATTGGCGCGATAAGTAGAGCTTCTTTCAAAGGTTTAAATTCGAACTGTACCTTTTTGTCCCAGTTCCAAACAGTATCTTTTCCAGTGGGAGAACAAAGTTTTGGTGTAACTAGAATTTGCGTATTCAGAAAACGACGGTAAAAATTTACGAGACCTAGGAAACTGTGGACTTTTTTTTTTTTTTGTTTTTTTTTTTGTTTTGATAGAACTGGAATGGCTCTGATTGCTTCTAACTTTTCAGGATCCGGCTGAATGCCTTCAGAAGAAACAATATGTCCCAAAAACTTAACTTTTGACCTACCCAATTAAGACTTTTCCAAGTTAACTGTAATTCCAGATTCTGCAAAAATACGTAACACACTGTTGATGAGATTATGTTGTTCCCATGAGGCTTCTGCTATCAGAATATCGTCCACATATAAGGTGATATGACGTTTTAAGAAGTCAGGTGATGTGGAATTTAGCCCACGAATGAATGCTGCCGAAGAAAAGTTGAAACCAAAAGGAAGTTTCCGAAATTGATAAACGCCGAAACAAAGAAAAGCTGTGTATTTTCTACAAAAAAAAAAAATGGCTCTGAGCACTATGGGACTCAACTGCTGAGGTCATTAGTCCCCGAGAACTTAGAACTAGTTAAACCTAACTAACCTAAGGACATCACAAACATCCATGCCCGAGGCAGGATTCGAACCTGCGACCGTAGCGGTCTTGCGGTTCCAGACTGCAGCGCCTTTAACCGCACGGCCACTTCGGCCGGCTGTATTTTCTACATTCTGGATGAAGTTCGATCTGATGAAAGCTGTATCTCAGATCTCTAGAAGACAATACTTTTACACTATTAAAATTCTGAAGTAGTTCTCCTAACGTTTGCGGTCTGTGTTTCACGAATGATGATAGTATTGATTTGTGTCTAATCTAAGACAAGCCTGATCGATTCATTTTTCCTTTCAACAACATGTAATGGATTATTGTATGAGCTTACTGTAGGCTCAATAATGCCCTCGTCAAGCATAGATTGTATTTCTGTTCTAACACGGTCCCTATAAATTTCAAAGCTATTGACTTACGTTCTTTCTCCAAACTTATTTCAGCATCGTGAAAGTTTAAGATTGCTTTGTATTCATTCAAAAACTCTACTCCCAATATAATTTCTGTCGACAATAATGAAACGACAAGAAAGTTCATAGAGAAACTGTGGCTTTGACAAAAGAATTCGAAGCTGGTTTGTTGGCGTACATCTACACTTTTTCCAAATATTGCAACTTGTAATTTAATCTTAAGTAACGAAAGTGTGGGGCAATTGTTCGATTTGTTGCATTTGCTAAAGACTGTTTCGCTAAGTACTGAAATGGGACACAGCCCTGTTTGAATCCCGCCAGTTCTGATTAAATTATGGTCTATTGTTAAGATTATATCGTCTGTCGTCATGTCGGTAGTTTCTGTAATTTCTTTCTTGTCGGTCACGTGATGGAGAATTTCTCCCCAAGTCTTAACTGCGCGGTGGACTGTTGCGTCTGAAATTATTCTGTCTCCCTTGATAATAATTATTTTGGTTCCCATATTGTCTGTTTATCTGATTGTCTCTGTCATAGACATTACCGCAGAGATTTGATCTTTCCCTGTAATTAGTACTCTGTCAATGGTTGTCATAAGGGTCATTTATTTATTTATTTTTTTATTTATTGTTCCGTGGGACCAAATTAAGGAGAAGTCTCCATGGTCATGGAACGAGTCAATACATGAAATAATAACACGATAGTAGAAACAGATAAAATGAAATACAAGAAACGTATTCAGGCGACAACCCATAAGTTTAAATAAAGAATGTAGCACTGGAATTTGCTTAATTTTTCAGCTCTTCCAGGAGCTCCTCGACAGAATAGAAGGAGTGAGCCATGAGGAAACTTCAGTTTGGACTTAAAAGCGTTTGGGCTACTGCTAAGATTTTGGAGTTCTTGTGGTAGCTTATTGAAAATGGATGCAGCATATTAGTGCACTCCTTTCTGCACAAGAGTCAAGGAAGTGCATTCCACATGCAGATTTTGATGTCTGCCTAGTATTAACTGAGTGAAATCTGCTAGCTCTTGGGAATAAGCTAATATTGCTAACAACAAACGACATCAAAGAAAATATATACTGTGAGGGCAGTGTCAGAATTCCAAGACTATTGAATAGGGGTCGACAAGAGGTTCTCGAACTTACACCACATACAGCTCGAACAGCCCGTTTTTGAGCCAAAAATACCCTTTTTGAATCAGAAGAATTACCCCAAAAAATAATACCATATGACATAAGCGTATGAAAATATGCTAAGTAGACTACTTTTTGTGTTGAACTGTCACTTATTTCAGATACTGTTTTAATGGTAAATAGAGCAGCATTTAGTTTCTGAACAAGATCCTGAACATGGGCTTTCCACAACAGCTTACTATCTATCCGAACGCCTAGGAACTTGAACTGTTCCATCTCGCTTATAATATGCCCATTCTGTCTGACCAAAGTGTCAGTTCTTGTTGAATTGTGAGTTAGAAACTGTAAAAACTGAGTCTTACTGTGATCTAGCATCAAATTATTTTCCACAAGCCACTAACTTATTTCATGAACTACATTATTTGATACTGTTTCAATATTACACACAAGATCCTTCACTACCAAGCTGGTGTCATCAGCAAACAAAAACACCTGTAATACTACAAGGCATATCATTTATATAAATAAGAAACAGCAGAGGCCCCAGCACCGACCCTTGGGGAACACCCCACTTAACAGTGCCCCATTGGGACTGAACATCACTACCACTCTCAATATTGTGGAGAATTACCTTCTGCTTTCTGTTCTTAAAGTAAGAGGCGAACCAATTGTAAACTACTCCCCATACTCCATAATGGTCCAACTTCTGCAGTAATATGTTGAGGTCAACACAGTCAAAAGCCTTCGTTAAATCAAATAAAACACCTAGCGTTCGCAACCTTTTATTTAATCCGTCCAAAATCTCACAGAGAAAAGAGAATATAGCATTTTCAGTTGTTAAACCATTTCTAAAACCAGACTGTATATTTGACAGCAAATTATGTGAATTTAAATGCTCCAGTAACTTTGTATATACAACCTTCTCGATAACTGTAGCAGACACCGATGGCACAGAAATAGGTCTATAATTGTCAACATTATCCCTGCCTCCCTTTTTATAAAGTGGCTTCACTACCGAGTACTTTAATCTGTCAGGAAACCGACCACTCCTAAAGGAAAAGATTCAGATATGGCTAAGTACTGGGCTAATATACATAGAACAATACTTCAGTATTCTGCTAGATACCCCGTCATATCCATGGGAGTTCTTGGTCTTTAGTGATTTAATTATTAACTCCATCTCTCTCTCGTCACTATCATGGAGGAGCATTTCACGTAACAGTCTCGGAAAACTTTTTTCTATGAGCGCTATACGATTCCCTGTTGGGACTAGGTTTCTATTTAGTTCACCTGCTATATTCAGAAAGTGATTATTAAATACTGTACATATATGCGACTTATCAGTAACATGGACATTCCCACTACGCACTGATTCTATATCCACGACCTGTCTCTGCAGACCAGCCACTTCCTTTACGACTGTCCATATGGTTTTCATTTTATCCTGAGACTTAGCTATTCTATCTGCATACCACATACTTTTTGCCTTCCTAATTACTCTAAGCACCTTACAATACTGTTTGTAATGGGCTTCTGCATTTAGATTTTGACTGTTTCTGACGTTTTCATATAATTGCCACTTTGTTCTACAGGATATTCTTATTCCTCCAGTCAGCCACCCAGGCTGCCTGTTTGTGCTAGTAACCTGTTTTGAACGTTCTAACGGAAAGCAGCTTTCGAAGAGCACGAGAAAAGTCTTGAGGAAAGCATTATATTTATCTTCTACTGTATCAACACTATAAACATCTTGCCACTCTTGTTCCTTGATAAGGTTTACAAAGGTCTCTACAGCAACAGGATCAGCTTTCCTAAAAAGTTGATAACTATATTTAACACGTGTTGCAGCACAAAAATCTTTTAGAGATAAAACTTGTGCATCATGATCTGAAAGGCCATTCACTTTCTTGCTAACAGAATGCCCTTCTAGTAATGAGGAATGAATAAAAATTTTGTCTATGGTTGTTCTACTGTTCCCTCGCACTCTCGTTGGAAAGAATACGGTTTGCATAAGATGATATGAATTAAGGAGGTCTACGAGCATCCTTTTCCTTGCACAATCACTTATACATTTAATATTGAAGTCACCACATATAACTAACTTTTTGTATTTCCTATAAAGTGAACTAAGAACTTCCTCTAGCTTTATCAAAAATGTTGTGAAATCTGAGTCTGGGATCGATAAATAACAACAGTTAGAAGTTTAACTCCACTAAATTTAACCACGCCTGCACAACATTTAAACACCTTTTCAGTGGAGTGCTTTGAAACATCAATTGACTCAAATGGGATATCGTTTTTCACATAGTTGGCTACTCCCCCACACGGCAAAGAGCTCCTAGAAAAGCTGCCAGCCAACCTGTATCCTGCTAAAGGACGCCTCTGAATTATCTCATTTAAGAAGTGTTCAGATATACCAATAATTTCAGAGTCAACATCTATAAGCAGTTCACTAACTTTCTCTCTAATACCTTGTATATTTTGATGAAATATACTAGTTCCCTCATTACTCGGATACCTAAGCTTTGTCGAAAGTGGTTTCTTTGTTAGCGAGACTTCCCTTAAGCAGGAATACCTATCAGCTGACTTCAATATAAAAAAGGTGCAGCTCTAACAACCACTAGTACAGGAATTTTCCCATGAGTGATTCCACAACCTCCACCTATGCTGTCTCCTGTAAGCTTTGCCAACCTCCCCTTTCCATACCTGTTGAGGTGCAGGCCATGTCTAGTGAAACCCATCCTGCTGATAGACTACACCGACACCACTGAAATGTGACTCATGCCTTCTGTCATCACCGCACTCCCAGGTCTCATGTTATTACACTTGACGGCTGTATTAAGATGAGGCCGATAGTGACGCGGAAATAGTGACGCGGAAATAGTGACGCGGAAACAGTTCCACGAAATGCACATTCGTGTTGCCAATGTGAATGGCTATCTTTTCCAGGTCACCATCTATGTCATACTCCCCATCCCTATCAATACTATTACCAGCCCCACCCCACAATCACTACCTGATCCTCTTTAGCAAAATCCCTATATAACCCCCCTATGTTAACAGTCACCTGAGCCAATCCTGCATTAGGCTTCACAATGCTGGTGACCTGGTACTCACGCCCCAACACTTCCTGCGACTGCTGGCCTACACCTCTACCATGGGAACAACGTAACAGCAGAACCTTCTTCATTCTCTTAGACTTTGCAACTGTCCTAGCCACCATAACTGCTGAGGTCTGCTGCATACTTTCTATATCTACAGCTACTACAGATTTCCCTCCACTAGACTCTGACAGTTGGTCATATCTGCTGCAAACACCAATAGTAACAATATCTGAAAATCTCCTCCTCCTAGCAGATCTCTTGCCAACAGCCAGCTCCCATTCCCCAACCCTTCTACCTCCTCATCCTATCTAGCTCCTCCTGTGCGTTTTTCAACTGCACCTGAAGGGCACAGATCTTACGCTCCTGCTCCTCTATCAACTTACTCTTGCTACATAACCTGCAGTTCCAGGAGATGATCTCATCAGAATGCCCACTGGCTTCCCCACTACATTCCCCCCAGTGAAAATACTTCGAACAAGTCTCACACTGCAATCCACTACTCACGAACGTACGACAAAGCTCACACTTCTCACTCATGATAAAATTTTACAGTTATTGAAACAAGAAAACTGCTTTATCTAAGTTCCGCTAGTACAATAAGATGATGTTAAAAAACTGACTACAATAATCACAAATTTACTCTACAAGGGAAGTAACTGTTAATCAACAGCAAATGAGAATATAATAAAGACTAACACAGAAAGAAAATCAAACGTCTAATGACACAGTAACGAAACTGAAAACAGTTCCCAAAAATTTCTTCTGAAATTATTTCACCAGAAAACACCTAGAACACCGGTTGAAGACTACTAAAGTTCTAAAATAAACCACTATACACAAACAATTAATTAGTACTTAGCTTTCGATGCGCCGCTACAGCTGCAACTGGTCAGCGCGGAATGTAAATAAATGTAAGAGGTTAAGTTGCTCGATACGAAACACAAATATCAGGTCACAACACAAGAAAGGCGGAGGTGAGTAAAGAAACCACTAATAAGTCACTTATCTAGTAAATATTTATCACAAAAACCGTTAAAATATGTATCTGAAACCTAAAAATATATGAACACTTACAGAGCGATCTCACACGCAGTCACGCGCTTATGACGTCACGATTTGAGTTTTAAGAATAGCCTTGTGTCAGTTTTTATTTCTGTCATCACGGAATTGTGACGGATGTGACCTCTAATTGTTGTGTTCGTGTTTTCGCGTCCCGCGGCCGTCAGAGTCGGCCGTCAGAGTCGACCGTCAGAGTCGACCGTCAGAGTCGACCGTCAGAGTCGACCGTCAGAGTCGACCGTCAGAGTCGACCGTCAGAGTCGACCGTCAGAGTCGACCGTCAGAGTCGACTGTCAGTGTCGACTGTCAGTGTCGACTGTCAGTGTCGATTTCCAATTCTTGTAATAGTCCCTGAAAAGCTTCAATGTCGTCTTTGCAACGTCCTGCCAAAATAATGTGCCGGAAATGTGTAGGCAATTTGATTAAGGAAATGCGGATGAGTTCTGAGGGGCTGTATGGGTTTGACAAGTACTGATTGTTGTGCAACATGTCTTCAAAATGTTTGGAAAGACTGGAGAATTAAGATTATTCAAAATGTTTCATCATTGTGATGCTACGTTTTACTCGGTCTTGTGTCGCTTGAGACCAATATGCTGAGAGGAAGGCAAGATAAAATTCTCCTTCCCTGTGACAATCTCGAATGACCGATCGCATTCTTACAGCTGGTTCATTCTCTTTAGTAACCACACATAAATTCCAATCTGTGCTTTAATGACCAGTTGGGAGGAAAACAATGAGTCAATTGATGAAATCACGCTTGTGGATGAATGTCGTTGCCAGAATTCTTAAATCTTTTGAATTTAAGTGTCGTAATAAACAGCTTATAGTCAAAATATTCACGTCGGTGAATCGCATATCCATCATTGTCAAGTCCTGATTTCCTCCGTGTGTTTTTATGAACCAAGTTTTGGAGCATCTACTGTGTCCTTTAAGTTTTCCTGAGCTTTTGCAAGTTGCGTAACCGAATCGGTAGATTCAACAGAGTCTGTTTTAGCTTTTAAGGTGTCGTGATTTTCAGGAACAATAGTTCGCAGTTTTTTTATAGCTGCTTCGTGATTCTGTAATGCATTTTCATGGCACGAAAGAAGGTTGAAATTGCTCACAAATTTGTGTTTTTACGTCATTACAAACTTTGTGACATTTAGATTCGATTTTAAGTAACTCAGCAGTCAAACCCTCAAGTGCTTGTTCAAACGTGGTGTCTATCTTTTGAAGCTGTTGCTGTGCTAGTCTCAGATTTTGTTCCATTTGTTATTGATTTTGTTAAATTTGTTGCATTAATTGCAACAATAATGTATTAGTGTCTGGATTGTGTTCCTCTATGCTTTTCGGCAGTGCATTTGCACCGGCAGTATTCGTATTTTGAAAAGCAGAAAATGTGTTGACTTCATTGAGAAAAAGGTGAGGACGCAAATCCTGAATCTACAGTATTTGCAAAATTTTATCCTGTCATTTCGGATGCCTGAGGCGATCTGTCTACACCATTATTTGCCGCCTGGTCCATTTCCCTATGCACAATTAGCAAATTACCACTACGAATGTCTTAATTCATTGCATGGTGGAGCTGGTAAGCTACGCTCGTCGTCACTGTCATTTCTCAATTTACTTTGCAGGCTGGTGTTACGTTTTTCACGCGCCATAATTATCACGTATTTCACACGATAACAAAAAAAGCACAATTTGAAGCGAAAAAAATAAGAACACACATTAACATAGCACTGAAAATACACTCCTGGAAATTGAAATAAGAACACCGTGAATTCATTGTCCCAGGAAGGGGAAACTTTATTGACACATTCCTGGGGTCAGATACATCACATGATCACACTGACAGAACCACAGGCACATAGACACAGGCAACAGAGCATGCACAGTGTCGGCACTAGTACAGTGTATATCCACCTTTCGCAGCAATGCAGGCTGCTATTCTCCCATGGAGACGATCGTAGAGATGCTGGATGTAGTCCTGTGGGACAGCTTGCCATGCCATTTCCACCTGGCGCCTCAGTTGGACCAGCGTTCGTGCTGGACGTGCAGACCGCGTGAGACGACGCTTCATCCAGTCCCAAACATCCTCAATGGGGGACAGATCCGGAGATCTTGCTGGCCAGGGTAGTTGACTTACACCTTCTAGAGCACGTTGGGTGGCACGGGATGCATGCGGACGTGCATTGTCCTGTTGGAACAGCAAGTTCCCTTGCCGGTCTAGGAATGGTAGAACGATGGGTTCGATGACGGTTTGGATGTACCGTGCACTATTCAGTGTCCCCTCGACGATCACCAGTGGTGTACGGCCAGTGTAGGAGATCGCTCCCCACACCATGATGCCGGGTGTTGGCCCTGTGTGCCTCGGTCGTATGCAGTCCTGATTGTGGCGCTCACCTGCACGGCGCCAAACACGCATACGACCATCATTGGCACCAAGGCAGAAGCGACTCTCATCGCTGAAGACGACACGTCTCCATTCGTCCCTCCATTCACGCCTGTCGCGACACCACTGGAGGCGGGCTGCACGATGTTGGGGCGTGAGCGGAAGACGGCCTAACGGTGTGCGGGACCGTAGCCCAGCTTCATGGAGACGGTTGCGAATGGTCCTCGCCGATACCCCAGGAGCAACAGTGTCCCTAATTTGCTGGGAAGTGGCGGTGCGGTCCCCTACGGCACTGTGTAGGATCCTACGGTCTTGGCGTGCATCCGTGCGTCGCTGCGGTCCGGTCCCAGGCCGACGGGCACGTGCACCTTCCGCCGACCACTGTCGACAACATCGATGTACTGTAGAGACCTCACGCCCCACGTGTTGAGCAATTAGGCGGTACGTTCACCCGGCCTCCCGCATGCCCACTATACGCCCTCGCTCAAAGTCCGTCAACTGCACATACGGTTCACGTCCACGCTGTGGCGGCATGCTACCAGTGTTAAAGACTGCGATGGAGCTCCGTATGCCACGGCAAACTAGCTGACACTGACGGCGGCGGTGCACAAATGCTGCGCAGCTAGCGCCATTCGACGGCCAACACCGCGGTTCCTGGTGTGTCCGCTGTGCCGTGCGTGTGATCATTGCTTGTACAGCCCTCTCGCAGTGTCCGGAGCAAGTATGGTGGGTCTGACACACCGGTGTCAATGTGTTCTTTTTTCCATTTCCAGGAGTGTAATATCTAATTAATTGCAAGCGCGGCTGCGAAATACTTGGTGCAAGTCCACATGCATGCCACAACTGTTTTAGTGTACAACAATGAAAAACTACAAATACAAAGTAGATTCTCTCTACAATTACGTGCTAGCAATAAACAATAATTACACTAATTACACAAACTATAAGGGAAAAAAAAATCAGAAGATTCCATTGAGGTATCCTTGGCTAAAGGTCGACATATGGAAGGTCCCCTTAGAAAAATTATGAATGACAGTGCTGGTAAACCTCTTACGTTATTTGATTTTCAAACAGCTGAGCAAGACTCAACGTACTCAAACAGTTTTCTCTTTACTTATTCTGATCATCATTAAATTGACCACAATATTTTTAGCGCAACGCAATCTGACTTTCAATAATCCCTACAAAAGAATGGCCCTGATTAACAATAACCTATACCTTTGATGAATCACTCACCTCACAAAAATCTTTGTTACTCGAACTACTGCAATACAGCGAGCGCCAATACTGCCAGGTAAATAAAAGATTCTAACTACTGTAGGCACTAACCACTGATAGGCATGGTTAGCAAATGAAAGATTGATGGAGAACAAACAATGTATTTACCTTAATAATGTTCAAAAGTCATCATAATATCTATCAATTCATGACATCCATCTTTACAAATTTCCTTTTTCTGGCAGACACACGTCCAGATCTTCCGCTTATAGTAACCTCTCAAAACTCTGACATCTCTCCCCCCACATACACCACTGCTGGCGGATCACCTCCAAGTGCCCAACGCTACGTGCTTTCCACATCCAACTGCCTAACACTACAATAGCGAATATTCCAACAGCGAGTCCAACCAGCCACAGTAGGGGCAGCAGAACCTATATTTTGTAGCCATCAGATGGACGAAAAATTATCAAACTGATGCTGTCAAATAATAGTGATATTTTCTCTTACTGTGTTTTCTCGAAGTATTCTCAGAACAATCAGTCATAATGACTTTGTGAAGATGACGTATCGTCCGTCCCCTCATGGTGAGTACTATATGCCTACAGAACTATGCATAGCTTTTTCTAAGATAAAAAACACTGATGTCACACTGTAAGACGTCGTGGTCTCCTGACCTTCATTGCTTACATATTCCGCCGTCACAATCATATTCCGCACATCAAGACGCCTCATTCGAACCCGAACTCGATAAGATAAAGTCAATGTTGTATGAATTCATGTAAACGATGTGCAAATAACAAATAAGCGTACCGTGGTTGAAATACTCGAGGCTGGCATACACACATACATTCCAGACACGACGGTCACAGGAGCTTTTAGTTCTGGAGAGAAACCGCACAACGGGACGCCGGTCCCTTCAGAGGATGACCCAGCCTAGATGGCCGCCCGTGGAGTGGACAGTGTGGGCCCGAGTGAAAAGGGGGAACGACCCCGTGTTTGGCTTAAAACCAAGTTCTGCTACATTGTGTGGGAGCGGCCAGCCTATGCATTCTTTACACATAGCACGCAGTTTCAGAGATTTTCACAGGGAGACAGCCAACGCCAATGCTACAGGTTCCCGGATTGGTTGCCTTAAATGATACGTCATTCTCCTGTTTTACATGAGCAATGTTGATTGGCAGACGATATTTCTGATACCTTGAGCTGAAGGAGTAATGAAAGAGACCGAAAGATATACCCCTTCATGTCTGGCATGGAGAGGCACCATTCCGTTGTCGCTCTTTGAGCAAGGAACAAGTCTCTCCTCAGTACCTCACTGGGAGAGCACCTCTGTCGAGAGCAAATCCAAGTGCGACTTTATATTGAGTCCTTGTGATTAAGCGTTGTTCACTGTGTTTGCCGACACACTTATTGTGTGGTGTGAACAGACAGAGTTATAGTTAAATACCTGCGGGCGAAGTTTTGAGTGGCATCGTGGTGGATTGGTTATCTGACCGGTGTACCGCGCAAATAGTTAGACTAGGGGCGAATAGGACTCCTTGATTTCATCAAGGTGTAGGGAGAGTTTGATTGGCGAAGGTCAATCAGGGTGGTGTAATGACTTAACAAAATTGAATAATAGTTAATACTGTTTATTTTAGATTCTTAGGCGCCTGATAACCGTCGAACCCGACTCCAAACATCCGAGGAGGGAGTGAAGGTGTTAAATGAGCTAGTAAAGAAGTCCCAGCTTGCCCTCTTGCTATCGCGGATGAGGCGACGGCATCGTGCATGGAACTGCTTATAGCGGATACAGTTTGCCAATGTAGGATGGTGTCTGAAAACGCGAAGAGCACGTCGCCGCTCACGTATTGCGTCACGGCAGGCCTCGTTCCACCAGGGAACTGGGGGGCGCTGGGGCAATTCGGAGGTGCGAGGTATTGAATGTTCCACAGCTGTAAGAATAACGTCTGTAATATGAGTGACCTCATCGTCGACGCTAGGAAAGTGACGGTCATCGAATGTTGCTAGAGACGAAAAAAGTGTCCAATCGGCTTGCGCAAACTTCCAGCGTCTCAGGGGCATATATGGCAGTTGTGGCTGCCATCGAAGGACACATGGAAAGTGGTCACTCGAGTGCGTATCAGCAAGGGCAAACCATTCGAAGCGCCGAGCTAACGGAACAGTACCGACCGAAACGTCCAAATGAGAGAAAGTTGTCATGGAGGCAGACAAAAATGTAGGGTCCCCAGTGTTGAGGCAAACAAGATCCGCTTGGTGGAAGACGTCTAGCAATAGTGAGCCACGCGGACAAGGATGTGGAGATCCCCAAAGCGGGTGGTGGACATTGAAATCCCCAACCAGCAAATAGGGGGGAGGAAGCTGACCAAGAAGATGAAGGAGATCAGCTCATGCCATTGATGTGGACGATGGAGTGTATACAGTACAAAGAGAGAAGGTGTATCCAGAAAGGGAGAGACAGTGACTGCTTGGATGGAAGTGTTTAAGGGGATTGGGTGATAATGAAGAGTATTATGGAGAAGAATCATGAGTCCTCCATGTGCTGGAGTGCCTTCAACAGAGGGGAGATCAAATTGGACTGACTGAAAATGAGGGAAAACAAAGCTGTCGTGGGGACACAGCTTTGTTTCCTGAAGACAGAAGATTACCGGCGAGTAGGATCGTAAGAGGATCGTCAATTCATCTCGATTGGCTCGAATGCCGCGGATATTCCAATGGATAATGGACATGGGGTGGACAGAAAATGGAAGAATGTGACCAAGATTGCCATCAACTCAACGACCACTCAGAGCTTGCGACCGACAGCGTGGAACGGCATTCAGCCGAAGGCAGAAGATTCTGATCCATAGGTTGTTCAGCAGCAGCTCCTGCCAACAGCGATCGGCCGGTTGATCGGCCGCCAGCAGCGCGCCTCGGCGATACAGAAGACGGCTGAGGGCGGTTACCGCCAGGTGGTGCTGTAGATGAGACACGCCGTGGCGGAGAAGGAGAGGACTGGGTTTCTTATTAGCCTTCTTGGGAACATGATGTTTAGATGAAGGAGGAACCAATTGTGAAGTTGGGGTACGTAAAAAATCGCCACGAGTATGCTCTTTTTTGGAAATCCGGGTGTCTGACTTTTGGGATCGAGATTTAGCAGAACCCGATGAAGGGTGAGCCATAGAGTGAGCAGGCGAAAGTGGGGAGATTGAACGGGCGATCTTTGCACTGGCCGATCTGACGACCGTGGCACTAAAGGTGAGATCCCAAGTCAGTGTGGCCGCCTCCTTTGTTGGCCGAGAAGAGGTAAGGACAGTGTTGTATTTTCCTGTCTGAGGCACAGTGGGCTTTCGACTGTCGAATAACTTTCGAGCAGCAAAGGTCGACACCTTTTCCTTCACTCTGATTTCCTGAATGAGCTTTTCGTCTTTAAAAATGGGGCAATCTCGAGAGGAAGCAGCGTGGTCACCCATACAGTTGATGCAGCGAGGGGATGGAGGTGGACAAGCACCCTCATGGGCATACTTGACACATTTGGCCGGGTTGGAACAGGACTGGCTGGTATGGTTGAACCGCTGGCACCGATAGCAACGTGTAGGGTTTGGGACGTAGGGGCGAACGGAAATTATCTCATCGCCCGCTTTTATTTTCGATGGGAGTTGAACTTTGTCAAATGTCAAGAAGACAGTACGGGTTGGAACGATGTTCGTGTGAACCCTTTTCATAACCCTATGAACAGCCGTTACGCCCTGGTCAGACAGGTAGTGCTGAATTTCTTCGTCAGACAATCCATCGAGGGAGCGTGTATAAACGACTCCACGCGAGGAATTTAAAGTGCGGTGCACTTCCACCCGGACAGGGAAGGTGTGGAGCAGTGAAGTACGCAGCAATTTTTGTGCCTAAAGGGCACTGACTGTTTCTAATAACAAGGTGCCATTCCGTAATCTGGAACAAGAGTTTACAGGACCTGCAATTGCTTCGACACCTTTCTGAATAATGAAAGGGTTGACTGTGGAGAAGTCGCGACCTTCGTCAGACCGAGAAGCAACAAGGAATTGTGGTAACGATGGAAGAACTGTCTGTGGCTGAGACTCGGTGAACTTACGCTTGTTAGCAGACATAGTGGAAGATTAGGAAACCATTGCGGAAGAATCCCCCATGATTACCAGCGTCTCCGATGGCGCGCTCCTCCCTTGTGGGGGCCCTCTCTGAGGGCACTCCCACCTTAGGTGATTGTTCACACCTGAGGTCACACCTCCCGACAAACGGACGGAGGGACCAATCGGCACTTTCGGAAGGTATCAGCTCGGGTAATCAGCCCTCCCTGGGCCTGGCCGTTACCAGGGGGTACGTACGTGTCCTACTTGTCTACCTGGGGTGGGGAATTACACGTTACCCCGTCACCAGCTATGCACGAAAATGCGTGGGTCGGCCTTCAGACACGCACAGGGAGGAAAAAAGAGAAAGCGAAAATCAAAGAAAGGTGAAGAAGAGAGGTCTCAAACGCCGCAGTGGAGAAAAGGGTGAAGAGAAGAGGTATGGAAAAAAGAAGGACAAATGAAGGGTGAAGACGTGCAAGCACAGCAAGCGAAGAATGTGTTACAGTTT
This sequence comes from Schistocerca serialis cubense, assembly GCF_023864345.2. NCBI lineage: Eukaryota > Metazoa > Arthropoda > Insecta > Orthoptera > Acrididae > Schistocerca > Schistocerca serialis. Next base: position 33,532,770 of record NC_064640.1, read on the forward strand.
CAAGCGTCCGTCTCTGGACGTAGGCACGAAACATACTCCCAGAGGGGGAGAAAGGGAAGGAAAGAGCCGGTGGGGGGGGAGGGGGGGGCGAAGATGGGGGATAGGGAAGGATGCGGAAAAAGGAAGGTATGCAGCCTGGAAAGGAAGGAGGGCTACATTAGCTCAGGGTCCCGTGCTCGTTATGCACGTATCCACAAGAGAGTTGTGGACCCCTGGGGGGTTCACAACTACTGTAAACCCGGCAGTGGATAAGATAAAATAAACACGGTTAAGGCAACAAAGAAAGTTGTAATAGTAGATGTTGCCACTGAAGACACATATAACACACTCAATCACGACGAATTTAAAAAGGTTGTTAAGTGTGAACCGCCAAAGAATCCCTTAGTGATCCTGTATGATGTGCCCACCACAATAAATGAAAATGACATTTACGAAACAATAAATCAACAGAACTTTGAGGACATGAGTCTGGAAAACTTCAAAAAAGAATTCAAACTGCACTTTAGAACCGGACCCCGAGAGCGTGATGTTGTGCATCATGTAGCCCAAGTTTCGGGGAGTATGTGGCGTAAGCTCACCACTATGGGCAGAATATACATGGGGTTCCACTCGATTAACGTAAGGGACTACCTCGTAGTTCCTCAGTGTCACAACTATGGAGACCTCGACCATGTTCACAAACAATGTGAGCGAAAGCCGGGTGCTCCAGGTGCGGCGCCCAAGATCACACCAGGAAAACTTGTGGCGAAACTGGGATATGTATCTGTTGCACAAGGAGAGGAAAAAGGAACTGCAGTGCCACAGGAAGAAATTGCCCTACATATAGGGTACTAGAACCAAGACTTATCTTGAGGACTGATTATGGCTGAGTCCATATCAGGTAACAGGAAGCCTAAAATAAAGTCCCCGAGTCAAAGGGTAAGGGATGCACTAAGGGCCAGCAGATTTAGGGAGTTCTTACAAGGAGCCACCAAAACTCAGACCAAAAAAGTAGACACGAAAGATGCAGGTATTCAAACGGACACCTGTGGTCAGATAAGTGCTCCCTCTTCCCGAAACCGGGCGCTAAGGTCGCTTGAAGAGCTAGAACGACCAAAAGGGCGTCCTGTGGCAAAACAACAAATCGGAACACCAGAAAAACAAAAAAGACAAGTTAACATTATAAGTAGTACATCATCCTCTATAAACCCTTTTATACAGAAAGGTTCGGGCGTAGATCCCAATAGTGTATACCCCAACCTAGAACACTCATTACAACTAGCGCGCCTGGAGGAGCCGGCGGTCCTCACCACAGCCTTGAGACACGTGGCGGGTGTTGGTCATGAATACGGCAGAGACGTCACCTTCTCGGTAATGGAGGCTGTTGATAGAATACAGCTGAAGACAATGAATCTTCCCACTGACTTCGGAGCCCTGCGTGACCTAGTCAAAAAAGTCTTTGAAAGGAGAAACGAGAAATTCTACCTCGACGGACTTTACAGTCAATCTGTCATTACAAACGGAAGACTAGCTCACGACCTGAGCAAAAATTGGCCTGAATCACACATTAGAACATACTTTGCACATGAACCATTTAAAAGTAGGACAGATTAATTCACACAACAGTAAATTAGTCATGCAGGAACTCCACAGAGTCGTGGAGGAGAGGAGTCTGGATGTGCTCTGTCTGCAGGAACCGTACTCCCAGGCCGGGCGAATCCCATTCGCAGCAGCAAATTGGCAAGTAGTTCACAGTGGAGCAGAACCCAGAGCAGCAATAATGATCATTAATAAAGCGCTAAGAGCCACAGTCCTTTCTCAGTTCTCCGACGACCACTGCAACGTCGTGGAACTACAATCACCAGCCGGAGTACTGTACATCATCAATATGTACTTCCAGTATGGCAGGGCAATAGATGAATTCTTAGATGAACTCACACAAGTAACCACGGCGTTGCGGGGTCGTCGATGTGTCATTACAGCAGATATAAACGCTAAGTCCCCTCTATGGTTCAGCGGCACACGGGATGACCGAGGAGAAAAAGCCGAGGAGACCATGATGGCGTTACAGCTAATGGTCGCCAACAAACAAGGGAACCCACACACCTACGCAGGAGGTGGGGGCGAGGGCACGAACATCGATGTCACACTGGTCACGCCCAATCTCGCCACCACAGTAACAAACTGGACGGTCTGGGATCAAGCAACATCCAGTGATCATAACCTCATTACATTCTCATTGGGAGACGAGGACTGCCACTGGGACTTTGGGTGGGAGACACAGTTAAACTACAACAGGGCTGACTGGGACCGCCTGTTAAGGGAGTGTGAAATACAGACATTGCCAGAAGGTGACGAGAATGTCCAAGGATACGCAGAGGAACTGGTGAAAGCAGTTGTTGGGGCGGTGAAAGCTGCCATACCAACCAGGAGGAGAGCCATAGCGGCCTCTCCGTCACCATGGTCAATCGGACAGATGCGCCAGTCTGTAAGGAGGGCGAGGAGGTACTACCAGAGGAGTGTCGTCTGGGAGGAAAAGCAACAGTGGTTGCAAAGAGACAGAGAGGCAAAGGAACACTTCCAACAGGAGCTTAAAGCAGTATGGCTACAGAGCTGGGAGAAGTATGTACAAACACAACTAGCTACGGACCCATGGGGCTTACCGTACAAGTTAGTACGGGAAAACATCAGGTCACCCATGGTGCTGTCTACAGACAGGGATCAGGGCGGGATGACGGAAACCTGGCAGGAAACTGCTGAGGTCCTCCTCCGTGTCCTGCTGCCTGACGATAGCGATAATGACGACTCTGAGGCACAACAACAGATCCGAAGACAAGATCAAGAGGAATACCGGAACAACAACACGGTATATCCCTTCTCCAAAGAAGAAGTAGCCGCTCAGATAAATGCCCTTAAGAGAGGCAAGGCTCCTCGCCCAGACGGCATCACTGCAGAGGTGGTGCAATTCCTGGCCCCCCAGCTGGTAGCACCTCTCACAAAGTTATACAACGAGTGCTTGCGGCTCGGGAAATTCCCCCAAATATGGAAAAAGGCCACAGTAGTAATAATTAAGAAGAGCCCAGACAAAGACCCCCAAGAAGCCAAGTCTTACAGGCCCATCTGTTTACTGGACACACTGGGGAAACGTTTTGAGAGGTTGCTGGCAGACAGACTGGCAGCACACCAAGTGTTGTGCGGGATGAGCGACAGACAATTCGGCTTCAGTTCCGGGAGATCGGCGTCTGACGCCATCGCCCTGGCTGCGGAGGTCAATGCCTCAACCCCGCCCAAATACGTGGTCGGCATCATGGTAGATATCAGTGGCGCCTTTGACAACCTGTGGTGGCCCTCGCTCTTGTCCCGCTTGCTAGAGAAGGGGTGCCCGGGATCGCTATATGGCTGTCTCAGGAGCTATTGTGAGAAGGGGTGTCCACAGGGACCTGTCCTGGGTTCACTCTTCTGGGATATTAACATGGAACCCCTCTTGGACAACCTACAAAACAGCAATGATGTACTAGAGGGCATAGCTTACGCGGACGACCTCCTCCTGCTGGTTGGCGGCCGTAGCCGCGAGGACTTAGAGCCAAAAATTGAGAGGGGCATATCAATCCCGAGTACATGGTGCCACATGACCAAAATGAAGATCTCACCAACCAAGTCCACGTACTTACTCCTGAAAGGACAATTAGTCAGGAATCCGACCGTAAGAATAGATGGCTCACAAGTTCTTCGACGCCATGAGGCGCGATATCTGGGAGTAGTCGTCGATGAGAGGTGGACTTATACATCACACACTGACACTGTCACACAGAGATCATTGGAAACACTAAACAATCTAATAGCGATTGGACACACACGATTCCACCTGCCACCAGAACTAATCAAACTATATCATAACAGCAGGAGTATGGGCCCACAAACTCACGAGGGTCATGCCTGCCATGGCTGTGAGAAGAGTGCAGCGGAACATGCTTCTCAGATCAGTAGGGGCATATAGAACAACCCCAGGGGGAGCGCTAACAGTACTAATGGGGCTCTGTCCGCTCGATAGGAAGATCAGACAGTAAGCGACATGGCATTGGGTTAAAAAGGGAAACAGGGATAAGATAATTGGTCTAATGGGGATTCACGTGGGAAACAAAATGGAAATCAAACCCAGGGGGGAAGAACTCTGGCAAGAACAGTGGGACAATGAAGAAACTGGTCGCAGAACATACGAACTGCTGCCCAATATCAGGCAGAGACTGCAATTAAAATACTTCACACCGTCACGAGGACTGCTGTACTTTCTCACAGGCCATGGACCCTACCCGGCATACCTATGCAGGTTCGTGAAACGGGCTACACCAGCGTGTGACTGTGGGGCCACACCAGGCACCCCAGAACACGTGGTGTATGAGTGCCACCTCTTCGACGACGTAGCGGCGCAATTACGCCACCAGCTACCCAACCACGACACGTACCACCTGCTCAGGCATGAGGACCATTTTTCAATCCTGAAAAAAACTAGCAAACGAGATCTCACTTAAAGTGATAAAGGAATTTCTTAGGAACAACGATTAAGACTTCATCGCAACCAATCTGACTCCGCGTACCTGTCCCGTTTCCGCCGAGGCGTGGACTTGGCCAGCCGCCTCACGGCTGGAATCCGCCACGTCTGGGATTAGGGGGAGGGTACGCCCTATTACCGATCTAGACACTCACCGATTTTGACACTGGGTTAAGTTAGGTTAGATGTAGGACAAGCTAGGATAGCAACGTTTGCAGAGTACTGCAGCGATCAACAACTCCGGCCAGCCCGGTGGCAGGGGCACGGTCACCGGGATTAGCTCGGTGAACAGGGCCAACAACACAGGTTTATACAACGCTGGCACGTCTCTAACGCTGCAGGTAGAATTAGATTAGCGTAAGTAGAAATAGAACAAAAGACGTAACAGTAGTGCCCATAGTGAGAGCAAAGTAACTAACAGAGTAATCTGTAGTATTAACACTTGAATTGTATCAATTAGGACCCACTAACTGCATAAGGTGGTGGGTTGCTATGTATCATATATATTGAAGAATAAAGATTTTTTTAAAACCTGTCATTACTAAGTATGTTTTAAGTTTGTTCTTCAGTTTGCTTTAATTTTGTATTAAAGAAACAACTGTGAAAATATTAATAGTGTAATTAATATGTAAGTAGCGATACAGTACCGTAATAGTCCCTATTTAGAAAATGAATTCTAACATATTGTTATGTTCACAGGAACCTTTACTACATTTCAGTCACTCAGTGAAGTGACAACTCAAAATATTGTCAACAGATCTGGAGAAATTGCCACTGCGTCTTTAGTTTCTGAGTGTTCCGATGAACTTAATTACTTAGGTGAGATAGTTCTTGCAAATGTGAAATATACCCCGTTGAGTGGCTTTCATTACAGCAAATATTACCAATCTACTCTGTCAATTATATTGCTTGTAATTAGTGACAGCAAAAATGTTTAATAATCCTTGTGATTTTGCAGATGCAATTCCGACTCTGATTACTGGTTGCCGTACGTATCTATCCACATCAAGGCTGTTGAGAGAGAGAGAGACTTGTGAAGATTCAAGACAGCTCCTAGAGGATTTGCAGTTTAAAAGTGCCATAATTATAAATAAGTGTGCAGATGAGTGATTAAACTGTGTTTTATTGAAGTAGCTGTGCGATTTTAAAGGAATAATAAATGTTAAATACAGTGAGTGAATAATGAAAATCCTATTTTCCACGTGTTAAGCCGTCCTATACCCGTAAATTTTCCGCCACCTATTTATTGGTAAACACTTGTTGGAGAGTGACATGCCGCCCCCTCCCCCATCTCTCCACAATCTTGGTGTGACACTGACCTGTAACATATCCTGAAGTCTAGAATATACATTTTGAGGCTGCTGATATGAAAGTGGGAAGTACAGATCTTCCAGTTAAATCAGGAATAGTTTAAGTGCATTACTTCAGAGTTAACACGGGGAAAGCTTACTATTTAGGTGGTAGTAGTGCCGGCAAAAAGTTCTTATGTGTGAAGTTGCCATGTAGAACACCAGGTGTAAAACTTTTCTCCAGAGTCTTGGACTGTGTCGGAACGAAAGTGAGGCATTAATATGACTCAATACTACTGTTTACATTTCATTACACTTATACAGATGTCTGAGTTCTGTTGTGTTAACATTGGAAAGTCCTGTAGGCATGTGGAGTATTAACCAAAACTGGCATATTGGAAGCAGAATCGAACACATTTGTTACGTTACTTAATATTTTCAGGAGAAAAAGGAAATGTTGCTTCTTATTAATATAATGCATTCAGAGCCACAGCTGTGTTTGACCAACTATAACTGGTGCTGAATGTGCATGTCATCATATAATATGAAGGGCTTATTTCAATAGTGGTACAAGTCCATTACCTCCACTTTTCTGTCAATAATGCCTCTGAAATTAATTATCCAAACTAACACAAAGAAAGGTTCATCTCTAGCAAGAAGCCATATGCTTCAATATTTCTGGTATCAACTGCAGATTTTTCAGCGCTCATTTAGCTTTATGACTGTGTATCTCAAAATGAACATAAATTGACTTGTACAACCACTGAAACAAGCCCTTCATATGCACACACACAGCACATCGATCTCGTGAGGCACAAGGCTCTCATAACGAAGTACGTACGTCGGTCAACAGATGGCACTAGGAGAAGAATGTTAACTGCGCTTTTTAGTTACTACCTGCGACTTTTAGTCGCGACTTGTCACAGAAATCGCAGAAAGCAGTACGGAATTCAGCCAACAGATGGCTCACGACGTTGAATGTGAAATGCTACTTGCGACTGCTAACTGTGACTGAAATCGCACTTAGATTCTGTAATGTTGTTATTGTGATATCTGTGACTTCTCAGTCACTGTTGTTTCTAACAGATACGCGATTTTATGCCCACCACTACCTGTTAGTAGAGATGGGCAAACTGAAACACGTAACTGTTTCGAAACAAATGAAACAGTACAATGTAATGTTTCGATACGCTGTTTCGAAACAGTGAAACAATTTGTGTTTTGTAATCTAATAAACCTACACATTTTATCACCTTGAATGTCTACTGTATAAGTATGTCCATATAAACACAAATGAGGTGCGAGAGCACTAATCATGTCGGAGGAAGTATGAAACTATCACTTAGGCGTCTTGGCAGTTTCGTATTTCCTGCAGCAAATGCGCTGCTTTCGTGTCGTGTGACTCTCATACTTTTCAATTGGCTGAGGACAGCCATAGCTGAAGACAGAAGAACCACCACGAACGGAAGTGGAGGTGGGAGCAAACTGCGGAAACAACGGATATGCTACGGGGGTTCCCACATTCCATTAGTATGGGTAATATACCCATCCTGCTTATTTCCATGCACACAAAGGGAATCATTGAGGATAATAGGCACAGTCACTATAGACTCACGAATAACGCCAAATAATTCGAATAAATAACAAGATATAACAAACAAATTTTGTCTTTCAAGATGTTTCGAACCGTTACTATACATTCACCATGCTTCCCAGTCCTTCCCGTTCACCATTACACTATCAGTGATATGTCAAATAGATGCTTGCAATTATACCTACATCAGATTTATGTATATGTCTAATAACTGTCACTCTACGCCTTTTTTATTCAAAATGTTGTAGGCTTACTTGCGTTTCTTAATATGATTACAGTACATGAACAGAGAAGAATATGTTATAAAATAGTGTAATTTAACTGAATGATTTTCACATATTTTAGTATTTTGAATGTGAGTAGTATGCGTTGTTTTATTGTTTGGTTAGTGTTTATAAAGCAGATGTTACGCCATTTCGGAATAGGACAGTCAGCTAGAAACGAAGCTTTATTTTCGGACATCTTAAGCTTCATGCTATTGCTTGTCAAAAAGATTTCGACACTCTTGAAAGTGTTTCACGAAGTGGTATGTTGTGTTTCAGTACCTGTGCCGAGCCCGAATCTCGTCCGACACAGAGCGGAATGAAACATGACTGTTTCGATACAATCAGTCCGTTCCAAGCACAGGTGGACTGAAACAGCCTTATTTTGAAACAACGATACAGTTTCTGTGTCTGGCTCGAGATCGAGACAAGGGCGGAATGAAACACCGCTGTTTCGAAACAGTGAACCACAGCCGTTCCGAAACACTGAAACAGTTCCACGTATCGATACACTGTATCGAAACATAGAAACAGTGGCCAAGTCTACCTGTTAGTATCGCTTTAGTTTTCGTAGACTTCACATTGTGCCACTTGGATATTACCATCTCAGTAGCTGTGATATGGCAGTTTCAACGACGATTCGTGGTAAGCCTAGTTGCCACTATGAAGGTTATTCTTACACAGTGAAGAAAACGAGGGAAGATGGGACTGTGATTTGGCGTTGTTCAAAACAGAAAAAGAAGCATTGCCGAGGAAAGCTTAAAACCAAGGATTCTACAGTGCTCTTTTCGCACGAGCATCAATGTGGAGCTCCAGATGACAAGGTTGGAAGTACAAAGGACTCTGAACCAGGCAAAGAAGAGGGCACGAGAGGAAAATATTTCTATTTCCAAAATCTATTCAGAGGAGATAGGTAGCTTGGCTAATCGAGAGTATGACTTTGTGACAGAAATGGAGCGAACAACGAAGAGGACGTTATACGAGCAAAGGGCAAAGTCGCAGGGAAGTGAAAGGGATCCAGGGACAAGAGAAGTGATTGAACTTAAAGCATAGCCAGTAACTATGAATGATAGCAGCAGCTTCCAGTTAGGCGACGATAAATCAGAAGCTTGATAATAGTTTTTTGTGGAAGAGCAGGGAGAGAGGCTCTAAGAAGTAAACGAGACTTATTCATGGATGGTACGTTCAAGTGCTGTAGCAAACAGTTTTTACAGATATATATACCATTTATGCAGATTTTGGAAGTAATAAAAATGAGACTAACATCTATCCAGTTGCATTTGCATTATTACCAAATAAAAGGAAAGACATACGTCCGACTTTTTAGAAATGTTCTGGAAAATATTCCAGAATGGAACCCTGCAAGTGTGACTGTAGATTTTGAGTCAGCAGCGATTTCTGCAATTTTACGTGTGTTACCAACTTCCTCAGTGCGTGATTGCCATTTCCACATGAGAAAGTCTCTCTGAAGGGAATACAGGATCTTGGACTCACTCTTGAATATACAGAAAATGAAAAAGCGAGACAACAAATTCGCATGTGTGCTGCACTAACGTTTCACCGGCCTGAAGATGTATGTGATGGCTGGCTGGAGATACATTCATACACATCGGATGTTCCTAGGCTTTCTGACTTTTTCCGACTATTTTGTAGAGAGATGGTTGGGAAATGAAGACCCTATCAGCCTTTGGAGCTGCTATGGACGGCTCCATCGAACCACTAACTCCGCAGAGGGCAGGCATAACAAAATTAATAATGTGCTTTCCAAACCAAATCCTAAAATTACTCATGTAATTACTTGCATGAAAACAAAAGCATAAAATTCAGCGTTCGCGTTAATGAGAACAGAGCTGAGATATGGAAGGTAAAATAAAGGAACCAGTGCACATGTAACGGGATGAAAGGCTGGAGAAAATATTGAAAAAGAGGAGGATGGTGAGATAAGGGCTTGATGAAAGGCTATATCCTACCTTCACAAACTGGACTAAATAATGTATCAGAAGATGTATATAAATAAAAAATATATGAAATGTAAATAGCAATCTTAAAAATACATAAAAAACAAAAAAGAAAGAACGAAAACTAAAAAGATAAAAATTTGACCAAGCTTATAAGCTGATTTTGAACACGCCTAAAGGACAATAAAATTACTTTTGCCATTTAGCGAGTCCAAAACTTGGATAAAGTGCGATGGGAATCATTATTTTTAAAAGTGTAGGTATGTGATTTTTAATGCATCTAAACCTAAAGCAAAAAATGGCTCTGAGCACTATGGGACTTAACGTCTGTGGTCATCAGGCTCCTAGAACTTAGAACTACCTAAACCTAACTAACCTAAGGACACCACACACATCCATGCCCGAGCCAGGATTCGAACCTGCGACCGCAGCAGTCGCGCGGTTCCGGACTGAGCGCCTGGAACCGCTAGACCACCGCGGCCGGCGCTAAACCCAAAGCACCACAGTCCCATGCCTCAGTAGTGTTTACAAATTAACAGTTAAAATTAAGCTACACTACACGTGTGTGAACATTATGCCACTTAATATTTCCGTGTATTTAATAAGTGCACTTTTATGAAAGTATATCTATTGACAAAGATTGCTGTCTGGTGCTGTAATAGAACCGAATCTTCTTTATGTACTGAAATATTCTAGAGTCTCTGTGGAGTCTTCTTTTGTTCTGTCTACTGTCTATTTGTTGTTTATTGTACCAACCGAGGTTAGCGCAGTGGCTAATCATGGCTCAATCATCTGGCCGTCCATAGTCTACTGTATTTGGATTTCCTTGTTTAAGCAAATGCTGTGAAGGTTCCTTAAAGAGGTAATAGTAGCTTCCTCCCCACCCCTTCCCCACCCCCACCTCTCCCGTAACCAACAATTCGAGCGAAATCTAAATCTCTAATGACCACAACTGTGGACGTGATATGAAACACCAAACGCAGAATTGGTTTCCTCTAGGTTGTAATGATGAATGATCATGTTGTTGTTGTTGTGTTGTTGTTGTCGTCTTCAGTCCTGAGACTGGTTTGATGCAGCTCTCCATGCTACTCTATCCTGTGCAAGCCTCTTCATCTCCCAGTACCTACTGCAACCTACATCCTTCTGAATCTGCTTAGTGTATTCATCTCTTGGTCTCCCTCTACGATTTTTACCCTCCACACTGCCCTCCAATACTAAATTGGTGATCCTTGATGCCTCAGAACATGTCCTACAAACCGATCCCTTCTTCTGGTCAAGCTGTGCCACAAACTTCTCTTCTCCCCAATCCTATTCAATACCTCCTCATTAGTTATGTGGTCTACCCATCTAATATTCAGCATTCTTCTGTAGCACCACATTTCGAGAGCTTCTATTCTCTTCTTGTCCAAACTATTTATCGTCCATGTTTCACTTCCATACATGGCTACACTCCATACAAATACTTTCAGAAATGACTTCCTGACACTTAAATCTATACTCGATGTTAAATTTCTCTTCTTCAGAAACGCTCTCCTTGCCATTATACCCTCTCTACTTCCACCATCATGAGTTATTTTGCTCCCCAAATAGGAAAACTCCTTTACTACTTTAAGTGTCTCATTTCCTAATCTAATTCCCTCAGCATCACCCGACTTAATTCGACTACATTCCATTATCCTCTGGGCGGGGACTACTCAAGAGGATGTCGTTATCAGGAGAACTCTCTTTCAAACCCTAAAGGTGGCAGGGGCAAAGTACAGGGAGCGGCAGGCTCTTTACAATTTGTACAGAAACCAGATGGCAGTTATAAGAGTCGAGGGACATGAAAGGGAAGCTGTGGTTGGGAAGGGAGTAAGACAGGGTTGCAGTCTCTCCCCGATGTTATTCAATCTGTATATTGAGCAAGCAGTAAAGGAAACAAAAGAAACATTCGGAGTAGGTATTAAAATCCATGGAGAAGAAATAAAAACTTTGACGTTCGCCGATGACATTGTAATTCTGTCAGAGACAGCAAAGGACTTGGAAGAGCAGTTGAATGGAATGGACAGTGTCTTGAAAGGAGGATATAAGATGGACATCAACTGATCTAAAATTAAGCATATCTTTGGAATGTAAAATTGCTTCCCATTCACTTTAGAAGGACGCGCACTAATGATGCAAAGATGAGATTCCTCAGCTTATATTAAGTTATTGAATGACTTGGCGATATTTGCCGTGATTAATTTCGAGCTCATACAGAACTGTATTAATTTCCTATTTTGTTACCTACACGTCGAATATTTTTTTCTGCTTCAAACTGACGTTTGCGCAGTTTTTCTCCGAGCCCAGCAAAGAGAGAATTCAGTACGATAATGTGACATGATGTCTCCACATATCAAGATCCAATTTCTATCGATCTGGTATCTACTATTGCTGCTTCTGTAATTATCTTCACACGGATGTGCAATTTTGCAAATGGGAATGGAATTCAGCTGCGAAGGGCGCATTCCTCCACTGATTCACTATCCAGTTTCGGGTTTACTGGCTTCATAAGGTACAAGCCTATGTCCGTGAACACTCGTTGTGATCGTCTGACACGGAAACTGTTCTGAACGTTCCATACACAATCTGAAATTTCTGACGCACATTAAACTGTATTTCGGCCATCGTATTATTAGATAACAATGTATTGGCTACGCTTTGTCATCTAACATTTCCTAAGACTCTTAAAAATTGCCAGATCCTTGAAGTGACTTTTCGGCGGCCTGCCTAATCTGCTCATGCATCCATCCTGTTTCACTTTGCGGAAAAGGGTATAAATGGCGACTATTAGGCGTTAATTTGTAAACTTCACTGAAAGGTAATGCTCTCCTCATGAATGCCCAAACACAACGAGACATTATGGGTCAGATGCGTAACTTTTTGTAAGTTTTGAATTACGTTCTTTTTGGGACCAGAGATTACAGGCAGCGCAATTCTGTTTTATCCCAACGGCCACTGACAGTGATTACTGACGTTTCCTACTTTTGCGGAGTATGCGTAAGTTTTTGACGCCAGTGAGCTTAGCCGGCCGTGGTAGTCGAGCGGTTCTAGGCGCTTCAGTCCGGAACCGCGCCACTGCTACCGTCGCAGGTTCGAATCCTGCCTCGGGCATGGATGTGTGTGATGTCCGTAGGTTTAAGTAGTTCTAAGTTATAGGGGACTGATGACCTCAGATGTTAAGTCCCATAGTGCTCAGAGTCAGCTAGTGAGCTTAATAGAAATGATGTCCCACCAATACAAGCTCGCTCCGTTAAGAAGAATGTTCTTGGTAGCTCCTTTTGGTACAAGTCCTATTTAAACCAACGTACTTATTACATTTTAATAAGTCAATTTACTGTCTAACATGTGACTCGGCAGCGATGACTAACGCTGCGATGTGAAACTAACAGCCATTCAAGATGTTAGAGTTTTGAGCTGTTTCCCGTTAAAGATGTCCTTAATCCCCTCGGGAAACTTTTATAACTGAGTGTTCCTATGATACTCATGGATGTAAATGAGAAAGGAAGAAACGTTAATGGGTTATGGCTACTGGACATCTGGGTCAGAAGACACACAACTCGATTCTGCACTGGCCAAAGAAGGCGAAGGAAATCAGGCGTTTTTGAACAATTTCAGAAGTCGTCTCGTGCGATTGAAGGGAACCACGGAAAACAAGATGGAAGCGCATTTAACACTGCTTCTACTCTCTCGGTTTCGGTCAGGACAGTTTTGCAGACAGGTTAGAGAGGGAAACGGCGAATTTTGTTGTATGTCTCGACTTTCTTAGTAATGTGGTAGCTTTATAAGACATTTAAATTACAATAATGTCACCACACCAACTTCTCAAACGCCATACAAACTGTGTTGATCGCGAGTGTTTGTTGTTTACATGTGAAGAAAACCCTGGTTAATAGCCAATCGTTCCTTTTGCACGTATTTTCGTACTCACACACGTTCCCCATCCCGCAGTCGTTTGAGCTCTCAAGTGGTTCAGTATGGGGTTCTTTATGGTTGAGCCGTGACCTTAACAGCAGAAGTTGGAAGCAAGGAGCCGCTCCTGCTATAGGATTCTGGAGAAGAGCTAGTGCACTTTTCAGAGCCGTGGGATCGTAAAACCGGCGCGCCGCGACAGTGACAGACCAGTCTCTCCATCTCTGCCGCGCAGCCGTTCCCGTCACCACTTCCAGTGGCCGTTCGCGGTCAGAGATAACCGCAATACATCGCCCCACCTTACTTTCATGGCATACATCCGCCGCTGGCAGGATTTATAGGTACCCTAGGTCAAATCTGTATGAAAAAATGCAGTTATTTACTTAGTGAGTGTCATGTTCCATGGTACATATGAGTCGTAATGATGTGGAAATATTCATTTTGTATGTAAATATGTTTACAAGCTAATCATTTAAAATAATTTTTTTTTTTAGAAAGACTCACAGATATGAGTTAGTAATTTCTACATACCAGCCTTTTCACGTTAGATATTAAAAATTCTTCTACGGAACAGAAGATGTTGTCAAGGAGGAACTTCCTCAGTTTGCTTTCAAATTGTACTTTGCAGTCTATCGGACATTTTATATCACTGGGTAAGTGATCAAAATTTTGATTGAAGTATTGTGCAACCCGTTTTGTGTTAAAGACAACCTAAATGAGGTGTAGTGAATGTCAATTTTCTTCTGCCATTGTAATTATGTATATCATTGTTACTTCTGAACAACAATGCATTATTTAAAACAAACATCGTAACGGCATAAATATACTATGAAGCAGTAATCAAAATGTGAAACTCCTTAACCAGATGAACAGGGTGGTCCATCGATCGTGAATGGGCCAAATATCTCACGAAATAAGCGTCAAACGAAAAAATTACAAAGAACGAAACTCGTCTAGCTTGAAGGGGGAAACCAGATGGCGCTGTGGTTGGCCAGTTAGATAGCGCTGCCGTAGGTCAAATAGATATCAAATGCGTTTTTTAAATAGGCACCCCCGTTTTTATTACATATTCGTGTAGTACGTGAAGAAATATGAATTTTTTAGTTGGACCACTTTTTTCGCTTTGTGATAGATGGCGCTGTAATAGTCACAAACATATGGCTCACAATTTTAGACGAACAGTTGGTAACAGGTAGGTTTTTAAAATTAAAATACAGAACGTAGGTACGTTTCAGCAATTTATTTCAGTTGTTCCAATGTGATACATCTACCTTTGCGAACTTATCATTTCTGAGAACGCATGCTGTTACAGCGTGATTACCTGTAAATACCACATTAATGCAATAAATGCTCAAAATGATGTCCGTCAACCTCAATGCATTTGGCAATACGTGTAACGACATTCCTCTCAACAGCGAGTAGTTCGTCTTCCGTAATGTTCGCACATGCACTGACACTGCGGTGACGCATGTTGTCAGGCGTTGTCAGTGGATCACGATAGCAAATATCCTTCAACTTCCCCCACACAAAGAAATCCGGAGACGTCAGATCCGGTGAACGTGCGGGCCATAGTATGGTGCATGAAATATGCTATTCAATACCGCTTCAACCGCACGCGAGCTATGTGCCGGACATCCATCATGTTGGAAGTACATCGCCATTCTCTCATGCAGTGAAACATGTAGTAACATCGGTAGAACATTACGTAGGAAATCAGCATACATTGCACCATTTAGATTGCCATCGATAGAATGGGGGCCAATTATCCTTCATCCCATAATGCCGCACCATACATTAACCCGCCAAGGTCGCTGATATTCAACTTGTCGCAATCATCGTGGATTTTCCGTTGCTCAATACTGCATATTATGCCGGTTTACGTTACCGCTGTTGGTGAATGACGCTTCGTCGCTAAATAGAACGCGTGCAAAAAATCTGCCATCGTCCGGTAATTTCTCTTGTGCCCAGTAGCAGAACTGTACACGACGTTCAAAGTCGTCGCTATGAAATTCCTGGTGCATAGAAATATGGTACGGGTGCAATGGATGTTGATGTAGCATTCTGAACACCGACGTTTTTGAGATTCCCGATTATAGCGCAATTTGTCTGCTACTGATGTGCGGATTAGCCGCGACAGCAGCTAAAACACCTACTCGGGTATCATTATTTTCTGCAGGTCGTGGTTGACGTTTCACATGTGACTGAACACTTCCTGTTTCCTTAAATAACGTAACTATCCGGCGAACGGCCCGGACACTTGGATGATGTCGTCCAAGATACCGAGCAGCACACACAGCACACGCCCGCTGGGCATTTTGATCACAACAGCCATACATCAACACGATATCGACCTTTTCCGCAATTGGTAAACGGTCCATTTTAGAACGGGTGATGTATCACGAAGCAAATACCGTCCGCACTGGCGGAATGTTACGTGATACCACGTACTTATACGTTTATGACTATTACAGCGCCATCTATCACAAAGCGAAAGAAAGTGATACAACTAAAACATTCATATTTCTTTATGTACTACACGAATATGTAATAAAAATGAGGGTGCCTATTTAAAAAACGCATTTGATATCTATTTGAACTACGGCAGCGCTATCTAGCTGGCCAACCATATCGCCATCTGGTTTCCCCCTTCAAGCTAGACTAGTTTCGTTCTCTGTAGTGTTTTCATTTGATGCTTATTTCGTGAGATATTTGGCCCAGTCACTATCAATGGACCACCTTGTATACAAGACGATCGTAGGTGACCACCACATACTATTACAGCACATTTTTAAGCAATTAAGACTACTCCATAACATTGTTTCATGTAACATTGTTTCATGTAACATTATTGAATGAAAATATGAAAACACGTCAGATTAATTATCTCTCCCAGGCTTTGTAATGGTTCTAAGTGCAAATGTGGCTGAACTAAATTGTTTTAGGCATCCAAAAGGTGATTTTTCCAGTTTAAATCCTCATCAAAACGGACACTTAAGAATTTTGAAGTTTCCGCCCTATTTATTATTTCCTCACCATGTGTTACACCTATCCTCGGTGTAGCTCATATCCATGTGCAGAACGGAATAAATTGTCTTATTTTAAATTGAGGGTGAGGCCATTTGCAGAAGACAAATCAACGATACTTTTAAGAACATTATTTACTGTTTCTTCTGTTGCCGTGTGTATGCTTGGATTGATTACGCTATTAATGTCATCTGCAAAAAGAACTAATTCTGTTTGTTGTATATTAGACGAAAGATCATTTAAATATGCGAGGAACAGTTGCGGGCTAAGACTGAACCTTGGAGAACCCTATAAGTGATTTCTATTCAGTCAGGATAACGTCCTCGGACTGCATGGGTGGAATTACTATGTACAACTTCCTGCATTTTTTTGACTGGAAATAACTATTCCATCAGCACCATAGAGTCGTAATTCATGTATCTACATGGCTGGGTGTTGTGTGCTGTCCTTAGGTTAGTTAGGCTTAAGTAGTTCTAAGTTCTAGGGGACTTATGACCACAGCAGTTGCGTCCCACAGTGCTCAGAACCATTTGAACCATTTTATGTATCTACGAGAATCACTCCGTCAGTGCCTTATCTAAGTCGCAGAAAATACTAACCGGCGTTATTTTGTTGTTATCGCTTATAAAATTAGGTGAGAACATGTAAATGGAATTTTCAGTAGATCAACTTGTCAGAAATCCAAACTGTGATTTATTGAGGAGTATGTGTACTTATGTAACCAAGGTAAGCAGTAACGTAAATGCAGAATATCAGGAGAAATTTGTACTTTGTAATCCGACAAGCACGGGGAAGTGGAAGTTGCGTTGATTTTGAGTGAAGTTAAAAATCTGTCAAATCGGAACTTCAGTCAATATGTAGCCTCTCGCTGACAATGCTCACCCCTTTGAAGAAACTCTCGGCTCTGCACAAAGTTTCAGGATGTAACTAAATACGCCGTGCACAAGTCTTGCGACTGAGTGCAGCAGATATAGTAGTAGTGGGACAACCTTCGCGTCAGGACACGCTGCATTGTTGCCAAATTTATTCAAGATGGCGGCGATGACGTAATCCAAGATGGCGGCATGTAGACTTTGTAACATCACATGACGTCATCCAAGATGGCGGATTTTGGCGGGGTAATAGTCCAATTGTGCTACGTCTACTAACCTAAGCATCCAGAAGAAAAAAAAATGGCAGGGAGATTGAATTCCAACAGGATAATGCATGCAAAGACTGTACTTGTCATTATTATTATTGTCAATCATTATGACTTATTATTATTTATCATCATTCATTGTCATTTATTATTATAGGCCTACCTCCACTAGAAAATTGCGCCAAATTCAAATTCCAACACGATATTCTCTCGAAAACTATACTATGTATTATCATCATTTATTATTTATTCAAGAAGTCCGATTTTCTCGGTGAGAAACCCATTCTCCTTACATCCATAACAAAAATCTATCACAAGCTCAAATCCCCAACACCATAATTGATCAAATGTACGAGCTTTCTCCGTCACTTATCTTTTTTTCACTGGTAGCCTAACATAATCGCGTCAAATAATAAACTGCACTAATGGTAACGTAGTACACGTCCTTTCATCTTGCAGGGGAGAAAGCACTGAAGACTTCATTTGAAGCAGTACGGTCGTCTCTTGTTCTCCAACAGTCAGCACACACATCTTTGATAGCGCAGTGCAGTCACCACGACGTCTGCGCTCCAGCTGAATTAGTTCAAATCTTCGCCCCCCTCTGGCCAGCGTGCGGAGACACTGGCTACGCCTGTCACGTGAGGCGGGGGTCGAGCCCAGCGATCGCTCCCACGTCGTAAACATGTTTTCACTGGACACGCTGGAACTTGTCGAGTTTGACGTCTCAGCGGCCCCTTGTCCGCTCACCACGTGTATTTGTCGCCTCCACAAGTTTCCCGCCAAAATTGTCCCCCTCCGAGCTGAATCACACAACGGTCGGCCGTTTCCCTGCAACATTTTCGGCGCCACGTTCAAACCTGTCGACACCGACCTCACACAGCCATTCGCCATGTGTCCCTGTGCGAGCGAGAATGCAGTGCTACATTTTCGGCGGCAAAGTTTGCTCGACAGTGGAATCCGCCATGACTATATGACAGCACCTTTGGACCGCACTAGAACGCCCGCTAATTGACTCGCTCTCGAACGCGCACGCACGTAATAACTGTACAATCGCTGTACAATCGCTGGACTGCCGCCCTGCTCACGTCACACACACCCCATACACTCGACGGACATAGCCTTCTGTAAATACATGGAAAAGGACGGTCATGCAGGTGTGTCCCAACTGACTTCTCCATGCTCACATAGCGAAACTCCAGAGTGCAGCTGACGTACGTACGGCCGGCTAAGCCCACTCCCTGGCCCACTGACGTCAAGCACCCCCCCCTCCCCCCCCCCCCCCCCCCCCCCGGCTAGCGCACCAGGTAGGTGAGCGGTGCCTGAGGGTCCCACCACAAACGGTCGGCCGTGCCCGTGAGCACGTAACAGCGGACACGATGTCCCCTGTCGACCGCGTGCAGTACAAAGGATACGTTTGGCGCCAGAGTGTGACCAACAGTGGAATCCACCATGACCGTGTAACAGCGCGTTTGCTCGTCGTGAGAACACCCGCTAATTCACTCTCACCACCCCACTATGTTAAATAATTGAATTTACAATTTCATATACGTATGCAAACGTGTTCAACTCCCTAATATCAACTACTTTGTCCTCCTCCTCCTCCTCCTCCTAGGAACCAGCGCCAAGTTTGAAATCTGCCAGTAAACAAAGCTCACTTGCGCTTCCAAAAATGGTACAAATGGCTCTGAGCACTATGGGACTCAACTGCTGAGGTCATAAGTCCCCTAGAACTTAGAACTACTTAAACCTAACCAACCTAAGGACATCACACACATCCATGCCCGAAGCAGGATTCGAACCTGCGACCGTAGCGGTCACGCGGTTCCAGACCGTAGCGCCCATAACCGCACGGCCACCCCGGCCGGCCTTGCGCTTCCGCCACCAACCTAAGAAAATTGTTTCAAACTAAGCCACCAGCACTCAACCTCTCTAAACGGACTCACCCTGCACTAGGTCCACGGACTGGGGAACCAATTTACTTTATTTAGGAATGGAGTATATATATCACACCGACATGTCCCACATCATACAGACCTGCAAAACACTCCTACATAACTCATTTATAATGGTCTAGACACACGGTTGCTAATTGTAAACACTTAAAAATAACTCATAGCACAGCCTACAGACATGCGAACCGCTTCTAAATAATGCAAAGCGTTTACCTCCAAATAGCCAAACAACTGCTAATTTTCGGAAATAATTTCAGTGCATAGGCTGATGGAAGGAAGAACGAGTGTACTTTATTTACTACGTATGTTTTTCAAACTTTTACTTCTCGCAGGTTTCGATATGTAAGGCTGACATAAGGCAGTTTCTGAACTCCAGTAGCGCACTACACTTGGCAGCACAACCACACCCATCAAGATATTCATTCCATTCCAGACCTGTAACTCCTCTACAGATAAATTTGTCCAGTTATTTGTCTACTCACTCACATTCTAACCAGATTGCCGTTATTGCGAAAAAACAGCTCAGACTGCGCTGTGCTGCTCGGGGAAGTAAGGGATTGCTGCGCTCTATTTATTCAAAGCCTGGTCCCTGATCTCTGCAATTTAAGTCGGAGAAAGACATATCTATTACCTTCTGCAACCTGTTTATAAACAGAACGATCTCAGTTACTACAAAAGGACCTTGTTTTGACCATTCGCCGGAAATGCGGGCAATGTTGTACGCCTCAAACTATGTTCAAGTACAACAGATCCTCAACACCCTATCATCTTTATCCTCTACCATCAAACAGTGAAAAAGTCATGAAGACGCCAATGCGAACCACCTCCAGCGCGGACAAACGGAATTCACAATAGTACCCCCGAATAACTCAGAGTGCAACCATCCAAGAATTCCTAACAGCTCACCAAATCCAACACCTCAAACTACAAATGCCTATATGAACAAGATCATATTAAATATACACACACGCTGCAGAGACCCCTTTAAAGTTTGATCACCCATACTCTAAGCGAATGAGAAGCTGCCTTTGGCCCTTGTTCAAACAATGTTTTCTAACACGCTTTTGCACACTGCCACAACTTCGAAGTCATTGTCTGATTCTAAACAGACATTAACACGGGCTGATGCACGGCCTCTCACAGGAAACTATACCTTTCACCTTATAAATCGTATTCTTACAGTCGATAGCATAACATTGAATGATTTTAAATAAAGGACACCCACAACACAGGGAAAATAGAAGAGCCTGCTGGCGTTGTAGCCACTTCCCTCGAAAGTGATTGACCACCTCTACATTTAAACTCATATGTCGCAGTGACCGAACAGTTTATAACTCTGCATTCAATTTCTAGTGATTGTTCATTTTTGCACACAAGTACAGGATCACCGTTTTCGGTGCTAGCAACCTTGGAAGTTGCGGTCCATCAACCAAAATTTCTCCCCCAACTCAAGCAAGCATTGTCAGTCAATCATTAGGTCGTACCCAATGCACAGATGCGATGGATAAGACACCACCGATCTACTGTAGTATTGTCCATCACAGCTGATATCGCGAAAAATTTTACAGTAAGTCCAACACTGGCCAATCATGTGACAGCTTGTTTTCTTAATTTCAGTGTCATAGCTAAACCATACATCCTCTACTTTGCAAGTGTCATTGCGATCATTCATTCATAGATGACTGCTCAACACGTCCATTCACACTAAATTCTCGAACACAAAGACGATCAAATTATACCAGACAACGCTACACATATTTCTAAGACCTCGCGCATTGTACTCGATCAATCTCTCTGCGTATGGCGGTCACAGAGCTATCTAGTCCTCTTACGTTAAAAGACTATCCTCACCTCGGAATTGGCCTACCTACCCCGCAACATCGCTACCCAATTATTCCTCAACCGAGCAGACGAATACAGCTACACTCCACCTCCCTTCACTGAATAGAGCTTTCCTAGTCCTAATCCATCCAAGTGCACCACATTTCTCGAAATGTAACCTAGTCTTGGAGCTTAGCACACCACATCGATCTATAGTAACAGATCTCAAAGTGCCTTAATTTAATAGCATACAGTTAAGAAGAACAAGAACGGAGCTATATTTATGCACAACGTAGTTCGATAGATTTTTAAGCAAATCATCCAATCTATCATGTGTAAAGTATTGTTCTAGAGTCCATGATCGGTGCATCGAAGGTTCCGGTGAGAGAGAGAGAGAGAGAGAGAGAGAGAGAGAGAGAGAGAGAGAAACACACACACACACACACACACACACACACACACACACACACACACACACACACATTCTCTCTCTCTCTCTCTCTCTCTCTCTCTCTCTCTCTCTCTCTCTCTCGTAAGACTAGAACGTTCAGCACTTAAAAACGGGCAATAACCTTAGATCGCTTACTTTTCCGTCCTGTCAGACATACATCCTTCTCCACAGTCACCTTACGCTGAGCTATCTCTACCCCAATCGTAAAACTTTTCCTTTCTATGATACGAGCCCAATATAGCCCTGCGGACAAATCTAGTGCCCAATGATCACACCAGATCACGAGTCAGAAATAATACTATTACTCCATCAGGTCTATATAAAAAATGATAGTTATTAGCAGCCGGTACATCCTACAAGCAAACAGATACGTATAACAGCAGCGTCGAACATGTGACAATTAAGTGATCCCGTCACCACCGGCCGGAGTGGCCGTGCGGTTCTGGGCGCTACAGTCTGGAGCCGAGCGACCGCTACGGTCGCAGGTTCGAATCCTGCCTCGGGCATGGATGTGTGTGACGTCCTTAGGTTAGTTAGGTTTAATTAGTTCTAAGTTCTAGGCGACTGATGACCTCAGAAGTTGAGTCGCATAGTGCTCAGAGCCATTTGAACCATTTGATCCCGTCACCGACTCTGTAAACACCCGTCTGTCGGGTAAGTGTGTACACAATGATTACATGCCCTCACAAATACCCACAGCTAACTTAGTTATGACGAAGTCTCGATTGTACACCAAGCATGCGACAGGGTGGGGATTGCGTAAATCAAAGTGCATTTAGAGGATTGTGTCAACCTTCATCACCCATGAGAGGGAAGTCCTCTGATGACCGACGGGTTCACCGTTAACGATCGCTAGTAGACAGCGCTTTAAACGACACACCAAACACGTAGCCGCATATGACTAGAGCGCTGGCTATATCACGTGACTGAAGCATCCAAAATAGAATACTGGAAAAAATCTATTCTAGAGAAGGACAAGTAGTTGAAGGTAAATGAGTCAACGTTTGAATCGTACCTAGTTGCAGCTCTGTCTCAATCGATCATCCCGTACACCCTCTGTTATGATTTAACAAAGATGTAAGTTTAGACGTGAATGATTCTCTGTCCTCCTGAAAAACATCGAATACAGTATTCAACTCGCGTGTATCACTGCTACCTCAGTAGACATACACTATAATACGAACTCAACGAGATAAAATTGACTGCCTTCCTTATTCGGCTCGCTTCGAAGTCATCGTTTTCCTGCATTCCTCTTGCTGCCGCATATTTTTTTTTCCTTTATTGTATTTGAATTCCCCATCGGGGCGGACTGGCAGCAGCATAGGCGCTGCTCTTCAGCCGAAAGACATAGAACAAAACAATAGAAGACATTTAAAAACAGCAAAGGAGAGAATAAGGTGAACATAGATATATAAAAGGGGGAACATCATGGAAGGCAATAGACAAAAAACGGGATGACTGTAAAATGTAGATAAAAAACTGTTTAAAAGTAGCACACACAAAAAGCCACACACTGCGACGGTTAAAAGAACACAAGGCACAGTACGACAGGAGCATAAAGGTAGCGACGGATGGCATAGCACATAACGTAACACTGACGGCGAACCTCAAGGCAGTTCACAATTAAAATCACACCTCTAGACGCACACGAGAAACAGCACTAAACACAACACTGATGTGGCACACTGATGATGATCAATACAGAGGATCTGCCAGGCACTAGGAGATGAGGGAGACCTGAAGAAGGGAGGGAGGGGAAGGGATGGGGGAGGGAGGGGAAGGGATGGGGGAGGGAGGGGAAGAGATGGGGGAGGGAGGGGAAGAGATGGGGGAGGGAGGGGAAGAGATGGGGGAGGTGAGCGGAAGAGGGCCAGGTAGGGAGGGTGCTGCCGCATATTTTTTTTTTATTTTTTTTTTTACTTTATTGTTATTTTAAAACCTGTACAATTCAGGTAGGCTGGCAGCGGCACACTACGCCGCTCTTCAGCCATAGCGTTTTACAAGAGTATAAAACATGGTGAATAACAATGAACAAAGTGACGGGCAAAAGAGAGAGGTCACAGAGACATAAAAAAAACACGGAGTCGTTCACATGTGACGATAACAACACGGAAAACACGTCGGCACGGCGCACAAAACACTGGTGAGTCCGACGGCACAAGTGAACGTAGGAGTGGGATGGCGGACACCAAAAACACTATATGACGTCACACACACGAAGCACAAAAGGCGACGATCTCCGGCGCGCGAATGTTCACTATACGTGTGCGAGTCCGGGGACCTGCCAAGAGAGGAGGAGGAGGAAGGGGAGTGGGAGAGCGAGAGGGGAGAGCAGAGATGCCACGGGCAGGGGAGATAGGGGGGAGGGAGGAAGGGGGAGAGGAAGCCCGGGGGAAGAGGGGGAAGGGAGGGGACAGGGAGATGGAAAAAGAAGGGAAGAGAAGAGAAGGGAGGGAGGGTGCCGAAAGGAAAGGACACGGGAAGTGGGGGGTGGGGCAGGGTCAAAGTTGATAGGAGGGGTAGATGGAGGGGACGAGGACATCATCAGGGAGAGGGAGCTGGCGGAAGCCACCTTGGGAGAGGGTATGGAGGGTGGAGAGATGGAGACCGGGTGGGACGTGCGAATACAGGCGCGGCAGCGGGCGGGGGTGGGAGAGGAGCGAGGAAACGAGCGGGTGAGGAGGATCAAGTTTACGTGAGGTGTACAGGATACGTATCCTTTCAAGGAAAAGGAGGAGGTGGGGGAAGGGGATGAGATCATACAGGATCCGTGTGGGGGAGGGGAGACGGATGCGATAGGCAAGGCGGAGAGCATGGCGTTCAAGGATTTGGAGGGATTTATAGAAGGTAGGGGGGGCGGAGATCCAGGCTGGATGGGCGTAACAAAGGATAGGGCGGATGATGGATTTATAGGTGTGGAGGATTGTGGAGGGGTCCAGACCCCACGTGCGGCCGGAAAGGAGCTTGAGGAGACAGAGTCGGGAACGTGCCTTGGCTTGGATTGTCTGGAGATGGGGAGTCCAGGAGAGGCGACGGTCGAGGGTGACGCCAAGGTACTTAAGGGTGGGAGTGAGGGCGATAGGACGGCCATAGACGGTGAGATAGAAATCAAGGAGGCGGAAGGAAGGGGTGGTTTTGCCTACAATGATCGCCTGGGTTTTGGAGGGATTGACCTTGAGCAACCACTGGTTGCACCAAGCGGTGAACCGGTCAAGATGGGATTGGAGAAGGCGTTGGGAGCGTTGCAGGGTGGGGGCAAGGGCGAGGAAGGCGGTGTCATCGGCAAACTGGAGAAGGTGGACGGGGGGCGACGGCGGCGGCATGTCCGCCGTGTACAAAAGGTACAGAAGGGGGGAGAGGACGGAGCCTTGGGGCACACCGGCGGAGGGGAAAAAGGTGTAGGAATCGGTGTTATGGATGGTGACATAGGAAGGACGGCGGGAGAGAAAGGAACCGATCAGACGGACGTAGTTAATGGGAAGGGCAAAGGTTTGGAGCTTGAAGAGGAGACCGGAATGCCAGACGCGGTCATAAGCGCGTTCGAGGTCAAGTGAGAGGAAGATGGCGGAGCGACGGGAATTAAGCTGTTCGGAAAGGAGATGAGTGAGGTGAAGGAGAAGATCGTCGGAAGAGAAGGATGGCCGAAAGCCACACTGGGTGACGGGAAGGAGGCGGTGCTGGCGGAGATGCTGGTGGATGCGGCGGGTGAGGATAGATTCTAGGACCTTGCTGAAGACCGAGGTAAGGCTGATGGGACGGTAGGAGGAGACGGCGGACGGCGGTTTGCCAGGTTTAAGGAACATGAGGATACGGGAGGTTTTCCACAGGTCGGGGTAGTAACCGGTGGAGCTGCCGCATACTTGACTCCATGTACAAATTCCCCCTGCGAACCAGAAGATAAGCAAGTACATTCTCATTTTCACCGCATTTCGGTCTATATTAGGTTAGTTTATATCTATGCGCTAATCAGTTTTCGCATTTCTTTCGATTTTATGTCAGATCCATCCATGCGACCGCGACATAAGTTATCGTTCTGTGTTCTAAAATTGTCTCTAAATGTGTTCGCCACTGGGTCCAGAGCCCAACTGGCTTAGTACACATCGCCACCAGCAGAGGGTGCTCTCATGACGTCGGGTAATGACCTAAGTACTGTAATCCAAGATAGCGGCACCCAGTGTGTTCACCATGAGGTCCAGACCCCAACTTACTTAGTACATTTCATCGCCACCAGAGGGCGCTACCGTAACGCCAGGTGATGACGCAAGTACTGTTATTCAAGATTGGTGCATACATTTTGTTCTCCATATGCTGTAGGACACAGCTACTTCATGATCCCATTATGTAATCGAAGATCGTCTGCTCTTTCTCACACGTTTATAATGGGTTATGCGGTGTGTGTATGGCCAGAAAGCAGGCGACTGATGATATCACAGCCTCCAGCCAGCAACATTCATACTCGCACCACAGATAGTCATCTGCAAATACCCTAATGAATGTAACATAACACGTGACGCCCACATAGCGCATCTAATGTATCAATTACCTAATTACTTAATTCCAATTCAATTTTA
The DNA here is from genome assembly GCF_023864345.2 of Schistocerca serialis cubense. Taxonomy (NCBI): domain Eukaryota; kingdom Metazoa; phylum Arthropoda; class Insecta; order Orthoptera; family Acrididae; genus Schistocerca; species Schistocerca serialis. Next base: position 33,559,289 of record NC_064640.1, read on the forward strand.
ATTATGTTCCATAAATGAATGTATGATTTCGATATTCTATAATGAAATTAGAATTTTCACATTTTCCCACTAGGAGTGCAATGTTCATTCATTAACGACGTAGCACCCCCCACCCCTAGAATGCTGCACTCCTATTGGCTACTGCATTAGTCACGTGATTCTATGTCATAGAAGCCCAGATAGTGGTCTGTAGGGGGAAAATGGCGCGAAAATGATTCAGGTTGCACTGGGCTACTGGGAAGAGTAAGGAACGAGTGCACTATTTATTTTTGATTTATTTTTGAACATTTTATTTATCAAACTGATACAAAAGACGTGCTTAGGGCTATCTCACACAGCCCACAGTCCCCTAAACTATTTCTAAATAATGCTCTCCAGACACACAAACAACTCCTAATTTTCCAAAATAATTTCATTACACACTTGCATACTACTCCTAAATAATGCAGCACAGTGATGTGTAGACATGCTCAGTACTCGTAAACTGTCCAAATAATGCATAGCACAGCCTACAGACCTGCTCACAAAATAATGCAGTCAATGCATGCAAGCACCCTCCACCAACCCCTGTCCAGTAGAGCACACAGGCAACCCCAACGAAGTGGCGCGGCCGTTAGCTGTCAAACTACACACAGGTGCCCTCAGGCATGAGGTGGCCACATCCCTTTTCATACTTGACACCAGAGAAATTCCTATCGCAACATGTGGTCACCTAGAGGCCGATGATGACGCGATCGGATGGGAATGAAGACTTATTTAAAGAGTGCAGATGCTCCATGCTGAGCCACACACACGTGTGGTCGACGCGGCCGATGCGAATGGGCGGGAGTGCAGACCCGAGCCACCGCCTGACAAGTGAAAGCTGCTGCTATTTTCGAGTATACATTTACTATTATATACCGACATCACAGAATTCCAAGGTGCAGATCCCATACGCCGGACACCTCAGGGCAGCACTTGTCTTTATCGCCGATGACAGAATGGCAAAGCCTGCTCTCCTCCTAACAAAACATACGAGATATGTACCCACCCCAGCGTCACTGACACCTCGATGCAAAAAGTCCGCATGCCGACTCGCCATCTAAAACGTTCCCAATGTTATTCTTAGGTCACATTGCTTTTAAAAAAAGTTAAGACCCAAGTCGACCTCTGAGGAAATGTATATTGTCCCAGAAGCATTTAACACTCACTTTCTAAATGTCTCAGCTTGTATGCACCAAAATTCTTATCCTAACAGAACTTGTCTACGAAAGTAGTGCCGAATGCAGTCTTCCTCGTGGGCCTAATGTGGTACCCAGTCCATAACATGTTACCCTTCATGCTTCCAACACATGAAAATGTTCCCTCTGCTATATAGAGGCTCCTATATCCCAGTACAAACGATGTGAATGAATCGAGCAATCTGATTGGCTGTAATCGAAATTACCCGTCGAAATACTGATACCACCGATATCTAAGCACTGTCCGCCCATTTTTTTCCTTCTGCAGAAAAGACTTTCGGTGGTTATTTTACACAGATCGTCATATTGCACTGACGAATCATACAAACTACCATACATATCGTCAAATACAGAAAGACTCTTATCATAGGACACACTCCTCCTCTCTCGTCATGCCATAACATAAACCATATTAACTTTACGATGCAATATATACACGTTTTACACAATGTAAGCCACAGTAACTTTACAATACAATATGCACACATCTTACACCAACAGTGCAGTTATCTTTTATATCTGTACAGCACCCAAAAAATAATGTGCATACACTCACACTGGCTATATCTCACCATGCTCCCCAGTCGTAGGGAAGTGCTGTCTACACCGGCAACTAAACCTCGTAAAGTGTCATGCATATCGTCAAGTACGGAAAGACTCTTACTCAACTACACTGTTCTCTCACTGAGGACAGGAGCAGGAATATTGAACTACAACGCCTGCACTATAGAATGAACTCCAAGGGGTATATTTCAAGGGGAGAGTGTCACATACATCAACGTGCATAAACGTGTACTAACGTACACTTTTTTACCCTTAGTACAAATGCGTTACTGCTCCTGCTTCCTTGCTTGCTCGCTTTTTTCTACACACATCTCCAGACTCGGGGATTGCAAGAACACCTGTATTGTCGTCATAATATTATAACATTTTCGCGGTACTTCTAGATATCAAGCACTAGACAGTATCTTACCAATTGCTGGCACAACATAATTCCCAAGATATAGACTGGAAATTATTTCTCTACAACCCCGTACGTTAGTGAGGTGCAGCGTGCTGCCAGCCACTGTGGGCAAGCGGTTCTAGGCGCTTCAGTCTGGAACCACGCGGCTGCTATGGTAGCAGGTTTGAATCCTGCCTTGGGCATGGATGTGTGTGATGTCCTTAGGTTAGTTAGGTTTTAGTAGTTCTAAGACTAGGGGACCGATGATCTTAGATGTTAAGTCCCATAGTGCTTAGAGCCATTTGAACCATTTTTTGTAGCGTGCTGTAAACCACTGTGTAACTAGAAACAAATAGAGGAACCTGTTATTCCTACTCTCGAATACCGATGTCGGTGATTTAACAGATCCCAAATCAACCCTATAATTTACAAGCCAACTAAGATCTTTCCCATGTTTAGAGAACAGGCAAACATGTCTTCCACACACCACAATCGATCGTCTCTCAACTAAATAAAGGCGCTAAATCTGCAGAAGCAGTCAAACGAACAATTTACATGGGGGTGAATAACGGTCCAACGCAAACGCAACATCATAAATTTCCAGGTGATCTCGGAAGCCACCCAACACATTCTAAGCATTAGTTCACTATTCGGTCGTCTAGAGGGCTGGAAAGTTTACTCAGATACATTCCTACACTCCAACAGGCCTATGCATTTGGACGGGTGCTGCCTGTAACGGGAAACCTGAATCATTACTACCACAGGCCATGCATACGTGTAACCATTCCAGAACGCCGGTCACATATCTTTTATCATTGTACTTACTATTAAATGTTACGATCGCGGTCTCAATTGAATGGCATTCGACAATCGAAAATACACCCTCCCCATGAACAATGGACCTTGCCGTTGGTGGGGAGGCTTGCGTGCCTCAGCGATACAGATAGCCGTACCGAAGGTGCAACCACAACGGAGGGGTATCTGTTGAGAGGCCAGACAAACGCGTGGTTCCTGAAGAGGGGCAGCAGCCTTTTCAGTAGTTGCAGGGGCAACAGTCTGGATGATTGACTGATCTGGCCTTGTAACATTAACCAAAACGGCCTTGCTGTGCTGGTACTGCGAACGGCTGAAAGCAAGGGGAAACTACAGCCGTAATTTTTCCCGAGGGCATGCAGCTTTACTGTATGATTAAATGATGATGACGTCCTCTTGGGTAAAATATTCCGGAGGTAAAATAGTCCCCCATTCGGATCTCCGGGCAGGGACTACTCAATAGGACGTCGTTATCAGGAGAAAGAAAACTGGCGTTCTACGGATCGGAGCGTGGAATGTCAGATCCCTTAATCGGGCAGGTAGGATAGAAAATTTAAAAAGGGAAATGGATAGGTTAAAGTTAGATATAGTGGGAATTAGTGAAGTTCGGTGGCAGGAGGAACAAGACTTCTGGTCAGGTGATTACAGGGTTATAAATACAAAATCAAATAGGGGCAATGCAGGAGTAGGTTTAATAATGAATAAAAAAAAATAGGAGTGCGGGTTAGCTACTACAAACAGCATAGTGAACGCATTATTGTGGCCAAGATAGACACAAAGCCCAAGCCTACTACAGTAGTACAAGTTTATATGCCAACTAGCTCTGCAGATGATGAAGAAATTGATGAAATGTATGACGAGATAAAAGAAATTATTCAGGTAGTGAAGGGAGACGAAAATTTAATGGTCATGGGTGACGAATTCGTCAGTAGGAAAAGGGAGAGAAGGAAACGTAGTAGGTGAATATGGATTGGGGGGTAGAAATGAAAGAGGAAGCCACCTTGTAGAATTTTGCACAGAGCACAACTTAATCATAGTTAACACTTGGTTCAAGAATCATAAAAGAAAGTTGTATACCTGGAAGAATCCTGGAGATACTAAAAGGTATCAGATAGATTATATAATGGTAAGACAGAGATTTAGGAACCAGGTTTTAAATTGTAAGACATTTCCAGGGGCAGATGTGGATTCTGACCACAATCTATTGGTTATGAACTGCAGATTGAAACTGAAGAAACTCCAAAAATGTGGGAATTTAAGGAGATGGGACTTCGATAAACTGAAAGAACCAGAGGTTGTAGAGAGTTTCAGGGAGAGCGTAAGGGAACAATTGACAGGAATGGGGGAAAGAAATACAGTAGAAGAAGAATGGGTAGCTCTGAGGGATGAAGTAGTGAAGGCAGCAGACGATTAAGTAGGTAAAAAGACCAGGGCTAGTAGAAATCCTTGGGTAACAGAAGAAATAATGAATTTAATTGATGAAAGGAGAAAATATAAAAATACAGTAAATGAAGCAGGCAAAAAGGAATACAAACGTCTCAAAAATGAGATCGACAGGAAGTGCAAAATGGCTAAGCAGGGATGGCTAGAGGAGAAATGTAAGGATGTAGAGGCTTGTCTCACTAGGGGTAAGATAGATACTACCTACAGGAAAATTAAAGAGACCTTTGGAGAGAAGAGAACCACTTGTATGAATATCAAGAGCTCAGATGGCAACCCAGTTCTAAGCAAAGAAGGGAAGGCAGAAAGGTGGAAGGAGTATATAGAGGGTTTATACAAGGGCGATGTACTTGAGGACAATATTATGGAAATGGAAGAGGATGTAGATGAAGACGAAATGGGAGATAAGATACTGCGAGAAGAGTTTGACAGAGCACTGAAAGACCCGAGTCGAAACAAGGCCCCGGGAGTAGACAACATTCCGTAAGAACTACTGATGGCCTTGGGAGAGCCAGTCATGACAAAACTCTACCATCTGGGGAGCAAGATGTATGTGAGAGGCGAAATACCCTCAGACTTCAAGAAGAATGTAATAATTCCAATCCCAAAGAAAGCAGGTGTTGACAGATTTGAAAATTACCGAACTATCAGTTTAATAAGTCACAGCTGCAAAATACTAATGCGAATTCTTTACAGACGAATGGTAAAACTGGTAGAAGCGGACCTCGGGGAAGATCAGTTTGGATTCCGTAGAAATGTTGGAACACGTGAGGCAATACTAACCTTACGACTTATCTTAGAAGAAAGATTAAGAAAAGGCAAACCTACGTTTCTAGCATTTGTAGACTTAGAGAAAGCTTTTGACAATGTTGACTGGAATACTCTCTTTCAAATTCTGAAGGTGGCATGGGTAAAATACAGGGAGCGAAAGGCTATTTACAATTTGCACAAAAACCAGATGGCAGTTATAAGAGTTGAGGGACATGAAAGGGAAGCAGTGGTTGGGAAAGGAGTGAGACAGGGTTGTAGCCTCTCCCCGATTTTATTCAATCTGTATATTGAGCAAGCACTAAAGGAAACGAAAGAAAAATTCGGAGTAGGTATTAAAATTCATGGGAAGAAGTAAAAACTTTGACGTTCGCCGATGACGTTGTAATTCTGTCAGAGACAGCAAAGGACTTGGAAGAGCAGTTGAACGGAATGGACAGTGTCTTGAAAGGAGGATATAAGATGAACATCAACAAAAGCAAAACGAGGATAATGGAATGTAGTCGAATGAAGTCTGGTGATGCTGAGGGAATTAGATTAGGAAATGAGACACTGAAAGTAGTAAAGGAGTTTTGCTATTTAGGGAGTAAAATAACTGATGATGGTCGAAGTAGAGAGGATATAAAATGTAGACTGGCAATGGCAAGGAAATCGTTTCTGAAGAAGAGGAAGTTGTTAACATCGAGTATAGATTTAAGTGTCAGGAAGTCGTTTCTGAAAGTATTTGTATGGAGTGTAGCCATGTATGGGAGCGAAACATGGACGATAACTAGTTTGGACAAGAAGAGAATAGAAGCTTTCGAAATGTGGTGCTACAGAAGAATGCTGAAGATAAGGTGGGTAGATCACGTAACTAATGAGGCGGTATTGAATAGGATTGGGGAGAAGAGAAGTTTGTGGCACAACTTGACTAGAAGAAGGGATCAGTTGGTAGGACATGTTTTGAGGCATCAAGGAATCACAAATTTAGCATTGGAGGGCAGCGTGGAGGGTAAAAATCGTAGAGGGAGACCAAGAGATGAATACACTAAGCAGATTCAGAAGGATGTAAGTTGCAGTAGGTACTGGGAGATGAAGAAGCTTGCACAGGATAGAGTAGCATGGAGAGCTGCATCAAACCAGTCTCAGGACTGAAGACCACAACAACAACAACACCACCTAGCTGTCGGCAGTGGCTCTGGAAATGGAAATATCTGTACCTTCCTTACGACTGGACATACTCTTCCCTTTGCTATCACAGTACTCCAAATCAAATGCGTACCATCCTTACCACTGTTTATAGTCATTTCCTTCCCGAAAACACATACTTTATAAACCTGATGCTCAAATGCGAACATATGACGAATGTTTTACTACTAAGTGTAACACTCCGTCAATAACTCATTGCCTATGATACGAAATAATACTGAACGAAAAATCAACGATGGTTATGCATGTCTATTAGGTTTTTCTTGCGAGTCCGACCACTGTGTCTTATAAAGAGAGACGTAATCGGCTAGATGTTAAAGAAAATACCGATCGTACCAATTACTGCATTTACGGTCACAAGCAGTCTTGGTTTTACAGGTACACACAAGCATACATGTTAAAAGCTATACCCGCTTTACAAATCGAGATACGATAATAACCTCTGAATGACGTCGCTTTTCTATCCGGACAAATACCGTGACGGTGATCGTACAAATGCGTATTATCCGTCCACGATGCAACCTCGTGATAAAATCACTGAACTTTGAAAGTGATTCGGCTAAGGCACGTGGTATGTAAGCGGTATTTGCGACTCCCTCACACCGCCCCAACTAGATAATTCTATAGTATTGTAGCGAATTCTCTCTCGATACCATGTCAGAGCTTCGGCGAAGTATCGACTGATTGAGAAGGAGCACAAACAGTAGTAGTAGTAGTAGTAGTAGTAGTAGTAGTAGTAGTAGTAGTAGTAGATGTGCCGATTGAGATCCTAAGAAGAAAAATGTGCACTAGCTTCTCACATCTCTTGTATTACGGTATCCGCTAGAAATGATGTCAATGGTTTGGAATCAAGTCTCTCGATTCAAGCACATACCTGCATCGGATCACACCAACAAGTGAATCATATTACTCACACTCCCATATCTCGAAACGAGTCGCCTTCCGCCAACCTAGGTGCTAGAATAGAATTCCAACCTGGTTTTAGTCAGCCCCTACGCATCATGTACCTGATCCCATTTCTGCAGCATCCCGCATGTGATCGATCGATTTTAAGTCGGAACTGAACAGAAGTCTGAGAAAACCATATTCACAACCTTCTGCAACCCGTGTAGAAACAGAACGACCTGAGTTAGTGCAACAGGACACTCCCTTAAGAGTGAGCGATTGGACGCTTTCTTGGGCTTGTTGCACTAAGGCATGGACTGTGTACAGCATACAGACGCTGTGAAGTGCACTGAGAGAGTATGAGCAGATAACACAATTAAAAAGCCTGTGTCACTGGATGTACGAGTACTGCGTGGCCTGATGCAGGGCGAAAAGCTCTGTTATAAATACTAATCAGCGTTCCGGAAGCCGATACTGAAAATCGTCGGTGCCAATGACGAAGGAACATCCGAAACCAGTCAGAGCCATCGATATACACGAAGGTATTATCGCTAAGTGTCGAGCGCAGGTCGAAAAAATTACAGTGATAGATCGAATCTGGAGTAGTTTCCTTAGGAAGCGAAATAGTTCAAGGTGTAGGAGCACGTAGTTAAACTACCGGAGCAATAGCCGAAACGGAACTCCAGGAAGTTACAGAAGAGGAACGCGCCCCATAACGGCAGTCGTAGTCGTATCTAAGAAGAAGGCGTTGGAGAGATAGCATGGTAGACAAATGGCATGCGTATCTGCTGAGTAGAACATCACGCCCTTATGACAGCAGTAGTTCCGGCTAGTGTAAAAGGTGCCAGTAGCCAAACGATTTCCACAATGGTTGATTACGGCGTATAAGGTGGACACGTGGAGATGCATAAACGAAACACCCATAGTCTAGTTTCGATTGGAGAAAGACTCGGTATAAACTGAGGAGAGCGGTCCGCTCCACTCCCCACGAAGTACCGCTTAGGACACTGAGGGATCATGTGCAGTGGGTGGCCAGGAAAGACATGGGGGAAGACCAAGAAAGTTTCCTATCAACCATGAACCTGAAGAATTTCGTATTGTCAGCGAACGAAAGAGCAACAGGCCCAAGATATAAAGACAGTGGAAGAAATCCATTGCAGTATCAGTAAGTATTTGGTTACAGCACGTGATAAAACCTATCAAATAATAGAGCTATAACAAGTTCCAATTCCTGGATGTAAATATTAACGAATACAATACCCATTAAAGTTGTAGCTCAGAGGTCAGGTTCTACTGTCAGTTTCGTTCTGAAAATTCCTGCCGGCAAAGTTTAAATGCATGTGAGCTAAATCATTTTCTGTGGTTTCAACCAACTTAACTGCATGCATACAAAAATTAAGGTGATACTAAATTAATAGGTAACAGTGTTCTAAAATATTGTATGTCCCAGAAAGCGGCAGTTTAGAGGCTGCTACCGTGGGCATAGGCCGGATGACAGCAGGTGTTCCCTTGACCGTCCGCTGCGCCCCCGTATATAAATACAGCCCGAGAGGCAATACTAGTTATCACAACCCTAGGTAGAAGCACAAGCGGCCAAAGACACTACTAGCTAGGGCATAGCCACCTATGGCAAACTAACGTACACCAACAAACGACAAACGTCGGCAAGCCCCTGCATTCCCGGCGGGGTCAGGGATTTTCTCTGCCTCGTGATGACTGGGTGTTGTGTGGTGTCCTTAGGTTAGTTAGGTTTAAGTAGTTCTAAGTTCTAGGGGACTGATGACCATAGATGTTAAGTCCCACAGGGCTCAGAGCCAAGCCCCTGCATATCAGCAACACTGACTGGTAATTACGAGCTGCTACTAGAGCCGACCAACAGGCAACAGCAGGGACATCGACGAGCTCGCCCACTGACGCACAAACAATTCGCCAACATCACCCTACACTGTGCATCCGATATATGACCTATCGGACACAGAAACGATAGTAAACCTAAGTGTTGCAGGTTGCTGACGCTGAACGAGAGCTCTACACCGGCACCCAGCGGCAGCCTCCGAGCAACACCAGCACACAACGTCAAAGGTATCGACATGCGTGATACCCTCTACTAACAAAGCCTACCCTTGCACGACCTATCGCATGCAGCAAGAGATCCGCTACTGCTCTTACCACCCGACTAACTATCGCAGAGGTTTTTTCCCTTCGCTCTTGCCTTGGCACTTTTTTTCCTCTGCCCTTCAAACCGCTACTCTTCGTTCTACTTCGACCCAATCTATCTCCAGATGAGCGCGTATTAATGGTTAACCTTAATGAGACGTACGCAAACATCGCAGTACCCACATCCTGCGACACCTCACTTTAGTGAATACTAACCCTTATGCAGAGATGGCAGTAGACCTATTGAGTTGGCCATCATGCCGGTGTGGGCGTGGAGGGGCTCCACCTCTATTAAAAAAAAGAAGCAATACTAGGCTTCACTTTGCACCCAGTCGCTGTACGATCCACGTCAGTCAAACGCCGGAGTGTGCGCTGCTTCGGACGACGTCAGAGACAGGCTGTTACTAAACACATATTTTCAGTAATAATAGAAAGTGATCTCGAGAGGACTGTACACTGTCCTGGATCGCTTAGATTTCGCAGAAGTAGCTGTTAGTGTGCAGCCGTAATGTTAACAAATCCTAGTGCCAAGTGGTGACCATTATTTTCCAGTTTTGTGGCGAGCAAATACTTTATCAGAAGCCAGAGCGAAAGATAATTCAATAAGAACTTACCGTGGAGGTCACCTGTGAGATGCTCATAGTGCTGTTTAGGATAGAGAGATCTGTTGTCAATGTGAACATATATTACAATGTTTAGCGTGAGAAACTCTTTCAAATATATCAATTAGAGCTAAAAATCTTCATTTATAAGTATAGTCCTGATCCCGCTAAGCAAATAGAAAATAGCAACATTTCTTTCGGTGGGCTGGACAAGAATGTGGACTTGCAGACTGGGAACTGTGGTCGGTATGTTCTCCGTCGCTTTCTGGCTGACCACAGAACTAGTTTCCAGGCTCTCGTAAAAAGACAGCGAACAATATTCCAATATTTACAGCAATTAAACAATATTCTAATGTTTCAAATACTTTCTCCTATTACTTATATCTGATTATATATTACATATATTAATATCATTCATTATTATTAACCCGCTGCCCCACAATTGGACTGAGACGCGCCGCGACGCAGTTCGCGCGCGAAGACGTGCTCTCCGCGTTTTTAACCGTCATCCTACGATGGCAAACTGCATTCACTATAAACAGATGCGTGCAAAGTGTCGTCGCGTACTTAGGGATAGCAAAAAAGCTAGATGGATTTCATTCACTAGTTCTTTCAACAGTTCAACCCCTTCGTCTGTCGTGTGGGCCAACTTCCGACGGCTCTCTGGGACCAAGATCGGTTCGACAATTTTCGGCCTGACAGTAGAAGACGATGTTATCGTGGACCCTGTTTCTATCTCCAGCACCTTGGGCTGGAAATTTCGAGCTTTTCCCAACTATCACCCAGCCTTCCTCCATCGGAAACAAGTGGAGGAGGCTTGGGCAATAACTTTCTCTTCTCAAAATCGTGAGTGCTACAATGCCATCTTTACTATGAGGGAGCTAGATCATGCTCTCAGTTCATCCCGATCCTTCGCCCCATGGCCAGTCGCTGTCCACATTCAGATATTGCAGAACCTTTCTCTTGCAGGCAAGTACTTCCTGCTTAACACACACAACCACATCTGGGCAGAGGGCACATTTCTTCGGCGTGAAGGCACCGTCATACCCATACCTAAGCCCGATGAGGACGAAAACCTTCCTTCCAGCTACCGCCCCATCTTTCTCAGCAGCTGCGTTTGCAAGGTGATGGAACGTATGCCCGGCTGGTATGGTGGCTCGAGTCACGCAATTTACTATCGACTGCACAGTGTAGATTTCTAGCGCGGCGTTCTGGAGTTGACACTCTCGTTACTTTGTCCACTCATATCATGAATAGTTTTCTGCGGAAACACTGGATTGTGGCCGTGTTTTTCGATTTAGAGAAGGCCTACGACACCTGCTGGAGAACTGGTATCCTCCGTATTCTTTCGCCTTCAGTTTCAAGACCTTCGCATGGAACTTCGCGACAGTACTTCCGCGTACGCTCATGGCTCTCGGACTAACCAGATACTTAACCTACCACAAATAAGGACGTTTTAGTCCCGAATTTAGTTTTCTGCAAATTACTCGAAAACTATTAGAGGCATCTCAATGGGGTTACATAATTAATGTTTTTATGTTGATCTTAAGCTTCATAGAAATTTTCATATTTCTAAGTCTAATATTTAGCGTCTTCAATTTTTCGTAAAAAGGCGGATTCTTTCTTTCGCTTGTACCTTTTCTTGCAGAAGTCGCCGGGTCGGCAGGGTTACAACGGATTTGGCGAGGTTAATTCTAAGGGGTGTCTCGATACCATTCCTGCCGCCACACCGTACCCCCGGGGTTGGAATCTGTGTACCCCAGCTGTCTGTGTCTAGTCTAAATCATGAAATTGTGTGAACGTGTTGCAAATGTCTGTGAGTCGTGTAACTGAGGCGGGAGACTTGGGGACCAGCCCGGTATTCGCGCAGTGGATGTGGAAAACCGCCTATAAACCACATCCAGGCTGGCCATCACACCAGCCCATGTCGTTAATCCGCCAGGCGGATTCGATTCGGGGCCGGCGAGCCTACCCGAGTCAGGGAGCAGTGCATTAGCGCTCTCGGCTAACCTGACGCGTTCTTCTGCAGTACGCGGATTCTGATTAAAATATTTGTTTAATCACATTGAAACTTGTACCAGTTAATTTTGACACACATCTCCACATTATGACCAACTGTTGGGTTTCCAGCTTTATTATTTAGCGCCAGTTTTTTTTTTCTTAAAACTGATGTATTTAGGCGCTTCAGTCCAGAACCGCGCTGCTGCTACAGTCGCAGATTCGAATCATGCCTCTGGCATCGATGTGCGTGATGTCCTTAGGTTAGTTAGGTTTAAGTAGTTCTAAGTTCTAGGGGACTGATGACCTCAAAAGTTTAGTCCCATAGTGCTCAGAGTCAAATCCTGTTTTTTGAATGCCACCAGGGAGGAGTGAAGCCGCCAGTCAGCCTTAGCAAGCTGCCACTTGGGTGTGCACGCAGGTGGGGTAGGAGTCAGCAAAACGATAGTGCATGGGAAATGGACGCTAGAGTGGGCATCAGAAAGAATGGACCATGGGAGATGGGCAAGCTGGGCAGTGCAGAAGGAGAAGTCCAAATGGGAATAGGTGTGCGAGGAGTCGGAAACGGAAGTGGGTGCTCCATTGTTAAGGCAGAAGAGGTTGAGTTGATGAAGATCAGCCAAGAGGACACCTTTAACAGATTCTTGGAGAACCCAAAAGGGGATGATACGCACTGAAGTCACCGAGTAGCAGAAATGGGGGGGGGGGGGGGTAGCTGCCCAATAAGATGAAGGAAGTAGGAAGTCTGCCCTGGTGACATTGAATGACAGAGGGGTATGATATGAAGGGAAAAAGTCAGGTGTGGAAGGAAAAGGCGAACTGCAACAGCTGGAAGGTGGGTAGACAAGACAGGGAGATGAGTTGACTACGAATGTCATCCTGTATGAACAACATGATGCCTCCACCAGATGGAATGCCGGCCTCAGGGGGAAGGTCGAAACGAATCAGTAAGTAATATGAAAAATGAAAGTAGTCGTGAGGGCACAAAAAATGGTTCAAATGGCTCTGAGCACTATGGGACTCAACTGCTGTGGTCATAAGCCCCTAGACCTTAGAACTACTTAAACCTAACTAACCGAAGGACATCACACACATCCATGCCCGACGCGGGATTCGAACCTGCGACCGTAGCGGTCGTGCGGTTCCAGACTGCAGCGCCTTTAACCGCTCGGCCACTTCGGCCGGCGTGAGGGCACAATTTCGTTTCTTGAAGGCAGAGTACAAGGGGACACTGCGATGCTAAAAGCAGCTGTAAATCCTTTGTGGGACCAAAAGCCACGAACGTTCCATTGGAGGAGAGTCATGATGTTGAAGAGGTGAAGGGGTGTCAGCTCAGCAACTGCCGAGCGACAGCCTGTGGAGTGTCGCTACTGTTGGGCACAGAAGCAGGAGGATCCTGCTCCATGGGGCCCACAGAAGCATCAACTTGCTGCTTATGCCGTCTGTCTGTGGAGTCCAACTGCAGAAAAACGGTTGGTGGTGCGCACCGGCGTCACAGAGGCCGGCTAGGCTAAGGTATCACGTGACAACACCGTCGAAGAGGATCTTTGAGTCGGAGAAGGAGAAGACCGTTTGCCTTTGGTACACTTCTTTGAGGCGTTCCAGTTAGAGGAAGACTCGGGTGGTGTTTGGCTGGAGGGATGGAGGGATGGAGGGATGGAGGAAGTCTTCACAAGAGTACTCCCTTTGTCCTTTCCTGCCTACTGGTTGTGTATTCGGTGGCTTAGCCCCTTGAAATGAGAGTTTGATGGCTTGTTGCACAGCTGTAAGGGGGGATGGTGATGCTACCTTGACACTGGGCGATTTAACATCCTCAGAGCTGAATGTGAGGTTCAATATCTGTGTGGCCATTTCCTTCATGGAGCGAGAGGTAACAATAGCAGAACTATAGGTGCCAGATGGGAGAACGCAGGGCTTGTGACTAGCCAATAACTAGCGAGCGACTGGTTAAGGCACTTTTTCCTTTACCAAGATCTCTTGGTCAGCCCGGTCATCAAGATACAAGGGACAATCCCGAGAGGAGGTGGTATGGCGGCCATTGCAGTTGATACAGCAGGGAGGCGGCGGCGGACAATCGCCCTATTGCGCATCTCTGCCACATGTTACACATTTGGCTGGGTGCCTACAAGACGTCCTAGTGTGGTTGAAACGATGATACTGAAAGCGCATCGGGTTCGGAATGTACGTCCAGAGTGTGATAATTTCATAGCTTGCTTTGATCTTGGACAGAAGTACCACCATATCAAAGGTGAGAAAAAGAGTGCGGGTGGGCCCTTAGGAGGAATTTACCTTTTTCATCACCTGATGGACGGCAGTGACACCCTGATCAGAGAGTTAAGACTGGATTGCGGCGTCGGTTCGACCGTCGAACAGCCTAGTGTAAGTAACACCATGGGAATAATTCGAAGATCTGTGGGCCTCGACACAAACAGGGTAGCCATGGAGAAGCGAGGCGACAAGCAGATGTTGTGCTTGAGAAACAGAAGTATTCTCCAGAAACGAAGTGCTGTTCCATAAACGAGAGCAGGATTTCACAGGGCCGGCAACTGCATCAACACCTTTCTGAATAATAAACTGATTTACTGTGGCAAAGGACTGACTGTCTTCAGTACATGAGACAAGGAGGAACCGTGGTGCAGCAAGTCTTTTGAATCGTTAGCCTCATTACGTTTACGTTTCGTAGACGCTGATTGTGAATATTATTGGCTCAGTGTGGGAAAATCCTCCGTGATCGCCAGCATCTCCGATAGCGCGCTCCTTCCAACTTGGGACCCCCTTCACAAGGGGGCGCACCCACCACATGTGGTTGTTCACATCTCAGGTCACACCTCCCCAATACCTGACAGAGGGACCAACCGGCAATTTGGGAGGGTATCAGCTCAGGCAATCGCCCCTCCCTGGGCCTGGCCTATACCAAACCCTATCTGTCTACCTGGGGCTGGGAATTACGCGTTACCCAGTCACCTGTTACGTGTCAGACGCGTAGGCCGGCCTTCAGGAGCGCACAGGAAGGAAGAAGAAACAAAGAAAAACCTAAAACGCCAAAGCAGAGGAAAGATAAAAAGATAGAAATAAAGAAAGGTAAGGAGTGGCGAGACTCCTAGGGGGTCTTATGGCCGTTAAAGTCATCACTGACTAGGAATACAAAGAAAAGCAGAAAGATCTGTATATTTTATAAGAACGGCAAGAGACGGATTTCAAATTAAGTAAGCTGTCGTCACCAAAATTACATCTCCAGCACTGAAAATGTTGAACATCAAGAGCATTGTACAATACATGTTAGAGAAATATGTCCTGCTCAAAATCATCAGGGTTGGAAAACACTTACCGTAGTTCAACATAAGCGTCATGAAGTTGTAATGAAAGGAAAGAGCTGTACTGCAAATTCAAACATAGCAGAAGCCTCAGAGATAAACAAAAAATAAACGATGGCAAAATTGGCCTAAGGAGAGCATGCCTGAAGCGTTCAATGAATTCAAAAACAAAATTCTAGCTACCAACCTGACAGAAAATCCTAGAAAGATCTGCTCTCCTGTTGAATCAGTAAAGGGATCGAAGCTACCTGTCCACACACTCAGTGACCATAACGGTACTGAAACACAGAGTCGCGTAGAACGGCAAAAATATTGAACGTCTTTTTCCAAAACTGTTACACAGAGGAACATCTCACTGTAGTTCCTCTCTTAAATCGTCGCACGAAAGGCATATTGAAATAAGCTGCCAATGGATAGGAAAGCAACTGAAATCGCTAAACGGACGAAAGGCCACGGAACCTGACAGGATACTATTTGTTTCTACACAGAATAAAGTAAAGAACTTGCTCCTGTCCTAGCAGAAGGGTACCATAGGCTTCTTGAGGAGCGAAGAGTTTCTGATAACAGTAGAACACGTCATTCCCGTTTTCAAAAAGGATCGTCGAACAGATGCACGAAACTTTAGCCTATATCTCTGACGTCGGTCTGTTTCAGACTTCTGGATCATATTTTATGCTCGCACGCTACATCATTCCTGGAGGCCAAAAATAATCTCTGCACAAACCAACATGGGTCTCGGAAAAAAAAAAAAAAAAGAAATGTTCTTGTGAAACCTAGTTCGCTCTGTTTGTGCACGACACACACGTAAAGCACCAGACACACGGAAAGCAAAGTACCACACACAGGCACCTCTAACACCATAGCTATAATGCTGTACTGATTTATTTTGCTTTTGTTTCATTCAATGTTACATCATTGAGTATCTGTAAATGTACGACTCGATGACAAAATTGTATACTCCTATCTTTGTTAAAACTTTGATGTCATGATTTGATTCTATGCAATGTAGTATATCTGTCATTTAAATTCTTTGTCCCATTTGGAAGGAACAAAACATACTTTATATAATAGTAATTTTGTGTGGATAATTTTTTGTAGAAATGTCAATACGTGCAAATGTTCTGTTTTATTGTATGAATTTGGTTGCTGTTATGTAAACTGCTGATCCTCACTTAGGGTGCTTAGTTAGCTTGTATGTAAAAGTTGTTGTGATTCCCCTCGGGAGCGGAACTGTGTAGTGTGCGCAAATTGTGGTTGGTCTAGGTAGAAAAGGTGGAACAAGAGTCAGTAGGGGACGAGCTACGAGTCGGGGATGAGCTACCAAATTGTGCACTGCCATGTAAAAGATGCATATTGTGCTGGTTCCGAGAGAGGCTTTTTCTGCTACTTTCCAATGCCTCGGATGGATGGATAAATAGCTGGAACTGTTTTGGAATTTGCATTTATCATCGCCACCAAGAAATGACAGAGTCCAGCAATTCTACCTGCAATTCCACCTACCAACATGCAGTTGCCACCACATTGCGCAATCATTGCATCGGAATACTACAATGATGTACAGTGAAGGATCAGCTTAATGGATGTGTTAGTGTGCTCAAATATACGGTAATTTATATCTGAATTTATGTACCTACCTTGATTTTTCTCCTCATAACAACACCTCTCAGGTTCCTCTCCGTTTGAGCTGAAGTGATATCCGAGTGTCCTTACTGAAAGAACATTAAAGCCCAGTGTTTTGCTAATTGATGCCTCTTGAACATAGTAAAAAGAAAGTTAAACTTAATGTGGCTTGCTGAAAATAATTTTCCTAGTAAAACTGCTTATTAATGTTGTTGCCAACTTCAAAATTAAAAGTTCTTAAGATTGAGGCTTATAAAGTTTTGCTTACGAGGGAACCTCCCCATCGCACCCCCCTCAGATTTAGTTATAAGTTGTCACAGGGATAGGCCATGAAAAACTGAACACAGATCAATCGAGAAAACAGGAAGAAGTTGTATGGAACTACGAAAAAAATAAGCAAAATATACAAACTGAGTAGTCCGTGTGCAAGATACGTCACATTAAGGTACCTCTTCACTGAGGAGCACCGTGGTCCCGTGGTAACCGTGAGCAGCTACGGAACGGAAGATCCCTGGTTCAACCCTCCCTCGAGTGAAAAGTTTTAATTTTTTATTTTCAGACAATTATCAAAGTTCATGCACTCAGACATGATCAACTTTGCTCTCCAAAATTCCAGGACATGTTCAGATTTGCTTGGACACATGCAGGATTTGACGGTCTACACACGGAAAAACTTGAAAACGTTAAAAACGTTTGTTTTGACAGAGCACAGGGAAAACTGCGCGACTGTGAAACTGTTGCATTCATTTGTTGCCGTTTATGTGACAAACTCAAAGTTTTCATCACTTTTTTTGGGAGTGATTATCACATCCACAAGAAAACCTAAATCGGGCAAGGTAGAAGAATCTTTTTACCCATTCGCCAAGTGTGCAAGTTAGGTGGGTCGACAACATATTCCTGTAATGTGACGCACATGCCGTCACCAGTGTCGTATAGAATATTTCAGACGTGTTTTCCTGTGGAGGAATCGGTTGACCTATGAATTTGCGATCAAATGTTTTCGGTTCCTATTGGTGAGGCACGTCCTTTCGTCTACTAATCGCACGGTTTTGTGGTGCGGTCACAAAACACAGACACTAAACGTACTACAGTGAACAGAGACGTCAATGAATGAACGGTCAGATCGTAACATTGCGAAAATAAAGTAAGAAAATTTTTGCTCGAGGGAGGACTCGAACCAAGGACCTCTCGTTTCGCAGTTGCTCACTAACTACGGGACCACGGCGCTCTTCGCGTTATGTAGTCCTTGATGTTGGATATGTTACACTTTGACTACTCAGTTTGTATATTTTGTTTATTTTTTCATAGTTCCACACAACTTCTTCCTGTTTTCTCGATTGATCTGTGTTCAGTTTTTCAAGGCCTATCCACTGTGTCAACTTATAACTAAATCTGAGGGGGGTGCGATGGGGAGGTTCCCTTGTTAGTGAATGACCATATTACTGCCTGTTGTAAATCGCAGAAGGTGAGTCAGTATTTTACATATATGTTAATTTTGTGTCTCACGGTAGTAAGTGTGAAACGTTATATACTCATGTTTGCTAAGTGTTTGTCTCTCTTGTGTATTAGAAGTGCATATTAATAGTATAACAGGATCCACCGTTTGTCTATTGTGTTAATGCTCGGTAACAAGTAACGGAAAGACCACTAATTAGGAAAACCATAATATCTTTATTCAAATGATAGTGAGAAGCAACCTGTTAGTGGATTCCAATTAACTTTCATTTTAAATAGTAAAGTATTTAACTGAGACAGACTTAACCTATATCCAATTAATGATTCTGCATTGAATAGTAATAATGTTATAAAGACCATTCAGTTTATGTAAGCCCTGAAAGTAATAGTGTGTTTCGGTATCTGTTATAATTTTGCAAATAGTTTGTGCTGCTCTAACTGTTAGTTTCAATCTTACCGTAAACATATGTATGTGTCAGAGTTCATTGCACTCGCGTGTGACAAAGTATAGGTTGTGTTTATTCGTTAAAATTACTAATAACTATTTTCTTGAACGAGAATATTAATCGTTCTCTTGCCTAGTTAGGCTGGCGACCGTTTTCTTTATACGTTAAACAGTGCAGATAGGCAAAATTTTGTTTGTTACTGTTCAAATATTTACGTAATTCTGACTCTCTTCCGATAAGCCACCTCCGTTAGGTACAACACGGTCAACCTAGCAAAATACCTCTCAGAGGGTAACACTGTTCTGTTTCTTTATACCATTATTACTCTAACAAAATAATTCTGTTTGCAAATTGCCTCCAGTTTCGAGGTTATGGTATAGCAGTAGCAGACAGGAGTGTTATACACCCAGGTAGATACTCTGTTCCTTGACTTCTGAAAGGCATTCGATACTGTTCCTCACTGCCGTCTAATGAACAAAAAACGAACGTATGTAATATCAGACTGTGTGACGTAACTGAAGCATTTCTAGCAAACAGAGCATAGCATGTCGTTCTGAACAGAGAGCAATCTTCAGGCATAGAAGTACCGTCGGGCGTGCCTCAGACGAGTGATATAGAAACACTACTTTTGCCAATACATGTAAATGACCTAGTGGGTAACGTCTTACGTTCTATGAGGCTCCTCGTGGATGATGATGGTGTTCTATACAGAGAAGTCACCACCCTGGAAAACTGTAGTGAAGTGCAGAAAGACGTGCGGAGCACAGGCGCTTGGTGAGGGAAGTGGCAAGTGACACCCAACATAAACAAATATAAGGTATTGCGAATACACAGGCAGGAAACCCCTAATTTGTTTGATTACAAAATTTCAGATCACTGGAAGAAGTTACTCCTATAAAATATCCAGGGGTATGCCTACAGAGCAATCTGAAGTGGAACGAATAAACTAAACTAATCACGAGTAAGTCAAATGCCAGACAGATTCACTGGAAGGAACCTCAGGAAATGTGGTCCATCAGCGATGGAAGTAACTTACGAAACAATCTTTCGACTAATACCTTAATACTGCTCGTCAGTATGGGATCTGCACCAGATAGAAGAAGTAGAGCCGCGCGAGATTTGCCGAGCGGCCTCAGGTGCTGCAGTCAGACTGTGCGGCTGGTCCCGGCGGAGGTTCGAGTCCTCCCTCGGGTGTGTGTGTGTGTGTGTGTGTGTGTGTGTGTGTGTGTGTGTGTGTGTGTGTGTGTGTTTTTGTTCTTAGGCTAATTTAGGTTAAGTAGTGCGTAAGCTTAGGGAGCAATCGCTCTTCCTGCGAACCACACACAACTGGAAGAGGAAAGGAGAAGTGACACACGTACAAAAAGTACCCTCAGCCACATACCGTAAGGTGGCTTGCGGAATATAGATGCAGAAGTTCGGCAATTGTGGAATCAAGAAATAACAGGTCTTTTCGCCTAGTCATAAGTAATGGGGTGATGTGGTTCCAAGGACACTTTTGGT
This sequence comes from Schistocerca serialis cubense, assembly GCF_023864345.2. NCBI lineage: Eukaryota > Metazoa > Arthropoda > Insecta > Orthoptera > Acrididae > Schistocerca > Schistocerca serialis. The sequence goes on from NC_064640.1 coordinate 33,579,638, forward strand.
ATCAAATTGATATGCAGATTAATTAAATTTATCGATTAATTAAATTTATCGATTAATTAAATTTATCGATTAATTACTCCCAAACCCACCCCTGGATGATGTCATGGGTTTTCCCCGGCAGGCTAAGGGTCCATGCACCCTCCCACTCGCCCACCTGTCTTATTGGTGGGAACTTCGTATTTTGGCGGAAAATTCAAAAAGATAGTGGGAATTTCAAAAAATGGTGGGAATTCCTTGGTCCCAAGGCTCTGATGATGTCCAGTCCCACCCAGTGGTGGATACAGAAAAACCTCAAGGAGGGGTCGCTCGAGCTAACTTTACTTTTACCGTAATAAAAAATAATCGAGTCATTTGCAAAGTTTAAGAAAGTTTTATTTAAACCGATTATACACATATACAAGACAATGCCCTCTCATGATATAAGAAAGTTACAATTGTGGTTCCCATCCTTAAATGACGATTTCTATGCGCCTATTCTTCCTGGCAAATTGGTTAATTACATCGTCAATAGGACAATGAATGTCAGGGCGAGTGTTTAACAGAGCTAAGCCATTAAGTCGATCCTCCTCCATTGTCGAACTTAGCCATGTCTTAATACGCCGCAATGTTGAAAAACTTCTTTCTACTGTAGCAATAGATGCAGGCAGACAAGAAAATATTTTGTACAGCGTGTGCTAAGTAGGATAGTCAGATCTAGGACAAACAGACAACGCTTGCATAACGGAATCACGATCATTAAGAGTGTTATGCTCGTTTGGTTGTATTGAAGAATGTCTCCCATTAATCTCTTCAATCTCAGAGTGTAATTCTACTTCAAAGAACGGTAGTTCAGTTAAGCACTGATTCAATTTATGTGCTAGATCATTACCGTCATGTTTCAGTATCGAGATCACTAGAAAGGCGCGACTTTTCTCGTAGGTAAGTGTTCGCCATCTATGTGCCAGACAGAAACGTATAAAATACGATGAAGCGTACGCGCGTGCTACATAGGGAAGTACAACAACTCGGTAACTCGATTCAGTCGAGTCGACTGACGAAAGAAAGGAACGAGTAGCGTGCGGACTGCCTAGCGGGGGTGGCGCGGATGGCAATGCGCGCGGCCACGCAAGGATGGGGAGGTGGGGGGGGGGGGGGGGGGCGCGCCCCACGCGCTTATGTATCCGCCACTGATCCCACCCCTAACCCATAATGGCGGGAAATACAGAATGGTGGGCGCCTTTTCCAGGAGACTAATCACGGTCCTTCTGGGCAGGAAGCAGAAGTGCACCATTAACACAAGGAATCTGTTCATTTGTAGGAGAGAAATATTAGGTTAGTGTACTTAACTGAAGTAAAGATCAATCCTAACTACGTAAGTAACCATGAAGATCGCGCCTAATTGCACATCTATGAGCACAGCGCTACACGAGGGCCGCGCGGGGTAGCCGGACGGTCTATGGCGACTTGCCACGATTCGCGCGGCTACCCGTTTCGGAGGTTCGATCCTCCCTCGGACATGATTGTGTTGTCGTTAGCGTCAATTAGTTCAAGTTATATTAAGTAGTGTGCAAAGCTAGGGACCGATGACCTTAGCAGTTTGGCCCCATAGGAACTCACCACAAATTTCCGAAATTTGCTATACAAGGAGTGCCTAAACTCGCAATACAACTCAAAGTTACCGATTTCATACAACTGGCGGGATAGAAGTTCAGAATACCACTTGAAACTAGTGGCAGACGAACTCAAACTATCCATGTAATCATCCCTTCACCTTCAAGCTGGCGGGAAAAAGGCAAGAGTGGAAGATAGTATATTTTTGGGTTAGAACTGTGTTGAATTGACGGGATGTCGATGTTGGACAGAGGAGTTCAGTAAGTGTATAACTGCAAGAATACAGCTGAGGATTGCGCGTATCACTATTTGACGTTGGCGTTCGCTACAAGCGTCACCTGCTCCACTTCTCGACAATCAGCCTGAGCTCGAAATTCAGGAAGACTAATACACATTACCACAACTGATGAAAAATTCTCCACTGTTCTAATCTCACATCAAAATTGTCGTGGAAAGACCAGCGCTCGTTAACAATTGGTCATAATGCAACACATGTACTGGAGATTGAGAAAAATCATTATAACAACACAATTACCACGACAAACGACCCCAAAAGATTACAGTCGGAGAGAGAGAGAGAGAGAGAGAGAGAGAAAGAGAGAGAGAGAGAGAGAGAGAGAGGGGGGGAGGGGGGGGAGGGGGGGAGGCAGCAGCTGCACATATGTTCTCCTCTATGTGAGGTCACAAGCTAACCAGTTGAGACACACCATATCACCACTCATCCTTCCTCCACTAACCGTAGTTAGAGATATTGGCTTGTTCTACCCTGTGGCTGATTGTCCTCAAAGAGATGTACCTCGTGACACTGACATACCGTCTCCATTACGCAGAAATCAGACAGACAAGAGACAAGATCAGGATGCTTCCTGCAATCTGTTAAACGTATTTCTCAGAAAGACTAGCTCCTACTGGAACGACGAAATTCTGGAGAACTCTCCACACGGCTTTTTCAAACATTCATAGCCTGGGAAACAAGCAGCTGCCGCCACCTATGATAACTACACCCCTGCCCTACGTGGAAGCAGAGTCTTCAGTCTAATGCATTCCCGGTGGAGCAATTGTCTGGGCAACAGCATTATCGATGCTGAAAAAGCAACACATACTCAATAGCCCACAACGCCGTGAGCCACAGAACGAAGCGAGTTAAAAGACTGCTATCCTAACCACTGGTTGGTCGTCTAAAAGTGCATAAGCGTCCTCCTATGGAACATTTCCCCACGCCTCCAGTAGCTTTGCCCACAAATGCATGCCGTTCTGAGAGAGAAGATATTTCCCTGTAGCAGTTATATTTAACTTCAATAAGCAAGCATCTATTAAAAAGAACAATCGTGTCTAACAAAAAAGTTCCGTTACCACGAAAATACAGTCTTTTCTTTTTGTTTCATGAGGAAAATCTGTAGAGTTTCGGAACACTCTTCATTTTCAAATTATAAATTGTCATGTTCTTGGGCAGTACATTCTTTTCAAACCATTGACTAATCAGTTCTGAATGTCGTCTTTAGAAACATTTTTTTATGTTTGACTGCAGGATATAATTCACATATGTCTCGCAGCCTAGCTTATCTCCCTGCGTAAAACTGAAAAAAACTTACACTATTTTGCTGCGAAAACTACCGATCACTGGAGAACATCCTTTTTATTTATAAACTTTCGTTGGAGTAAAGGAAAAGCGATCATTTAAACTCCAAAGAAGAAAAAGAAACACCTATATAAAGCGATTTCTTTCTCTTTGATGGACAAAATTACGTGGTTTGAGAGTGTCTCTTGCGTTCAAATCAGTGTCTTGTAAATAAATTGTCATGCACGTGAGTATTACAATCATAAGAAATAACATTAAAGAATACAGCCCTTCATGTCATTTATTTACACGTCGGAAAAAAAAAAACGATCTTCCTGGTTTGGCAACAACAGCCTATAATTCAAGAGGATGATGATGGTTTGTACACTATTGCATGTCCCGTTTACCAATGTAATGCTAAAGCATATCGCACTGGCATCTACGAAACTTAAAAAACAATACACGAGAGCATGTCTTGTTATAGAACCTCCTATCATCACATAGCAGATAACAGTATTAGATTCCTCCGATACATGGGAAGCAAATACCGTCTGCATCCTGACATCTGACAATTTTTCTTCAAAACTTAGCTCTATCAACCTGTGTGTGAAATTCCTGTCACCCGTAATTGAACCAGTATTCCACATCCAGCAGACTATCATTCGCAAGAGCAGTAGATTTTGGTACTGTTGTTTGGTAAGCAATTTGGCTATCGCAGAACAGCCTATTTCACACAATATAATCATGTGTTGGGGAAAACACTATCATGTCTAGGTTCCACAACAAGCTGCAATTCAAATGGTACCTATTTTATAATTAGTGGCTATTAAGTATGATATACGAGGATTGCTCAGAAAGTGACAGACCTCATTTTTTCTCATCCAAAAGCAATTAAACGAAAGCAGAACGTTAGGTATGTGTTATCTGAAGTCTCCTGAGTAATTGTGCCAAGATTCCGTCACTTCAGACAGACAGTGTAGCTGCAGGACAGTTTCAAAACGGCGTCTGTATGTGATTTACGTTACAAGCAACGTGCGCTCATTGAATTTCTTACCCCAGAAATAAATTTTGGAAAATATTCACAAACTCTAGCGCAAAGCATTTGAGCATTAACTGTCGACAGAAGTACACTTAGTCACTGGGGTCGGAGAGTGAGGTCATCCGGAGGCGGATCGGCATGCTCCACAATTTGCAGCAGTCCAGGAGACCATCCATGGCTGTCGCACCTGACATGATGCAGTAAACTCATGTTGTCATTCGCGAGGACAGACGCCTTACGACTCGACATTAGGCACTGCATCTGTCAATGAAGAAGTGGTTCACACAGTGAAGCACTGGCTCCGCCACCAGGACAAGGATTGGTACTGACAGGTCATACATGACCTTGTTTAGCGCTGGAGAAAGGCCATAGAAAGGGATGGAGATTACGTGCAAAAATTGGGTGTGTAGATAAAACATTATTGCTTTGTGTGTGTAATTCTCATTATGTTAGATACAGAATTGTTGAAGAGAGAAAACGTGCTGCACTACTTCGTGGGCAGCCCTCTTAACAGACGAAATGGGGTAGTATATTTTTTAAACACGCAATCATAACGGTAACAATGGAAAGAATCATGACTGGCCGAGAACAGATACAGTCTATTTCTATTAGTTTTATGAGCAAAATCAGCATCGTTTTTTAGAGCATTCAACATGTTCAAATTACAGATGGTGGTTGTTGGGATGTTTAAAGGGGACTAAACAGCAAAGGTCATCAGTCCCCCATTCCAAAAACAGGCGAGCAGAAAATCGGCGAAGCAGGTAAACACCAAAGGGGGGAGGAGACGCCCCCCAGGCGCTAAAAGAACACAAATGCAGCAAAAAACACTACAGACAAGAAGAGTACAGAGGAACACCAGACAGGAAGGAACAGAAGAAAATAACATGGCTGGAGACTGGTTGACTGACCACAAGAACAAAAAAAAGGGAAAGAGTCAACCATCCGATGACACACCAAAACAGCAACAAATATGGAGAGACGTGAGGACAAAAGACACACAAAGGGAAAGGTGCAGGACCGCCCTAAATTGAACCATAAAAAGGACTGCCACGGATAAAATTTAAAACGTTGTCAGCCATGGAGGCATCGTCACATAAAACCAAAGGCCCGGGAGATTAAAAGACTGCCGGAGGGTGCGCAGTCGGGGACACTCCAGCAAAATGTGGGCGACCGTCAGCCAGAACCCACACCGACACAGGGGCGGATCCTCCTGACGCAAAAGATAGCCGTGCGTCAGGTAGGTATGGCCGATGCGGAGCCGACACAGGATTACAGAGTCCCTGCGAGAAGCCCGCATGGAGGAGCGGCACACATCGGTCGTCTCCTTGACAGCCCGCAGTTTATTCGGGGATGTCATGCCACGCCACTCAGCAGTCCACATCCCAAGCACCTTACGGCACAACACCAGCTGCTGATCGCGAGCCGTGAGGCCGATTTCCAAAGCTGGGGCGTCGATCGCCCCTTTGGCCAGCCTGTCGACACGTTCGTTCCCCGGGATGCCAACATGACCTGGCGTCCAAATAAAGACCACCGAACAACCAGAGCGGGTAATGGCGGAAACAGACTCCTGAATAGAGGACACCAGAGGAGAAGAGGTATAGCAGCGGTCGATGGCCTGGAGGCTGCTCAGGGAGTCACTGCAGATGACGATGGACATACCTGAGTAGGAACGCATATGCTCAAGAGCGCGCAATATGGCCACCAGCTCTGCAGTAAAAATACTGCAGCCAGCCGGCAAGGAGCGCTGTTCAACATGGGCAGCGTGAGCAAAAGCGTAGGCAGTGCGACCATCAACCAGGGAACCATTAGTAAAGACAGTCTCACAGCCCGAATATGAGGCGAGGAGCGCAAGAAAACGGCGACGGAGGGCCACAGGCGGAACCGAGTCCTTGGGTCCCTGTGCCATGTCCAGACGGACGGACGACTGGGGCAAACACCAGGGAGGCGTAGGTGCACGGACCCGGAAGGGAGGCAGAAGAGGGAATGACCCCAGTTCCGACAGCAGGGACTGGACGTGGACAGCTATGGAACGCCCAGACCTAGGTCGCCATTCGGGCAGATGGAGGACCATGGCAGGGAATAGCAGGCGACGATTGGGATGGCCCAGCGAGCAATGCACGTGGACAGCATAGTCGACGAGCAGTCGATGGCGGCGAATCCACAGTGGGGGAACCCCGGCCTCCACCAGTAGACTATCCACAGGGCTCGTACGAAAAGCGCCAGTGGCAAGCCGAACCCCACAGTGGTGTATGGGGTCTAACAACTTCAACACTGAGGGTGATGCAGACCCATAGGCCAGGCTCCCATAATCAAGCCTGGACTGCACAAGGGCTCTGTATAATCGCAACAGCGTGAAGCGATCGGCACCCCAAGAGGTGTGGCTCAGGCAGCGGAGGGCGTTGAGGTGCCGCCAGCACTTTTGCTTCAGCTGAGTAATATGAGGAACCCATGTGAGCCGGGCATCAAAGACGAGTCCTAAGAAGCGGCAAGTGTCCACCACTTCAAGCAGGTGGCCGTCAAGGGAAAGTTCAGGATGAGGGTGGACCGTCCGACGGCTGCAGAAGTGCATAACTCGAGTCTTGGCTGCAGAGAACTGAAAACCGTGAGTCAGAGCCCATGATGCTGCCTTGTGAACGGCGACTTGCAGCCTGCGTTCGGCGACTCCTGTAGTCGTGGAGCTAAAGGAGATGCAGAAGTGGTCGGCATGCAAATAAGGAGACACCGACGACCCCACGGCTGCAGCCAGACCATTAATGGCCACCAGAAATAAGGAGACGCTCAACACCGAGCCCTGCGGGACCCCATTTTCCTGTATATAAGATGAACTAGAGGCGGCACCCACTTGCACCCAGAAAGAGCGGCGCAATAAAAAGGTTTGAAGAAAAGCCGGGAGCTGACCACGAAGACCCCACTCATGCAATGTAGCAAGGATGTGATGCCTCCATGTGGTGTCATATGCCTTCTGCAGATCAAAAAATACAGCAACGAGATGCTGACGTTGGGCAAAGGCCGTACGGATAGCACATTACAGCCGCACCAAATTGTCCGCAACAGACTGGCCCGACGGAAGCCACCCTGGGATGGAGCAAGGAGACCGCACGACTCAAAGACCCAACACAAACGCCGCCCCACCATACGTTCGAGCAATTTGCACAAAAAGTTGGTGAGGGTAATGGGACGATAGCTGTCCACCGCCAGTGGGTCCGCACCAGGCTTCAAGATGGGGACGACAAGACCCTCTCGCCATTGCGATGGGAACACGCCCTCGCTCCAAATGCGGTTAAAGATGGTGAGCGTGTGTCTCTGGCAGTCCCGGGAGAGACGCTTCAGCATCTGAGCATGGATGCAGGCTGGTCCTGGTGCCGTATCAGGGCAGTGGGCGAGGGCAGCGAGGAATTCCCTCTCGCTGAAAGGAGCATTGTATTTTTTCAGAACGACGCATGTGGAATGATAACGGTATCTGCTCGGCTTGCTCCTTTAGAGAGCGAAAGGCGGGGGGATAAGTGGCAGTCGCAGAGCTCTGAGCAAAGTGCGCAGCAAGGTGTTCAGCAATGGCGGCAGCGTCCGCGCAGGCAGCGCCATCCAAGGAGATCCCAGGGACACCCATAGGGGTCTGGTATCCATAAATTCGCCGGATCCGGGACCACACGAGCGAGGGTGAGACACGGGAGCCCAAGGATGAGACATACCTCTCCCAGCACTCCTGCTTACGCTGTGCGATAAGGCGACGAGCCAAGGCACGGAGCCTCTTAAAGGCGATGAGGGTCTCTATAGACGGGTGCCGCCTATGACGCTCGAGAGCCCGCCTATGGCCGCGAATGGCCTCGGTAATCTCCGACGACCACCAGGGGACATCCTTCCTCCGAGGGAGTCCAGAAGAGCGGGTGATGGCAGCCTTGGCCGCCGAAATGATTGACGTGGATAAGACATGGACCACCTCGTCAATGTCACCCTGTGGGGGAGACTCAATGGTTGCCGCGGAAGTAAAAGCTGGCCAGTCAGCCCTGTGGAGAGCCCAGCGGGGCAGGCGCCCAGAAGAATGACACTGGGGCAGTGACAAATAGATGGGAAAATGGTCACTACCACACAGGTCAGGATGCATCCTCCAGTGGAGGGATGGGACAAGTCTGGGGCTGCAAAGAGAGAGATCGATGGCCGAGAACGAGCCATGGGCCACACTGAAATGCGTGGGAGCACCGGTGTTCAAGAGGCTAAGGTCGAGCTGAGCCAACACATGCTCCACGGCACGACTGCGGTCATCGGAGACAGTCCCACCCCATAGAGGGTTGTGGGCATTGAAATCGCCCAGAAGCAGCAATGGTGGCGGGAGCTGAGCCAGCAGCACAGCCAAGACATGTCGGGGGAGCTCCCCATCTGGAGGCATGTAAACAGAGCAAACAGTAATAGCTGGTGAGAGCTCAACCCTGACAGCGACTGCCTCTAAAGACGTCAAAAGGGGTACAGGAGAGCTACAGACAGAGTGGTGAACAAAGAGGCAAACCCCACCTGATGCTCGTTGACAAGCAGCACGGTTCTTATAGTATCCCTGATAACCACGAAGGGAGGGGGTCCGCATTGCTGGAAACCAAGTTTCCTGCAGAGCAATGCAGAGAACAGGGGAAGCACTCAGAAGCATCCGGAGCTCAGGCAGGTGGCGGAAATAACCGCCGCAATTCCACTGGAGAATGGAAGCAGTAAGGGACTGGGAGGGCGTGAAGGCGACTAAGAGGCAGACGGCGCCTCAGAGCCAACTGCTGCCACCGGGGGAGAGTCAGCTGAGGCCATAGGAAAGGCCCCCGAGGGTTCCGTGAGGGCGAGATCTGCGGCAGAGGCGAGGATCTCCACCTCATCCCCGGAGCCAGGACTATGTACAGCAGGCGCCACTGAAGCCGCCGGAACGTCCTTCTTCTTGGACACATTCTGTTCCTTCTTCTCGCGTCTGCCCTTAGGGTGAGAGGGCTGGGAGAGCTTCTCTGAAGGAGCGTCGGAGGCTGACGACGACGCAGAAGCCCTACGACCAGCAGGTGGCGGAACCTTCAGCCACTGGCTGACATCCGGCTGGGTAGGAGAAGAAACGGAGAGCCCCAAGGGACCCCTTCCGCGAGAGAGGAACCGGCAGAGGCAACGCCGGTGGAGAAGGAGGGGGAGGGATCGAGGCCCCCGGGTTTTGAGCAGACGTCACTCCCAAAGTAAGCGTGGGGGGAGCGACAGAAGAGGGTTTGCCCCCAACGGCTAAGGGGGCAACAGAGGAAGGCGTGCCCCCAGACATGAGGCGGCAGACAGAGAGGCATGGCCCCGAAGGCCCACTGAAGGCGGCACAGAGGAGGCGACAACCGCTGCTCGCGAGGGCGACGATGACGTGGCTGCAGCATAAGAGGTTCGAAGGGAAGCAGGATACAACCTTTCAAATTTCAGTTTTGCCTTTTGATAAGTAAGCCGGTCCAGGGTCTTAAATTCCATGATCTTCCGCTCGTTATGAAGAACGGGGCAATCCAGCGAGCATGGAGAGTGGTGCTCCCCACAGTTGACACATACAGGCGGAGGCGCACATGGAGAATCAGGATGAGAGGGGCGTCTGCAATCTCGACATGTGGCGCTGGATGGGCAATGGGAGGACATGCGCCCAAACTTCCAGCACTGGAAGCACCACATCGGGGGAGGGACGTAGGGCTTGACGTCACAACGGTAAACCATTACCTTGACCTTCTCGGGCAAGACATCACCCTCGAAGGCCAAGATAAAGGCACCGGTGGCCACCCTGTTAGTCTTGGGTCCTCGATGTACACGACAGACAAAATGCACTCCACGTCGTTCTAAGTCGGCTCTCAGCTCGTCATCGGATTGTAACAACAGGTCACGATGGTAAATAATCCCCTGGACCATATTTAAGCTACTGTGGGGAGTGACGGTAACAGGGACGTCACCCAGCTTATCACACAAGAGCAACGCTCGTGACTGGGCTGGGGAGGACGTCTTGAGGAGGATGGACCCATTCCTCATTTTAGACAACCCCGCCACTTCCCCAAACTTTTCCTCCAGGTGTTCCACAAAAAACAGAGGCTTCGTCGTAAGAAAGGAGTCACCATCAGTCCTGCTGCAGACAAGGTATTGCGGTACATAAGGCTCCTGCTTGGCACTGGATCTACGTCCCCCCCATGGCGCAGCCAACGAGGGGAACGACTGAGGGTCATATTGCGCAGCATCAAAGTCTACTCTGCCTCGCTTAGAGACGCTGGTGGCCGTGCGACCACCAGCTTGGTGTGATTTATTGCGCTTCATTGCGCCACATCCGCCCAGATGCCACCGACTCCGAACGAGGGCTCTCCCCAAGGGTGCTACGCAGCCAAAGCAACGGGTACCTGGCCGATATCCCGTTGCCCGGAGTCCCCGTGCCACAGACAAGATGGGCACATACTCCTTGGCATGCAAGGGGAGGAAACAGCTCTGGCATCTGCAGTGCGATCCCTGCGTGGTCAGGGGGCTACCACCAAGAGGGTACATGACGACCCCACCACAACAGACTGGCTACTGTGCTGGATTTTAGATGTTGAAAGGGTCCACAGTTGTCGTGGGCGCTATGAAGGGGATTGCGCACAAGACGAGAAGAAGGTAAACCAGAAGACGTTGGGTGTAAATCCCGCCACACGACAATAAGGAACATGCAAGATGGTGGTGCATGATGGACCAATAGAAAAACACCACATAAGGCGTCCTTCCCCAAATGGCACGCACTAACAACGGAAACTTGGAAAAAAAAGGAGGTCAAACCCAAGAGGGGACCATCACAGAAGGCCGAAACGTTTGAGACTCCTTTTAATCGCCTCTTACGACAGGCAGGAATACCGCGGGCCCATTCTTACCCCCGAACCCGCAGGGGGATCAAATTACAGATTCCAGGTATGAGGGAATTAGATTCGTTTAAGATGTCTGAGGTACCAACACAAATCAGCATCTACACATACATTTATTACATTCAAGAGCACTTCTCATCGCTGTTTGGTAGCATCCTGACTAGGGAAAAAAACTATAAACTATCTTCATCCAAACCTTAACCAGACATACCACTCCTTGTGATAGAATCTTCTATAATATTTTACCATGCCTCTCTTTTTTGATACATCAAGAAACAATTACCATGTGTGTGCACGTGTTGACATTGGCAATATTACATACACGAGTATTATTGCTTTGAAGCAGGTCGTCAATGATTGAAGTTGTTTGCACAGACCTGGGTAACGTTTTTTTCACCTCTAGTGGAGGAATACCATGTCCCACAGACTGTCAACCACAATAGAGGGTCCAGTGTGCTATTCTCTCATATTGTTTTTCTGCTGTAAGATGTCCAAGCAGTGTATGACAACGGCCGTGTACACTGCTATACATTTTGTTTTCCCACCATGACTGAGGTCTGTGTCAGGTAGTAAACAGACATCAACATGTTGTGCACATAGTGTAAACTATACTTCTCCCACAACACACGGGATGGTAGAAATAAAACACAGAGGTGACATTTCTTATTGACAAAAATATGGAAGACATCACAACATATGGAAACTGGAGGAGTTTGCAGCATTGTGGACCATTTACAAAAACCTGTCCGAAGATGATGACTTAAACATTTAATCTTAACTACCACAGTGATGGGGCAGCAGATGTCTTGGTGCTCTGTTGCGAAGAGCATTGTTTCATCATTTTGCAGTTATGTACATGGTCATTGTAACAGTGCTGACCATTCCCAGAAGGTGCTGTTCGCAACACGTGTGCGGTAGTAGAAGTAGAAAGAGGTACTGTTATCCTAACAGTGGAACAAAAAGTGGATGGCGTCGCAGCATATGGAAATAGGAATGTCTGAAACACTGCTGAACGTCTCAAAACAACTGTCTACAGAAGGTGACCTCTACACTTAGTCCCACGTTCCACAGTAACAAGTAGAAGATGACCAGTGTTCCACCAATGCTCAAACCATCTCTGTCAATTGGTTTTCGTCAATCATTATGTGGTAATCAGCAGCATACCAGTGAACAGATGCGATGGGAAGACGTATTGTAGCAAGCACCACAGTTGATAACTTGAGAAACTTTCGCAATTTAACGAGCTGTTCCGTAATTTCAACGCCAGCCAATGCCACAGGAGAATGCTTCCGAAGTGTCATCTCTAAACCACCTCTACACTACTTCGCGAGTACCATATACTAGACTGAGAATGCAGGAAAATGACTGTAGTATGTGCATTTGATCTTGTCCACCAAAGAATTCCGGACAACGTCCTATTCCAATGCAATTAGGTTATCTACATATTTCTAGTATCTCATAGTGTAGCATTTATTATTACGACTGGATGGGAGTCACAGACTATTCTCACATTGATAGGGAAAAGTTGGAGATTGAAAGATCCCCCCCCCCCCTCCCCCCCCCCCCCCCCCACAGCGTGGTCGATGATTTAATCTGCTATTGAGGAGAATTACCTTCCACATCTCACGAAGGAACAGAGCGATCTGAGTCTGTAACTGCTCATCAGCGAAGACTGTTCCACAACCGTCTTTCTTATGGCACCCATTTATGTGCATAACATCCCTCCAGATGAGTGCATGTCGAGGTGGTTAGCGACCATTACCGGGGTACAGTAGGCATGAGATACTGTTGTGCTGATATAAAACGATTAAGAAGAGACGTGTGATTTATGCATGCTGGAGCTGAAGACTAATAGTGTGAAGCATTTTGCGTAAATCGACTGTGCTGTCAATTCTGGAGTATTATTCCAGTGTCTGGAGTCAGTAACAAGAGGGTATCGGAAAGAGAAATTTTTTAGTGGTGCATGAACAGACAATTCTAACGCTACACAGTTCATCTAAAACGAAGAGAGCTATGAGGAGGAGGTATTTAGTCAGTTTTACTTTGCGTATATTTAATAGATCTGACGAACTGTCAGAGTTGAGTGGAGAGGAGTCTCCTGTAGGTGTAGGGGACATGCAGCAGTTCTCAGCAGTTAGGAGGCCTAGATCATTTGAAAAGTCCAACAGAAAGAAGAGGGTTCTGCTGCTAGGTAGTTCGCACAGTAGAGGTGTGGACCAGAGTTGCAGGAAATGTTGGGGAGTGTGTACCACGTCACCAGCATTGTGGAGCCTAGTACAGGGTAGGCTCAGGTGACTGACAGCATAGGGGAGATATGTAGGAATTTCACGAAAGGGGGGGGGGATCCAGTAGTGATAGTGGGTGGAGCAGGAAACAGTCCTGATAGGGACGGGGAATATGATGTAGGTGGTGACCTGGTAAATATAGCTCAAGAAATGGCCCTGAGCACTATGGGTCTTAACATCCGCGGTCATCCGTCCCCTAAAACTTAGAACTACTTAAACCTAACTAACCTAAAGACATCACACACATCCATGCCCGAGGCAGGATTCGAACCTGCGACCATAGCGGTTGTTCGGTTCCAGACTGTAGCGCCTAGAACCGCAAGGCCACTCCGGTCGGCCCGCCTTAGGGGTTGGGGGGGGACAACTTTTAAATCTTAAGTGGAAACACCCATTTTTTGTTGCAGATTCGGATTCTTCATAAAAAAGTAATCAAGGTTTGTCTGAAACATTTTTTAAATTATTGGTAGATGGCATTGAAATCGAGGAAAAAAGTAAAATTGGGAAAGAACTCTGGTTTATTTAGAATTATCCGAGAAAGACGCATCAAATCGATAAAAAATGCGCACCAATTCTTTCGTTACGCCAAATTAAGCTATTTTTGTACAAAATGTACTGCATCCTACTTTTAGCGTTACTCAGGAACAACGACATGGACGTAGTAGAATGATGTTCCTATGGGGGTCCTCTCACATGTTGGGCTGCTTCATTAGTGTGAGTCCCCTTGCCTCTAATAATTTCAGGTGTTTAATTAATGAAATTAGCCATGAGGAATTTGTTCAAAATTATTCCCATTTGCTTCAATGCATAAAGTCGATCGTCTGCGAAAGGTGTTCACAATTATGAGTAGCACATCCTGTGGTATGGCTGCACACGCTCATAGAATGCGTTGCACCATATCGTTTCGGGTTGTGGGCTGTCTTTTATAAACAATATTTTTAAAATATCCCCACAAGAAAAAAAAATCAAGGGATGTTAGGTCTTGTGAACGCGGAGCCCACTAAATTGGCCCGCTGCATCCTATCCACCGACCAGGGTACCGTAAATTTAAAACGTTCCGCACACTTTTAGCATAATGGGGAACTGCTCCGTCCAGTTGGAACCACATTCGTAGCCTGGTTTCTAAATCACCATCTTCCATTAGCTCCAACAAATCACTGCGGAGAAGTTGTAAATAAGATTCCACAGTAACATTTCGGTAAAAAAAATATGGTCCTAACAAGTAACCGTTTAAAATGCCACACCAGACCATTAACGACCATTGGTGTTGATTGTCAATGGGTCTGTTCCAGTGTGGATTGACAAAGGACCAATAATCACAATCATGACGATTTAATTCGCCATTGGTTTTGAATGTGGATTCATCGGTGAACATAGCGTATCTAAAAAAATCATGGTCACCTCTTATTTCCAAGGCCCATTGGCAGAAATGCCCTCGTATTTGCATATCTTTCGGCGTTAATGCCTGTGTCAGTGTGATATGATACACATAATTACGTGCCTTCAAAATCCTCAAAACAGTAGATTTCGGTATTACAATGTCTCTGAATCGTACTACTACTAATTTCAGGATCCAATTGAACACAGGTGAGAATGGTAAGGGTACGAGCGTTATATCATTGTATTCACGATGACGAGGTGGATGGTGCATGTATCCATTTCGAGCTTGTTGAGTGCAATTTCGAATAATGTTTTCGTTTCGATGTCCTCTGTTTGGGAAACGATCAGCATAAAACTGCGCAGCTGCAGCGTAATTGTTATGGCATTCACCTAAAATTAACATCATATCAACAATCTCTGTAGGAGAATAGTGAGCGATGTTTCGCTAAAGAATAATTTACTTTCGTCAATTGATGTTTATGGTTCACAATCTGAAAGTGAAGTAACGTCTGATCGTATTGCACCCACGTTTATTCTGAGCTATAGTTCGCAGTTTGGCCACGGTAGCGCCACAGTCGGGTGAGTAATGCAGTAGTGAAGAGTTCCTTAACGAGATTTTAATACCATTCCGCCTCCCTCCATCAAAAGCTGTGGCATGTGGGATACATTTTGTAGAAAAATAGCTTAATTTGGCGTAATGAAAGAATTGGTGCACATTTTGTAACGAATTAATGCGTCCTTCTCCGATCATTCTAAATAAATCGGAGTTCTTGCCCACTTCTACTTTTTCTCGATTTCAGCGCCATCTGTCAATAGTTTAAAAAATGTTTCAGACAAAACTTGATTACTTTTTGTGGAGAATCCGAATCTGCAATAAAAATGGGGGTTGCCATTTAAGATTTAAAAATTGTCCCCCGCCCTACCCAAGGGGGCAGGGGTCACGTGTAGTATCATTTGATGTCCCCCTTTGAGCTTACGAACCCACTATTTTTACCCGATGTATAGTTTTCGAGATAATCTCATCCGAAACTTCAGATGGACCACTCTGTAAATGTTGACTCTGAAATTATTGGTATATTGGAGCACCACTAAAATAGTTTGACAATTCAGAGGCTTCCCTTACTAGGATACAGATTAGCTGACTGCTTTTCAAGGAGTTCCTTGTGGGGAAGGGGAGTAGCTATGTACATAAAAAAACAGTATTCCACTTGAGTCCGTAGACGTATCACGTCACTGCACTGAACAGATATTTGAATATTGTGCAAGAGCAGTAGAATTTAGTGAAACTAAACTTCTAATTGTTGTAGGAAGTACCAGAAATCTGTTGATTTGTTTTATGTGATGACTTCAATACAAATTTGGTGCAACAAAAAAAAAAAATTGGACCAAATTCATATGATCTGACGCAGATTGTGTTTTTCCAACTAGGGTGCAGAGGAACAGTAGCATAACCACAGACAATATTTTTATTTAAATATTTTCAACATCTCGCGGCACTGTCAGCAACTGTATAAATATTAATTTTAAAAACCAACAGCCTCCGTTGCAAAGTTTACCTAGATTTACCTAAGTTTCAGTCGGGATAACCCAACCTTCTTCAGAATAAAGGTAACTACCGTTTGTCCATTGAGCTAAAACTACACTAAAGACAAACGGTAGTTACCTTTATTCTGAAGAAGGTTGGGTTAGGTAATCTGACTGAAACCTAGGTAAATCTAGCTAAAGTTTGCAACTGAGGCTGTTGGTTTTTGAAATTAAAATCAATATTTTTATTCTTTCTTCATTACTAGATGGACATTCTGTTAGAGGGTGAATGGCCTTTTTGACCATGATGCGCAAATTTTAACACTGAAAGGCTTTTGTACTCAAATAACACATAATTACAAACTATGTAGGAAAGTTCATCCAACAGCAATAGAGTGCTTGTAAAACCTTGTCAGGGAACAAGAGTGGCATAACGTAGATGATAAATATAATGCTTTCCTTAATAAATTTCTCATGCTCTTTGAGGGTCGCTTTCCTTTAGAACGATCTGAACGGGGTACTAGCAGTAATAGGCGGGCAGGGTGGCTGACTAGTGGGATACGGATATCATGTAGAACAAAGTGGGAATTATATCAAAATGTTAGAAGTAGTCACAATCAAGCTACAGTAGCGCATTACACACAGTATTGTAAGGTGCTTAAAAATCTTATTGGGAAGGCAAAGAGTATGTGGTGTGCAAATAGAATAGCCAATTCACAGGATAAAATTAAAACCATATGGTCAGTTGTGAAGGAAGTAACTGGTCAGCAGCACAAGGTCGACGGTATAAAGGCAGTTCGTAGTTAAAATATTTCTGTCACTGATAAATCAGATACATGTACCGTATTTAACAATCATTTTCTGGTGAATTAAATTAAAATTTAGTTTCTTCAGGGAATCATAACTCTCTTTGACTTTCCGAGATTGAAATCTGAAATACTCCTCTGTGATACAGACAAGGGGGAGATTGAGTGAGTAATTAAATCACTGAAGACTAATGACTCTCATGGATATGACGGAGTGCCTAGCAGAATATTAATGTACTGCACTGCGCATGTTATCCCTGTATTTAGACTTATTTGTAATTTTTCCTTTAGGAATGCTTAGTTTCCTGAACGGTTAAAGTACTCAGTAGTAAGGCCGGTTTATAAAAAGGGAGAAAGGGATAATGTGGACCTATTTCGATGCCATCAGTGTTCGCTAAAGTTATTGAAAAGGCTGTGTATGTAAGTATAATTGTCATTTTTTGTCACACGATTTGCTATCAAATGTACAGTTCGGCTTTAGAAGTCACATAACAACTGAAAATGCTCTATTCTCTTTTCTCTTTGAGATGCTGAATGGGTTAAACAAAAGGCTTCGAACGCTAGGCATACTTCTTGATTTAACTAAGGCATTTGATTGTGTTGATCACATAATATTGCTCCAGAAATTGGACCATTACGGATTACAGGGAGTAGCTCACAATTTGTTCACCTCTTACTTTAGCAACAGACAGCAAAAGGTCATTATTCACAGTGTTGAGAATGGCTGTGATGTGGGGTCTGAGTGGGGTACAGGCAAGTGGGGGATGCCTCAGGGACCAGAGTTGGAGTCACTTCAAAAATTGTTCAAATGACTAAACACTATGGGACTTAACATTTGAGGTCATCAGTCCCCTAGACTTACAACCACTTAAACCTAACTAACCTAAGGACATCAAACACATCCATGCCCGAGGCAGGATTCGATTCTGCGACCGTAGCTCTGACATTTTAATTTCACAGATTGGGCATATGATCAGTGAAACTGAACAGTTCAAATTTCTAGGTGTTCAGATAGTAAACTGTTGTGAAAGCCCATGTTCGGAACCTTGTTCAAAGATTTAATGCTGCCATTTTTACTATTCGAACGGTATCTGAAGTTAGTGAACGTTCGACACGAAAATTAATCTACTTTGCTTATTTTTACTAGCTTATGTCGTATAGTACTATATTTTGGAGTAACTCTTCCCATTCTAAAAGGATATTTTGGCTCTAAAACGGGTGGTTCGGGCAGTAAGTGGTGTGAGTTCACTGAACTCTTGTCGACCCCTCTTCACGAGTCTGGTTATTTTGACCCTGGCCTCTCAAAATATATATATATATATACACCGTACCGTCATTTCTTGTTAAGAATATTAGCTTATTCCCAAGAATAAGCAACTTTCACTCAATCAGTACTCAGCAGAAATCAAACCTGCACTTTGTACCTCTTTAACTCTTGTGCAGAAAGGTGTGTAGTACATTGCTGAATCCATTTTCAATAAACTACCACTCGAATTCAAAAATCTTAACAATAATCCGCGGGCTTTCAAATGTAAACTGAAAAGTTTCCTCATGGTCACTACTCCTATTCTGTCGAGGAGTTCCTTGAAAAATTAAGCTGATTCTTGTTGTACTGTTTTTTTGTCATGGTTTTAGGGCGCAAAAGAGCTACGGTCATTAGCGCCCGGTCTGTCTCTTAGGAAAAGGTAAAAAAAACCACACTGGAAATCAGCAGCAATGGGAGCGAAACTCAAGAAAGTGGGTAAACTAAAAAATAGAAGGGAAGCTCAGAAAACCACTATAGAAGGGGGGGGGGGTTGTTTGTCCCCAAAAAGAGCTTCAAATGACTGACGTCATGTCACTGATACTAATACACTGGAGAACGCGGTCGGCTGAGCACGTTTCATCTGCTAAAATTGAAGATATGTCCTGCATTGGAGTATGAAGAGTGTTGCACTGCAAATAACTAATGATTCAGAAACCATATGACTTTAACAATATAGCGTTTTTAGGTGAAGAACTGTGTAGCGTTAGATTGTGTGTGTTCATGCTTCACTAAAAAATTTCTGTTTCCGGTACCGTTCTGTTACAGACTCCAGGCACTGGAGTAATACTCCAGAATTGAGAGCACAGTCGATTTACGCAAAATGCTTCACACTATCAGTCTTCAGCTCCAGCATGCATAAATCTCACGTCTCTTCTTAATTGTTTTATATCAGCAGTCTCTCATGCCTACTATATGCCGATATTGGTCGTTAACCACCTCGACATGCACTCACCTGGAGGGATGTTATGCACTTAAATGGGTGCCATAAGAAAGACGGTTGTGGAACAGTCTTCGCTGATGAGCAGTTACAGACTCAGATCGTTCTGTTCCTTCGTGAGATGTGGAAGGTAATTCTCCTCAATAGCAGATTAAATCATCGACCACGCTGCGGGGGGGATCTTTCAATCTCCAACTTTGCCTTATCAATGTGAGAATAGTACGTGACTCCCATCCACATACGGGAAGGTGGCCAGTCGTAATAATAAATGATACACTATGAGATACTAGAAGTATGTAGATAACTGAATTGCATTGGAATACGACGATGTCCGGAATTCTTTGGTGAACAAGATCAAATGCACATACTGTAGTCATTTTCCTGCATTCTCAGTGTAGTATATGGTACTCGTGAAGTAGTGTAGAGGTGGTTTAGAGATGGTTTAGAGATGACACTTCGGAAGCATTCTCCTGTGGCATTGGCTGGCGTTGAAATTACGGAACAGCTCGTAAAATTGCGAGAGTTGCTTAAGTTATCATCTGTGGTGCTTGCTACAGTACGTCTTCCCATCGCATCTGTTCACTGGTATGCTGTTGATTACCACATAATGATTGACGAATACCAATTGACTGAGATGGTGAGAGCATTGGTGGAACACTGGTCATCTACTACTTGTTACTGTGGAACGTGGGACTAGCTGTAGAGGTCACCTTCTGTAGACAGTTGTTTTGATACGTTCGGCAGTGTTTCAGAGTTTTCCTATTTCCATATGCTGCGACGCCATCCACTTTTTGTTCCACTATTAGGATAACAGTACCTCTTTCTACTTCTACTACCGCACACGTGATGTGAACAGCAGCTTCTGGGAATGGTCAGCACTGTTACAATGACCATGTACATGACTGCAAAATGATGAACCAATGCTCTTCGCAACAGAACACCAAGACATCTGCTGCCCCATCACTGTGGTAGATAAGATTAAACGTTTAAGTCATCATCTTCGGACAGGTTTTTGTAAATGGTCCACAATGCTGCAAACTCCTCCAGTTTACATATGTTGTGATGTCTTCCACATTCTTCTCAATAAGAAACGTCACCTCTGTGTTTTATTTCTACCATCCTGTGTGTTGTTGGAGAAGCATAGTTTACACTATGTGCACAACATGTTTATGTCAGTTTACCACCTGACACAGACCTCAGTCATGGTAGGAAAACAAAATGTATAGCGGTGTACACAGCCGTTGTCATACACTGTTTGGACATCTTACAGCAGAAAAACAATATGAGAGAATAGCACACTGGACCCTCTCTTGTGGTTGATAGTCTGTGGGGCGTGGTCTTCCTCCACTAGAGGTGAAAAAAACTTTACCCAGGTCTGTGCAAACAACTTCAGTCATTTACGACCTGCTTCAAAGCAATAATACTCGTGTATGCAATATTTCCAATGTCAACACGTGCACACACATGGTAATTGTTTCTTGATGTATCAAAAAAGAGAGGCATGGTAAAATATTATAGAAGATTCTATCACAAGGAGTGGTATGTCTGGTTAAGGTTTGGATGAAGATAGTTTATAGTTTTTTTTTCCCTAGTCAGGATGCTACCAAACAGCGATGAGAAGTGCTCTTGAATGTAATAAATGTATGTATAGATACTGATTTGTGTTGGTACCTGAAACATCTGAAACGTATCTAATTCCCTCATGCGTGATATCTGTAATTTGAACATGTTGAATGCTCCCAAACGACACTGATTTTGCTCATAAAACTAATAGAAATAGACTGTATCTGTTCTCGGCCAATCATGATTCTTTCAATTGTTATCATTATAACTGTGTGTGTTTAAAAATATATATTACGCCATTTCGTCTGTTATGAGGGTTACCCACGAAGTAGTGCTGCTCATTTTCTTTCTTCAACAATTCTGTACCGAACATAATGAGAATTACACACACACAAAGCAATAGTGTTTTATCTACACACCCATTTTTCCACGTACTCTCCATCCCATTCTATGGCCTTTCTCCAGCGCTAAACGAGGTCATGTATGCCCTGTCACTACCAATCCTTGTCCTGGTGGCGGAGCCAGTGCTTCACTGTGTGAACCACTTCTTCACTGACAGATGCAGTGCCTAATGTCGAGTAGTAAAGCGTCTGTCCTCGCGAATGACAACGTGAGTTTACTGCATCATGTCATGTATGACAACCGTGGATGGTCTCCTGGACCGCTGCAAATTGTGGAGCTCTGCCGATCCGCCTCCTGATGACCTCACTCTCCGACCCCGGTGACTAAGCTACTTCTGTCGACAGTAGATGCTCAATAGGCTATGCATTAGCGTCTGTGAATATTTCCCAAAATTTATTTCTGGAGTAAGAAATTCAATGATAGCACGTTGCTTCTAACGTAAATCACATACAGACTCCGTTTTGAAATTGTCCTGCAGCTACACTGACTGTTGAAGTGACGGAATCTTGGGACACTCCCTCAGGAGACTTCAGATAACACATACGTAACTTTCTGCTTTCGTAGAATTGTTTTTGAATGAGATCGGCCTGTTGAGGAAGGACGACCTAGTTTATGAGCTGGCGATGACGTCACGCCGGAGGTGGTGGGTGAGACAGAAGCAGGCTTTGAATTTTTGTTTAAGGCTGTTCGGGGCCTTGAGGACACCATTTGTGTTTTGGAAGACACTCAACCTAATGACAGTCAATTTGGCAGGGTGCAGGCACAATTAGTGTATTTAATCCATCAGATAGCGCATTTAGGCATGTTAGGTTTGGAGGATGATCATAAAAAATTAACCGTCGAATAGGGGCCTTTGGTTAATGCATTGCAGTTTACGCTTACATGTTTAGAATTGGGTGGGAAGAGGACTGAAGAGCGGGACTTGCTATATCAAGAGAGAACTGGGAGCCGGCCCAGGGGTGGTGTTGGTGTTATATCCTCTGCGAAGTTACACACAGCGTTTGCCAAATTACCTAATCCTCTGGCGTATTTCTTTCGAGATATTACTAAATTACTTGTAGATCGACTTGCGCAGGTCGAAAACTTATTATGGTTGTTGGTTCGTCTTGAACATGTTGCTGCCTTTCGTGTTCCGCACCACATAGTTTTGTCACCATTGTACCCGTTAGCTAGCGGTGAATTGTGGAACCTCCTATGCTGAGCCATGACAGGAGGGTTTTCCTTACAGCAATTGAGGGAGCTTGTAAGTAACCAGAGATTGAGCCCCGGAGTTGGGAAACAGCTTCAGTGTCGTTACATGTTATAGATGCAGCAGGATAAAAAGAAGTTACATCAGTATGTCGACAGAGTTCAGACGGCCTGCTTGGCCTTGTTGATCGATTTGCCAGAATGGGAGTTGGTGTCTATTGTCCTTGGGGGAATGCGAGCGGCGGATAAGTCGCACTTTGTTTTTCGTGATCGTCCTTCGACCTGGGATGAACTCCGTGCCGCTGTTATAGCGATATCTGTGTTGCCGCTTGCGAACGATGTATTTCATGAAGTTATGGCCAGGCGACGGGCGTTGTCGAGGGAAATTCCGAACTGCCTACATTGGCTAAGGCCGTTAAAAGGAAAACCCGGCGTTGCTTCAGGTACAGAAGCACGGCTCATTTGGTGCGCTCCTGTGTTCAACCTCAAGCGCCCAGAGCCAATAAATGGCTCCGTGCTGGGCAGCAACCTCGGGATCGAGCCTTTAATCGTTTGTGTACCCGTGTTGTCGCTCCCTCATCACCGCCCTTGCCTTATATTTACTCTCGAGTAGGTGGGGAACAGATTTGTGCTGTTTTCGATTCTGGTAGCTCCTTTTCACTACTGAGCTTCGAATGGTTTCTTGAATTAGGTCATCTTACGAAACTTCGGTCGGTCCCTTCTCCAGTGCAGAGATGTCGGGTGGCCAATGGCTAGGTGTTGTCTCTGCATGGTTGGGTCCGAGGGAGTATATCGGTTGGGGATTCTCTTGGCCCTTGTCATTAGCCTTGGTCAAGAAGCTGCCAGTCGATTTAATTTTGGGGTGTGATTTCCTCAATAGAACTGTGTTTGTCTTGGATTATTCCGGGCACACCTTCTTTAAGTTCTATCCTGCGGAGAAGTTTGGTTTCTGTGAGTGTACTACACGTTGGTTGGTTGGTTGGTTTGGGGGATTAAAGGGACCAGACTGCTATGGTCATCGGTCCCTTTTTCCAAAGACAAAGAACACCCACAGAGAATAAAAACGAGGAACAGAAGAGATCACAGACGATACTGAGACAAGGACAAGACAAAACGAACTAAAACCACACAGAGTGTGACGGTGGTTGGCCGACCATAGAAATAAAAAAGGAAAAGCCAACCACTTAGAAACACATTAAAAAATCAGTTTAAAACCGGAGGCCAAAGGCCAGAATCAACACAAAACAATAAGATAAAAACAGAAACACTCAGATTAAAGAATAAAAACCCCCTGCCCGAATAAAACGTAAAACTAAGTCAGCCATAGCCGAGTCATCTGTTAAAAGGGCAGGGAGCGAGTCAGGCAGTGCGAACGACTGCCTGAGCGCGGCCAAAAACGGACACTCCAATAAAACATGAACCACGGATAAAACGGAGCCGCAGCGACAAAGAGGCGCGTCCTCACGGCGCAATAAGTGGCCGTGCGTAAGACGAGTGTGCCCAATGCGCAGCCGGCAGACCCGCAGACCCGCAAGGAGGAGCGCCACACACCGGTAGCCCCCTTGATGGCCCGAAGTTTGTTGCGTGAAGGCAGGGCGCGCCATTCAGTGTCCCAAAGGTCCAGAATTTTGCGGCGTAGGAACGCTCGCAAATCTGTCTCCGGGAGGCCAACGGCCAGAGATGGTGCACTAGTCGCCTCTTTCGCCAGCCGGTCAACATTCTCGTTTCCGGGGATCCCAACATGGCCTGGGGTCCACACGAAGACCACAGAGCGGCCGCAACGCGCAAGAGTATGCAGGGACTCATGGATAGCCATCACCAGACGGGAACGAGGAAAGCACTGGTCGAGTGCTCGTAAACTGCTCAGGGAATCGCTACAGATAACGAAGGACTCACCTGAGCGGGAGCGGATATACTCTAGGGCTCGAAAGATGGCGACTAGCTCAGCAGTGTAAACGCTGCAGCCAGCCGCCAAGGAACGTTGTTCGGAATGGTCCCCTAGAGTGAGCGCATACCCGACACGACCAGCAACCATCGAACCGTCGGTGTAAACAATTCCAGAGCCCTGATACGTGGCAAGGATGGAATAAAAGCGGCGGCGGAAGGCCTCTGGAGGGACCGAGTCCTTCGAGCCCTGTGCCAAGTCGAGCCGAAGGCAAGGGCGAGGAACACACCACGGGGGTGTACGCAGAGCCGCCTGGAAAGGAGGCGGAACAGGGAAAAACCCAAGCCGGCAGAGAAGCTCCTTGACGCGTACGGCGATCGGACAACCCGACCGGGGCCGACGTTGGGAACAGGACACGGTAATTTGGATGCCCGGGCAAACTAAAAACATGGGCAGCATAAGCAGCCTGTAATTGTTGGCGTCGTACCCGCAGTGGAGGTACACCTGCCTCCACTAGTACACTGTCCACAGGGCTGGTGCGGAAAGCACCAGTGGCAAGGCGTATCCCGCTGTGGAGAATCGGGTCCAGCACCCGTAACGCAGATGGGGATGCTGAGCCATAAGCCAGGCTCCCATAATCCAGACGGGACTGGATTAACGCCTGGTAGAGCCGCAACAGTGTAGAGCGGTCGGCGCCCCAGCTCAAGCATCTCAGAGCGTTTAGATGCCGCCAACACGTCTGTTTCAGCTGCCGGATATGAGGCAGCCAAGTCAACCGGGCATCGAAAACCACCCCCAAAAACCTGTGGGTCTCCACCACAGCAAGGAGTTCGTCGGCAAGATAAAGCCGCGGCTCAGGATGGACTGTTCGGCGCCGGCAGAAATGCATAACGCAGGCCTTGGCTGCCGAAAACTGAAACCCATGCGCTACAGCCCAAGACTGCGCCCTACGGATAGCGCCCTGTAGCTGACGTTCAACAGCTGCAATGCCGGGAGAGCTGTAATAAAGGCAGAAGTCGTCAGCATACAGGGAAGCGGAGACAGAGTTTCCCACGGCTGCAGCAAGACCGTTAATGGCTATTAAAAACAGACAGACACTTAAAACGGAACCCTGTGGCACACCATTCTCCTGGACGTGGGAGGAACTATACGAGGCCGCGACTTGCACGCGGAAGGTACGACACGACAGAAAATTGCGGATAAAAATCGGCAGAGGACCCCGAAGACCCCATCCATGAAGCGTAGAAAGAATGTGATGACGCCACGTCGTATCGTACGCCTTCCGCATGTCGAAAAAGACAGCGACCAGGTGCTGACGGTGGGAAAAGGCAGTACGGATGGCCGACTCCAGGCTCACCAGATTGTCGGCGGCGGAGCGGCCTTTACGGAACCCACCCTGAGATGGAGCCAGAAGGCCCCGAGACGCCAATACCCAATTCAAGCGCCGGCTCACCATCCGTTCAAGCAACTTGCAAAGAACGTTGGTGAGGCTAATGGGACGGTAGCTGTCCACCTCCAGAGGGTTCTTTCCAGGTTTCAAAACGGGGATGAAAATGACTTCCCGCCATTGCGACGGAAACTCCCCCTCGACCCAAAGACGGTTGTAAAGATCGAGAAGGCGCCGCTGGCAGTCCACTGAAAGGTGTTTCAGCATCTGACAGTGGATGCCATCTGGCCCAGGAGCGGTATCAGGGCAAGCAGCGAGGGCACTGCGAAATTCCCACTCACTAAATGGAGCATTGTAAGATTCTGGGTGGTGGGTGCGAAACGAAAGGCTCCGACGGTCCATCCGCTCTTTAATGGAGCGGAAGGCCTGGGGGTAATTCGCAGAAGCGGAACTCATAGCAAAATGCTCTGCTAAGCGATTTGCAATGACGTCGGAGTCAGTACAAACTGCTCCATTCAGTGAGAGCGCAGGGACGCTGACAGGTGGCCGATAGCCGTAGACGCGTCGAATCTTGGCCCAGACCTGCGATGGAGTGACATGGAGGCCAATGGTGGACACATACCGCTCCCAGCACTCCTTCTTGCCTTGGCGGATAAGGAGGCGGGCCCGCGCGCGCAGCCGTTTGAAGGCGATAAGGTGGTCGAGGGAGGGATGTCGCTTGTGACGCTGGAGCGCCCGCCGGCGATCGTTAATCGCTTCAGCGATCTCAGGCGACCACCAAGGCACAGCCTTCCGCCGAGGGGACCCACAGGAATGGGGAATGGCAGATTCGGCGGCAGTAACGATGCCGGTGGTGACCGATTGAACCACCGCATCAATGTCATCGGTAGCGAGAGGCTCAAAAGCGGCAGTGGAGGAGAACAAGTCCCAGTCAGCCTTATTCATAGCCCATCTGCTAGGGCGCCCAGAAGAGTGGCGCTGTGGTAGTGACAAAATGATCGGAAAATGGTCACTACCACACAGGTCGTCATGCACACTCCAATGGACAGACGGTAAGAGGCTATGGCTACAAATTGAAAGGTCAATGGCGGAGTAGGTGCCATGCGGCACACTGAAGTGTGTGAAGGCACCATCATTTAACAGCGAGAGATCGAGCTGCGACAATAAATGCTCAACGATGGCGCCTCGACCTGTTGCCACTGACCCACCCCACAGAGGGTTATGGGCGTTGAAGTCGCCCAATAGCAAGAAAGGTGGCGGCAATTGGGCGACCAGTGCAGCCAGGACATGCTGCGAGACATCACCATCCGGTGGAATGTAAAGACTGCAGACGGTAACAGCCTGTGGCGTCCACACGCGTACAGCGACAGCCTCTAAAGGCGTCTGGAGAGGGACAGACTCGCTGTGCAGAGTGTGAAGAACATATATGCAGACGCCACCAGACACCCTTTCATAAGCTGCTCGGTTCTTATAATAACCCCGATAGCCACGGAGGGCGGGGGTTCGCATTGCTGGAAACCAAGTTTCCTGGAGAGCAATGCAGAAGAAAGGGTGAAGGCTGATAAGTTGGCGGAGCTCAGCTAGATGGTGGAAGAAACCGCTGCAGTTCCACTGGAGGATGGTGTTGTCCATGGCTGGGAAAGGCGTGACGGGACTGGGAAGGCAGATTACGCCGCTGGGTCACCTGCTGCCTCCAAGTGAGCACCTGTGCCAGTGCTTTCCATGGCGTCGGAGGGACTGGCGAGATCGAGGTCCTCAGCGAACGCCAGGATCTCCACCTCGTCCTCAGACGCAGAGTTTGAAGGTTGCGGTGGGACAGGTGCCACCGCAATGTCAGGATGCTTGGGAGCCTTTTTCTTCAACGGCTTCGCACACTGTGCCTTGGGAGGGTCTGGCTGGGAGGGCCCCACTGGGTCAGTCTCAGGGACGGACGACGACCGTGAAGCCCTATGACCAGCGACCGGTTGTTGTTTCAAAACTTTGCGGGTGTCCGCTTTGACACTGGGCAAAGCCTGGGAAGGGAGGGCCCCAAGGGACCCCTTCCTGGCTAGAGTAGCCGAAGAAGCCCTACGCTTCTCCGGCTGGGAAGGGGGGACGAATGTCCCCGATGGTTGGGGTGGTGTTGCTCCTGGAGTAGATGGAGCAACAGTGGGCAAAGTGCCCCCCACAACCAAGGGGGCCGGTTCATTGAGACATAGCTGAGAGGCAACAGTACGTGACGACACGGGAGAGGATCGGACTGCTTGTGCAGCAGCGGCATAGGTGGATGTCATGGGCACGGGATGTAGCCGCTCATATTTCCGCCTTGCCTCGGTGTAGGTCAGGCGGTCCAGGGTCTTATATTCCATTATCTTCCTTTCCTTCTGGAAGATCCGACAGTCCGGTGAGCAGGGGGAATGGTGTTCTCCACAGTTAACACAAATGGGAGGCGGAGCACATGGAGTATCAGGATGCGAAGGACGTCCGCAATCCCGACACGTGATGCTGGAAGTACAGCGAGATGACATGTGCCCGAACTTCCAGCATTTAAAACATTGCATCGGAGGAGGGATATATGGTTTCACATCACAACGGTAAACCATCACCTTAACCTTTTCGGGTAAGACATCACCCTCAAAGGCCAAGATGAAGGCACCGGTGGCTACCTGATTATCCCTCGGACCCCGATGGACGCGCCGGACGAAGTGAACACCTCGTCGTTCGAGGTTGGCGCGTAATTCATCGTCGGACGGCAGAAGAAGATCCCTGTGGAATATAATACCCTGGACCATGTTGAGACTCTTATGCAGCGTGATGGTAACTGAAACATCCCCCAACTTGTCAGAAGTGAGCTACCTCCGTGACTGGGCAGAGGATGCTGTTTTGATGAGCACAGAACCAGAGCGCATCTTGGACAGGCCCTCCACCTCCCCGAACTTGTCCTCTAAATGCTCTACAAAAAACTGGGGCTTGGTCGACATGAATGAGTCTCCATCAACCCGCGTACACACGAGGTACCGGGGTGAATATTCGCCACCGCCTTCTTTAGCAAGACGTTCCTCCCATGGAGTAGCTAGGGAGGGAAACGATCTCTGATCAAATTTCTTCCCGTTGAGGTTAGACCTCGATCGCTTAGAGACTGCTGGTGGAGGCCCACCAGCGATAGATTATGTACCACGCTTCATTGCGGGTCATCTGCCCTGATGCCACCTACTCCGACCAAGGGCCCTCCCCACGGGCGCCACCCAGCCACAGCAAAGGCCACCTGGCAGGATGGCCATTGCCGGGAGTCCCGATGCCCCAGGGCGATGGGCATCTACTCCTTGGCATACGTGGGGAGTTAACGGCGCAGGCATCAGTAGAGCGATCCCTGTGTTGTCAGGGGGCTACAACCAAGAGGGTACATGGCGGCCCCACCACAACGGAATGGCTACCGTGCTGGATCTTAGGTGCAAAAATGGCCAAGGTCGTCGTCGCAGTTAAAAGAAACACTGCAGAGTGCAGCGTGGTAATCGCCCAAGAGGTCGAAAACGAGCGGGACACCATTGCAACGACGAGAAAGACGGCTAAAGGTCTAATTGCACGACGGATACTGTGCACCACGTAAGGCGCCCTTCCCCAATTGGCTCGCTCTTCGGAATAATTTAGAAAGATGGAGGTCAAACCCGAGAGGGGACCATCACATAAGGCCGAAACATGTGAGACTCCTTTTAGTCGCCTCGTACGACAGGCAGGAATACCGCGGGCCTATTCCAACCCCCGAACCCGCAGGGGGGTGTACTACACGTATTGTGCATCCAAATTCCGGCATCCTGTCTGCAGAGGCTGTGCCTAATGAGTTCGATCTTGTCCACCTCTCACCACATCAGGCATCCCAGTTACAGGATTTGCTGCAGATGTTCTCTGAGCTTTTTGATAGGTTGGGCGTTACTAATGTTCTCAATTACCATATCCGTCTATCTGACGATATTCCTGTTAGGCAGTCCCCATATCGCCTCTCACCCCGAAGATGAAGATACTGAGAGCTAAAATATCCTAAATCCTTGAGCAAGGGGGTATTCGACCTCGGACATTTGCCTATGCTTTCCCCATATTCCTTGTCCCTAAGGATCAGGGGCGGGATTTTAGGCCAGTTGCCGACTATCATCACCTGAGCGCTAAGGTTGTCCTCGAGTCTGTTCCTCTACCTGATCTTCATAACACGCTCCACTATCGTTAGTACACTATTTAGCACATACTGTGCGTTAATTTGCATTTCTTGAGTTAACGCTTGTGTCCAGGAAACTCGGTACAATTTATTGTTCAACGTTTTGAGCTTTGTATTTTGCAACAGTGCACACCACCAAATGGTGTACAATGCTAAACAGTGTGAAGCGTGTGGCCGCCGGAAGGCACACGGCGTTATGCGCGAAGCGCTACTGTGTCCGCCGGCGGCCCTAGCGACATTCAACGTGTTAATGCAGGATCCCAAACCTTGCTGAGCTTGTATCAGGCGTCTGTGTTGCTAAAATTTTCTATCATCTTCATCTCAAACTCAAGATCCTAAGCGTTTCTGATAGGATTTTTGTTGCGTTCTCATCCATGGCCCACCCAGTTCTGTGACAGTAGGGGGATGATGGGGTTCCAACGACACTTCTATATGTACTTGATATGCGAATTAAATTGACCAATTAATTGCCCCAAACCCAGATGACGTCGTGGATCTTCCCCAGACAGCTTTTGGGCCCCCGTTCCCCCCCTCCCCACCCCGACATGTTCTATTGGTGCAAGCTACGAATTGTGGAGCAAATCTTTTGCCCCAAGGCTTTGCTGACGTGCTGCCCAACCCCTCCCTGGGAACTGGCGGGAAATTCAAAATGGGGGTCGCCCTTTCTGGGACTCGAATCCCCATTCTTCTGCGCAAAAAGCCCAAGTGCAACCACCCCCCCCCCCCAAACACTGGGAAACTGTGCAAATGCAGGAGAGGAAGGTTACGTTAGTGTACTTTATTCATTTTGAGTGGCAAACTGTAGTAAAGATCAGTCCTAATTATGTAAGTAATCACAAAGATCGGGTCTAATTACACAACTATACATATTGGGGCAAGGTGGGTGCATCCCCACTCTGCGCTGTTGCCAAACTCCTTGAAAATAGCGGTCATAGATGTGGCAATGTGACACTGATGTCATGGTGGGAAAATAGATAAATTCGGTTACCTTCACTAACCTAACTCCATCCCCCCTCCCCCCCTCCGGAAATTGGCAGAAAAAGGACTGTCTGTGATGGACTGCTGGATAGGATGGATTTAAGTAGTCATTTTGTATGCATTGCAATGTATTGTTTATTTAAACTGTACGAGTTGTCATAGACAGTACCTCTGTCCAGTGTGTTCACCTTGGGGGTCTGGAGTCCAACTGACCCAATTCACACCACCACCACTTGAGGGCACTGTTGGCCCTCCCCCTCCCTCCCTGTGACATAATCAAAGATGGCAGTCCAGGAAATTCGCTCAGTGTATGTCGAGCTTCTCAGGAGGACAGACATACTTGTTCACGGTTTTTTATGCGTTCAATGGATGAGTTGTATGTGCTGAAGAACGCGGTTAATGGGTTCTTTAGCTGTAATCATGCAGCTGAAGACTGTCCACAGCCATCTGCACAGTGCTTGGAAAGCAAAGAAATTTGGTGAATGTATGAGGGCGATGAATGCGCTTCATCAAATAATGAAGATGCAACAGGATGGGGATAGGTTAAACGTCAAAACTCATACTGATAAATGTGTGTGCTGTAACTGTAGATCATTTGATAAAAGTCCGGTCAGTCATTCGAAGCAAAGGAGGCAAGATGTTCACCAACACGAGAAGAGCATCCATGTGTACAATTAAGAAAATGCTGGTGATGAGCAGGGATGAATTTAATAAGGGTGTTACATGCAAGCACACTGCTGAGAACTGTCTACACAGCCTCCTGTGGCAGGACTAATGTCCTCGTGACGCTGCTAACACATTTACATGGAGTTCGATTTGAACATGTTAGTGTATTTTCAAAAACAGTTTAAGCCCAAGTATCAGCTATTACAGAAGATAATGCCTGGTATAAAAGGCATTACGTACCGCTACGGTCGCAGGTTCGAATCCTGACTCGGGCATGGATATATGTGATGTCCTTAGGTTAGTTATGTCTAAGTAGTTCTAAGTTCTAGGGGATTGATGACCACAGCAGTTAAGTCCCATAGCGCTCAGAGCCATTTGAACCTTTCGCTACACAAGGAGAGACTAAAATCACAGTACACCTCAAAAACCGACGCTGTCATACAACTGGATATTACCTTGCTGGGAATAATATTGACAAAACCACTTTAAACAAGTGGCAGACGTACTCATTCCACATACGATCAACCCTTACCCTACAAGCTGGCGAGACAAAGGCTGATGTGGAAGATAGAATCATTATTTTTGGCGGGAACTGTGTTCAACTGACGAGATGCTGGTGCTGGACGGAGAGGAATTTATTAAGTGTATTACCTGCAAGCATACAGCTGACGACTGTGTCTACCACTATTTGACGTTGACTTCGCTACCAGCACCTCATGTGGCGTTGCTCAACGATCAGCCTGCAGCCCTGGTGCTCGAAATTCAGGAAGATCGATACACACAACAACTGATGGAAAATGCTTCACTGTTCTAATTACGCATCGAAATTGTCATGAAAAAGCCAGAATTCGTAAACAATGAGTCATAATGCAACACATCTACTGGGATTGAGAAAATAAGTCCTGAAAAAACCAACCCCAAAAGATACCAGGAGAGAGGCAGCAGCTGCACGTGTATTCTCCTAGATGTGCAGTCACTAACAAGCAAGCTAATATCCAGTCTTACCTCCACCCTCCTCTCTCCAGTCAGCCCTCCCTCCCTTTCATCATCGTAGTTAGGTATACTACTATATAGACTGTATGAAGACTGTGGAAATCAGTCACAAATAGACAAAAGACAAGAACAGGATACTTTCTGCAATCCGTTAAACGTATTTCTCAGAAAGACTAGATCCCACTGTAACAACGAAATTCTGGAGAATCCTCCAGACAGCTTTTTCAAACAACCACTACCTGGGAACATCTGGTTTCGCAGGATAGAGCGGATCAGGTTATGGTTGTGGAAGTTACTGTACGTTGCACACAACACACACACTTTATTTTCCTAAGAACCACATAATTACACATTGCCTTAAAAGGAACAAATTAAAACAGTACTGCTGAAGGCCTAGATAAGAAAACTTGCAATACGTGCTGAGCTGAAGGCCCAAAACCACACCAGAAACAAGAACGGTTGAAGGCCTGAACACAAGTTATAAACATTACTTTAAAGAATACACGCAGCAGAAGGTCTTACTTAAAAAAAATATTTCACGTAAATACTCAGCTGAAAGCCACACACAAGACATTGAACAACTCAGAGGTTATGGCCTGGACAACAAGAATTTCAGATAGAGCAAATTATTAAAAAAAATTTGTTTTAAAGATACAATTTTCAAAATTTTAATTTAAGATGGCAGAAGGTCTTGTTTTAAAATTGAAACAAACTAAATTAATAGATGGCTGAAGGCCTCAAACCGTACATCAGACTAAAATGAAAATCACAATCTGAAACCAACAGAACAGTGGTGCTCAGAAGTGTTCCAAGGGTCGGCTTGAAGAGGTAGCTCTAACGTAAGGTGAGGTGAGACAGGTAGCCAAGAGTTAGGTTAAATAATCGGATGGAAAACCGACCCAGGGACGGCTGAAGGATCGTCCAACAAGCTAATCAATTCTCTTCTGCCCGACCAATGCTACGACAACGGAAAATATCAGCCGAGGGCGAAGATACCAGCCACACTAACTCTTCAAAATTGTCACTAATAACAACCAAGGCACAATAACCACTCTTAACAAAAAAATTTGAACGAACAACTAAAAGGCTGACGAACTACACACTGTGCCGGACAGCATCAACACGGCGAGGAAAACACACTGCCAGAAAACTATGCTAACGACCAGGGCAGGTAACTGGGGCGTTAACGGCCACAAGGCAGAAAATACCGCTGGTGCACTTCACTGATAAGTAACAACTAATTTAATGGTTAAAGACCATACAGGAAGATGGCTGCAACATTTCGCAGACTCAACCACACCATACGTTGCTGCTAGACGGAACAGCCCAGAAAGCAACAACTGGCAATGAACAAAGAGATGTCAAAGCAGTTGAGCTTTCGTAACAGGTTAACTGATCACAATACTTCAGTGTCCAGGTTCAGTGGGCAACGAACCTTGTAGCTATCATAGCTAGCACCTCACAATCCGACCATGCATGCATGCCACCAGCAATCCCAGCCTGACTCCGCGCCGCAGAGACTTTCTCGCTGCTCTGTCCAAACCGACTGACTGCCACACACACCACCACACGGAAATATATCTACATCTACATACATACTCCGCAATCCATCATACGGTGCGTGGAGCCCGCATCTCGTGGTCGTGCGGTAGCGTTCTCGCTTCCCACGCCCGGGTTCCCGGGTTCGATTTCCGGCGAGGTCAGGGATTTTCTCTGCCTCGTGATGGCTGGGTGTTGTGTGCTGTCCTTAGGTTAGTCAGGTTTAAGTAGTTCTAGGGGACTGATGACCATAGCTGTTAAGTCCCATAGTGCTCAGAGCCATTTGAACCATTTTGAACGGTGCGTGGCGGAAGGTACCTCGTACCACAACTAGCATCTTATCTCCCTGTTCCACTCCCAAAGAGAACGAGAGAAAAATGACTGCCTCTATGCCTCTGTACGAGCCCTAATCTCTCATATCTCATCTTTGTGGTCTTTCCGCGAAATATAAGTTGGCGGCAGTAAAATTTTACTGCAGTCAGCCTCAAATGCTGGTTCTCTAAATTTCCTCAATAGCGATTCACGAAAAGAACGTCTCCTTTCCTCCAGAGACTCCCACCCGAATTCCTGAAGCATTTCCAACCTACCAGTAACAAATCTAGCCGCCCACCTCTGAATTGCTTCTATGTCCTCCCTCAATCCGACCCGATAGGGATTCCAAACGCTCGAACAGTACTCAAGAATAGGTCGTATTAGTGTTTTATAAGCGGTCTCCTTTACAGATGAACCACATCTTCCCAAAATTCTACCTATGAACCGAAGACGACTATCCGCCTTCCCCACAACTGCCTTTACATGCTTGTCCCACTTCATACCGCTCTGCAATGTTACGCCAAAATATTTAATCGACGTGACTGTGTCAAGCGCTGCACTACTAATGGAGTATTCAAACATTACAGGATTCTTTTTCCTATTCATCTGCATTAATTTACATTTATCTATATTTAGAGTTAGCTGCCTTTTTTACACCAATCACAACGACGACATCTTCCCGTACACCACAGCATAATTAGCAAACAGCCGCACATTGCTATCCACCTTATCCAAAAGATTATTTATGTACATAGAAAACAACAGCGAACCTAACCCACTTCCCTGGGGCACTCCATATGATACCCTCACATATAGCGGTCACACGAAAGATGGTACAGCAATACTGGTATCAATGAGCGCTGATCCTGCTGCCACTGACGGAGACAAGTCAGCAACTCATTATGGTAGTAACTCAAGGAGAAATAAGACTCCACTCGATTGTGACAAAATGCCAAAGAACAAACGCCATGAACCGAGCCAGACATGGCTCAACTGCCCCCTTCAAACACCAACCCGGGGGATAACTCAATAATTGGGCTAACCAAATTTAACTTGACTAAGGAGGCCGCGGTATTGCTTACTGGTGCGGTTATTCTTAACAAGCAGATTAACCAGGCCTTAAATACGCACCATGGTGCAAGGGCACCTGCCTGCCGGGAAAATTACGGACATAGACCTGATCTCCTGGCCTTCCCCTAAAGGCTCGCCGATTACGATTGTAATGCTCAGCTTGTTCGTTATGTCTGGCACGGTTCCGGTTCTCCTATATGACTTGAGTGGTAATACCCGCCGGAATTAGACCCTGAATTCCCACAAATTCGAAAGAGGGGAATTAAAAGGATAGGCAAGAATCAAGGAGGCCAGAGTAGCTTTCAAAGCCTCATGATTTGCGGTACTGAAAGCAAAACTAAGACAAGGAAGACTAGAATCCCACTTGCTAGGCGTCTTGTGATGGTAAATAATCAATGCGGATTTAAGATTTCGATTGACCCTCTCCAAAAATGATCCCTGCGGATAATTCGGCGTAGTAGTGACATGATTGACACCGTTCTGAAAACAGAAGGGCTCGGAAGAAGCCAGGTAAATCTCTAAAACGCATCAATAATAACCAATAAGTACCGATGACCTCTCTTAGTACGAGGTAAGGGCCCTACATATTCGATACAGAGTTTGTGCATAGGACAGGATTCACGCTCAGAACTCAACAGATCCTGTTGAAGAGCATTCTTAGGTTTGGCTGCATTACACAACAGACATCGAAAAACCATCTCTCTCACGTCACGGTCCATCGAGGGCCAAGTCAAATGCTCCATTTTTTGCAGGATCTTACAAGTTCCTAAGTGCCCACCAACTAACGAATCATGAAAGTAATGAAAAACCGGGCGCACCAGAGCTACTGGCAAACAGATCTTTAATTACTTAGCACGTCCGACCCTTTTACACAAATGCCCTTCTTAATAACGTACTCAGCCAACAGGCGTTACTTACCGGATGCCCAAGTAGGGTCCTGATCCTGATGCTGAGCAACATCATCAAATAAAAGAGGAATATCACGTAACACGATACAACTAAGACCTCCTCCCTCTGTTTCCCGGGTGTCCTCACTAGGTGTAGATTCAGTGAAAATCTGGCTGAGGAGATCAAGGACATTTTCAGTGCCTTTTACGTGTTTAACTTCAAATTTAAATGCATAAATGCGTACTGCCTACCTGGCGATAGGACCAGTTTTACGCGGCCTGGCCAGCACCCAGCTCAATGCCTGATTGCCGGTTTCTAGCTGAAATATCCGATGATCAAGGTGAAAGCGGTACTTCTCCAGCGCGAAGAAAACGGCCAACGCCTCGCACTAGTAGATGCAATATTTAATTTCGGCACTGGTTGACCGACGAGACGAGTACGCTAATGGCTGCCTCTGACTTTCGTACTCCTCGAGGAGGACAGCCGAAATACCCGCATTAGATGCGTCAGTTTGGATAATAAATCTTTTATTGCCTCAATGTGCTCAAACGCAACCTCTTGGGTAGGTCCCCATTCAAAACGCAATTCATTTAAGGGAGCCGCCAACTGAGCAAAATTAGGGACAAAACGCCTAAAATAATTCACCGCGCCTATGAACCTAACAATTCAATGTTCATTAGTAAGCCGAGGCAGAGCTCTTAATGCCTTAGTTCGCTCCTGGTCGATGTGAATACCATGACCTGATACTGGGCGACCTAAAAAGGGCACCTGCTGCCTGGCTAACGTCAATTTACTGGGTTTAACAGTTAACTCGGCTCCCTGCAACCTCAAGAAAACTTGCTGGATATGATCCATATGATCCATATGATCCTGAAACGAACAGCTATAAATGACTAAGTCGTCCAAATAACTATACACACACTGAGTGTGGCCACTGGCTGGAACACGGCATTAGGAGCCAACCTCTGTCGTGACTGCCAACGCGTTAAAATTATTGAACGAGCAGAAGCAAGCTGACTGGGGCCCAGACGCACAGTAATGAACCCATAATGATACATCTCTGCGTCCGTGCTATGGACCTGAAGCATGGGAACGTGTGACAGCAAGAATGCGATAAGGCAAGGAGGGTGATGGAACAGTTTCCAGCCAAGAATTCATTCTTTTCGTGGGGAAGTGGAGGAAGCCATAAGATAAG
The DNA here is from genome assembly GCF_023864345.2 of Schistocerca serialis cubense. Lineage (NCBI taxonomy): Eukaryota > Metazoa > Arthropoda > Insecta > Orthoptera > Acrididae > Schistocerca > Schistocerca serialis. Next base: position 33,617,164 of record NC_064640.1, read on the forward strand.
ATCAACGACTAGAGAAATAATCGTAAGATGTGAACTCCACTTAAACTCTAAGCTTCAGTGCCGATCAGTGATTTCAGTCACTACTGGGCGAGTAAGTGCTTCAGGGAGCACTTTACGATGACACCGAGTGACGTTGACGAAATATTTTGCCGAGTAGTGCTCATTACTCAGTAATATTTCTTGAGAGTCGAAAACGCAGATGTCAACTGTCGGACCCCAGTCTTCCTCGTGTCATTTTGCGCTAACTGAATCGAATAATATATTGGATATGAAGACCAACCAGCAGCTAATCTCGACAGTCCAGAAGAGCGAAACGTCTCTAACTGTAACTGCAGACAGTGCGATATATCGCTCAGGACCGTCCCTTACGCGTTTTCGCCAGATCCCTTCAAAAATTACATCAAGCTTGGCGCTATAGCAGTCGAATGGTTGGAAAATTTGGGCATTAATCTTTGAAATTTTCCATTATCTGGTTGTGTATTATTTCTCTGTTTGTAATTGTAATGTACAGGGGTTGGACAATGTATGAAAACACAGCAAGATATGTATGCTTGAACATAAATGTAGATGCTTGCTAACCCTGCAGGTTGCGCTGTTGTATTCGACCACGAACGGCAGCTGTGCTAAGTCCTCAATATGTTGCAAGTGGTCAGAAAAGTGTTCAGAGTAGTAGTCAATGCATTATGTCGGAGCTAAATGCCTTAGAACGTGGGCAAGTTGCTGGTGCTCTTATGATGGGCGCTTCTGCAGCCAAGGTAGCCGAGGTGTTTGTTGTTTCAAGAGAAGAGGCACCATATCTGAGATTTATCCCGCATACAGGGAAAGCGGGGAAACAACATCCGCTAAGCCACAATGCGGACCAAAGCGTTTGTTCAGTGATCTTGATGGACGGCCATGGAAAAGGAATGAGAACGACAGCTGTAAAAGTCGCTACAGAACTGAACTTCGCACTCGCCGACCCTGTTAGTACCAAAAGAGCACAAAGGGAGCTCTGTATGCAGGGAATTACAGGGGAAGCTTGAGTTCCAAAACCACTTCTCGGTGATACAGTTCCCCGTACCTGAAAAACGTGGTGCCAAAGCCACAAAACCCTGAACTATGGCGCAATGGAAGAAAGTTATTCGATGGGATAACTCTTGCTGCTCACTGTTTTCAAATTCTGATTGAATTTACGCCCTACGAATGAAACAGGGCAGGGGTTTGTTTCGGCAGCCACATCGTGGTATTCCACAGTCTACACGGGTATTCTGCAAGGTACCATTACGGCCAAGGATTCACTGACCATTTTGGATGATCAGGTCTATCCTTGATTGATCTCTCAAGGTCACAGTGTGATCCAGGACGACGGGGCCCTTTTTACACAACTAACATCGTCGAGCACTGGTTTTGTCCTTTCCATCATCCTTACCTGAACTCGCCATTACTCTGCAGAAAGATTAGTTTGAAAACAATAGAGGACCTGTATTTATACATTCCGAGACGACTGGAAGCTATTTTGAATGCCAACGGTTTTCCTACCCCAAATAGGCATGGTAATTTTTTCTGTTTTAGTGTTTCCATATTTGTGTCCATTCCTTTTCTCCTTGTTTTCTGAAAGTAGGAAACGCCACAAAGAAAAAAAAAAACAGGTGGGTAACAGATTGGATATGAATAAATTAACAGGTCTTATAATCTGGGTTTTTTTTTGTGGTTTTAGGGCGCAAAACTTCAATGGTCATTAGCGCCCTTACTACGTTAAGAATGCACCGCGAGGCACAAGTTTAAAACAACAACTAAAAGGGAAAACACGATAAAAGACAGACTGATAGGCAGAGGATTAAAAAACAGCATAATCAAATGTCCTTAGAGAGGTGTGTCAAATTGATAAAACGAAGGACACGAGCAGCTGCTCGTGGGTCATCGGCTAAAATAGCATCTAAAGTACATGGCAGGTTACGATCGAGACGCAGTGTGTTGAAATCTGTACAGGACATTAAAATGTGGCGGACCGTCAGCAATTGCCCACATGGGCAGAACGGCGCCGGCGCAGCCGTCAGCAGATGGCGATGGCTGAACCGGCAGTGTCCGATGCGTAACCGGGCCAAAACGACCTCCTCCCGCCGAGAAGGGCGGGAGGAGGACGTCCAAGCCGTGGGAAGAGGTTTCAAGGCCCGAAGCTTGTTGTCGGTAAGTGCAGCCCAATCGGCATGCCACAGCGATAAAATGCGCCGACAAATGACCCTGCTACAGTCTGAGGAAGGGACACAACAAGAAGCTGTCCGAGGTTGGAGGACCGCAGCCTTGGCCGCGGCATCTGCAGCTTCGTTCCCAGGGATACCGACATGGCCAGGGACCCACATAAAGCTAACCGGAGAACCGACGTCCACCAGCTGCTGAAGAGAGCGTTGGATCCGGTGCACGAAAGGGTGAACCGGATACGGATCACTGAGGCTCTGGATGGCGCTCAGGGAATCGGAGCAGATGACATAAGCAGAATGTCGGTGGCGGCAGATGTAAAGAACAGCCTGGTAGAGGGCAAAGAGCTCAGCTGTGAAGACCGAACAATGGCCATGGAGCCGGTATTTGAAACTTTGTGCCCCGACAATAAAGGAACACCCGACCCCGTCATTGGTCTTTGAGCCATCTGTATAAATGAAGGTCATATTGATGAACTTTGAACGAAGTTCAACAAAACGGGAGTGGTAGACTGAACTGGGGGTAACCTCTTTTGGGAGCGAGCTGAGGTCAAGGTGAACGCGGACCTGAGCCTGGAGCCAAGGTGGCGTGTGGCTCTCGCCCACTCGAAAGGTTGCAGGGAGTGAAAAATTAAGGTGTTGAAGGAGGCGACGAAAGCGAACTCCAGGGGGTAGCAGGGCAGAGACATACAACCCGTATTGACGGTCGAGAGAGTCGTCAAAAAAGGAACGATAAGACGGGTGGTCGGGCATTGACAGTAGCCAACAGGCATACCGACAAAGCAGTATATCGCGCCGGTAGGTGAGTGGCAATTCGCCAGCGTCAGCATGAAGACTCTCTACGGGACTAGTATAAAACGCTCCAATCGCAAGTCGTAAACCCCGATGTTGTATGGAGTTGAGGCGGCGTAAGATGGATGGCCGTGCAGAGGAGTATACGAAGCTCCCATAATCCAGCTTGGAGCGGACGATCGACCGATATAGACGAAGCAGGACGGTTCGATCTGCTCCCCACGACATACCACTGAGAACACGGAGGACATTTAAAGAACGGGTACAACGGGCAGCCAAATATGACACATGTGGAGACCAGCTAAGTTTCCTGTCAAATGTTAGACCTAAAAATTTTGTTGTCTCCACGATTGGGAGAGCAACGGGACCGAGTCGTAAGGACGGTGGGAGAAACTCTTTGTAGCGCCAGAAGTTAATACAGACCGTCTTCTCGGCAGAAAAACGGAAGCCATTGGCGACACTCCAGGAGTAAAGACGGTCAAGAGAATGCTGAAGACAGCGCTCCAGGACACGTGTACACTGCGCACTGCAATAGATGGTAAAATCGTCCACGAAGAGGGAGCCTGATACATCAGCTGGGAGGCAATCCATTATTGGTGGTGGTGGTGGTGGTTAGTGTTTAACGTCCCGTCGACAACGAGGTCATTAGAGACGGAGCTCATGCTCGGGTTAGGGAAGGATTGGGAAGGAAATCGGCCGTGCCCTTTCAAGGGAACCATCCCGGCATTTGCCTGAAGCGATTTAGGGAAATCATGGAAAACCTAAATCAGGATGGCAGGAGACGGGATTGAACCGTCGTCCTTCCGAATGCGAAATCCATTATTGGATTGATCGCGATGGCGAAGAGAGCGACGCTCAAAACTGAGCCCTGTGGCACCCCATTCTCCTGGCGAAAGGTGTCTGACAGGACAGAACCCACACGTACCCTGAACCGTCGATCCATTAAAAAAGAACGAATAAAAAGAGGGAGGCGACCGCGAAGGCCCCATGTATGCATGGTGCGGAGAATGCCCGCCCTCGAACAGGTGTCGTAAGCCTTCTCCAAATCAAAGAACACAGCCGCGGTCGGGCGCTTCCGCAAGAAGTTATTCATAATGAAGGTCGACAAGGTAACCAGATGGTCAACAGCAGAGCGGCGCCTACGAAATCCACATTGTACATTGGTAAGTAGGCGTCGAGACTCGAGCAGCCAAACCAATCGAGAGTTAACCAATCGAGAGTTAACCATTCGCTCCATCACTTTACAGACACAGCTGGTAAGCGAGATGGGTCGATAACTGGAAGGCAAGTGCTTGTCCTTCCCCGGCTTAGGAATCGGGACAACAATAGACTCGCGCCAGCATGCGGGAACATGTCCCTCAATCCAGATGCGATTGTAAGTACGAAGAAGAAAACCTTTACTCGCAGGAGAAAGGTTCTTCAGCATCTGAATATGAATAGAATCAGGCCCTGGAGCGGAGGACCGTGATCGGCCAAGTGCGTTTTCGAGTTCCCGCATGGTGAATGGGGCATTATAACTTTCACGATTCGAGGAGCGGAAGTTAGGTGGCCTAGCCTCCTCTTCCTGTTTGCGGGGGAGGAAGGCAGGGAGGTAATGAGCGGAGCTCGAAACCTCGGCGAAAAAGCGGCCGAAGGCATTGGAGACATCCTCAGGGGCCACAAGGACGTCATTCGCGACCGTCAAGCCAGAAACTGGTGAGTGGACCTTAGTGCCAGATAGCCGGCGCAGGCCACCCCAGACAACAGGAGGAGGAGTAAAACTGTTGAAGGTGCTTGTGAAAGCAGCCCAGCTGGCTTTCTTGCTTTCTTTAATAATACGACGACACTGAGCAAGTAATCGTTTATAATTGATACAATTCGCCACTGTAGGGTGGCGTTTAAAGGTGCGTAAAGCACGTCGACGAGCACGTAAAGCGTCTCTACATGCTGCAGTCCACCAGGGGACCGGTACGCGACGTGGAGAAGAAGTAGGGTGAGGGATGGAATATTCAGCAGCAGCGAGAATGACTTCCGTGAGGTGTGCGACCTGACGATCGCAGCTGGTGAAGGTTTGATCCTGAAAGGTCGCCCTGGAAGAGAAGAGCCCCCAGTCTGCCTTGGAGATGGTCCAACTAGAGGAGCATGGAGAGGGGGTATGCTGCAGGAGATGGATAACACACGGGAAGTGGTCGCTCGAATATGTATCAGAAAGTGCATACCACTCAAACCGGCGTGCAAGTTGGGGAGTACATATAGAGAGGTCTAAATGGGAATAGGTGTGAGATGTGTCCGAAAGAAAAGTAGGGGCGCCAGTATTGAGGCAGACAAGGTTGAGCTGGTTGAAAAGGTCTGCTAACAAGGAGCCCCTCGGGCAGGATGCTGGAGAGCCCCAAAGGGGATGGTGGGCATTGAAGTCTCCAGTTAACAAAAATGGTGCAGGTAGCTGAGAAATAAGTTGCATCATGTCTGCCCTGGTAACGGCAGATGACGATGGAGTGTAAACGGTACAAATGGAAAATGTAAAAGTGGGGAGAGTAATGCGGATGGCAACTGCCTGCAGGCCGGTGTGCAACGTGATGGGATCATAGTAAATATCATCCCGGACCAGCAACATAACCCCTCCATGAGCCGGGATACCTACCACAGGGGGTAGGTCAAAACGCACAGAGGTGTAGTGTGCCAAGGCAATTTGATCGCATGGGCGTAGCTTCGTTTCCTGGAGGGCTACGACGAGCGGACGGTGCAAGCGGAGCAGCAACTTCAAGTCCTCTCGATTGGAGCGAATGCTGCGAATATTCCAGTGAATAAGTGCCATCGTAAGAAAAGGAAGATAAAAGAAGGGGTCACCCCGAAGGCCGCGGAGGGCCTGGCTTCGAGCGAGCACTGCCGCCGCTATCAGTAGGCGGACAGTCTTCGTCCATTGGGTCTATAGGTTCATCGGCCATCTTGGGAAGATGGCCGGGAGGGGGAGCTTCCTCCGCCGGTGAACGGCCAGATGTTCGGCTACCAGCGGTGCGGCCAGGCGAAACGGATGACGGCCTGGGGCGGCAACCGCTGGGTGGCGCAGGAGAAGAAATGCGCCGTGGCGGAGAAGGAGAACTGTGCTTCCTAGGAGCCTTCTTGGAAGTACGTTTGGTGGAAGTACCAGTCGAAGGCTGGGAGGTCGAGGTACGTAGGAAGTCTGCACGGGACGGTTCCTTCTTAAAGGCCCGTGCATCAGACTTCTGGGTCTTCGTCTTGGCAGAAGCTGATGAAGGTGCTTGTGTCTGAGGGGTGACGGGAGGAAGAGGAGACGTCGACCGAGCGATCTTAGCACTGGCCGAACGGACGACCGTGGTGCTGAAGGTCAGATCGCATGTCTGGGTTGCCACCTCCCTGGTAGTCCGAGGAGAGGCGAGGACAGTACTGTATTTCCCCGCTGGGAGCAGCGTGGGCTTCCTACTAGCAAATAGCTTGCGAGCAGCCGCGGTGGACACTTTCTCTTTGACCCGAATTTCTTGGATACAGCGTTCTTCCTTGTAGACAGGACAGTCGCGGGAGGATGCGGCATGGTCACCCTGGCAGTTCACACAACAAGGAGACGGAGGTGGACAGTCACCCTCATGGGCATCCCTGCCGCAAGTGACACATTTAGCCGCATTGGAACAAGACTGTCGAGTGTGATTGAAACGCTGACACTGGTAACAGCGCGTAGGTGTTGGGACATAGGGGCGAACAGAAATAACCTCATAGCCCGCCTTGATGCGCGATGGCAGCTTAACACTATCGAAGGTCAAGAAAAGTGTCCGGGTCGGTACAAGGTCATTGTTGACCTTTTTCATGACCCTATGGACAGCCGTCACGCCCTGCTCAGCGAGGAAAGATTGAATCTCCTCGTCAGTCAGTCCGTCGAGGGAGCTAGTATAGACCACACCACGAGACGAATTCAAAGTTCGGTGAGCCTCCACCCGCACAGGGAACGTGTACAGGAGTGTGGCCCGAAGCAGTTTTTTTGCCTGAAAGGCGCTCTCAGTTTCTAGTAATAAGGTACCGTTACGCAACCTGGTACAAGATTTGACAGATCCGGCTATGGCATCTACACCCTTCTGGATAACGAAAGGGTTGACAGAGGAAAAATCCTTTCCGTCCTCAGATCGAGAAGCGACGAGGAACTGTGGGGCAGGCGGTAGTACTTTTGTCACTGTTGGCTGGTCACGTTTCCGATTTTGGGCAGAAGTCGAGACAGATGGAGTGAAATCCATTGCGGAGGAATCCCCCATGATTGCCAGCGTCTCCGATGGCGCGCTCCTTCCTTGTGGGGACCCTCTCAGAGGGCACTCCCGCTTTAGGTGAATGTTTACACCTCAGGTCACACCTCCCGAGAACCAGATGGAGGGACCAATCGGCATGGTCAGAAGGTATCAGCTCAGGCAATCACCCCTCCCCGGGCCTGGCCTTTACCAGGGGGTACGCGCGTGCCTTACATGTCTACCCAGGGCGGGGAATTACGCGTTACCCCGTCACCGGCTACGCGTGCGAACGCGTGGGTCGGCCTTCAGGCACGCATAGGGAGGAAGGAAGAAGAGGAAAAGGAGTTGAGAGAAGGAGAGAGTGGACAGACTGTCTCAAACGCCGAGGCGGAGACCAGAGAAGGCAAGGAGAAGAAGGTAATGAGAAGGCAAGGAGAAGAAGACAGGGAAACAGTAAGGAAGACAAGGGCAAAGAAAGGAACCAAACAAAGGAAGGAAGAAACGAGAAGGGAAAAAGCAAAATGACCGCAAATAGAGGTCGTGGAACCGTCCGTCTCCGGACGCAGGCGCTAACGACCCCCTTGAGGGGGTGGGACTCCTTTTAGTCGCCTCTTACGACAGGCAGGAATACCTCGGGCCTATTCTAATCCCCGGACCCGCAGGGGGGTTATAATCTGGGATATATATATATATATATATATATATATATATATATATATATATATTTTTTTTTTTTAATGAAAGATATTTAAATAATTACGCTGTACCTAAGCGCTTAGACTTGACAGCACCCAGCTCAGCAGAATGCGTTGCCCAGGGCTCGATCTACCTGCGACTAGAAACGCCCATCAACCGAGGTAAGGAATGTACTGGCAACCTTCAAATCTTTCGCTACAACGTTTACTCCAAGATAAATAAAGAGACGCTCTCCAGACGATGTAGAAGAAGAAACTGGAAGAAGAACTGTAGTGTCTGGTGTTCCTACTGTCTTCAGGACCTCTCATTGCCATTGCCACAGTAGCGAAACATGACTTAAAAACCATATTCCGCTCCAAGCCCAAAGTTAAGGAAATGTTGAGCACCATCACTTAACTAGTGCAACAGCATTGGCTGTGAATGTGGCCATCGGTACATCAGCCAGATGCAGCACGCCATCCTCACACGGCTGTTTGGCCCGCATTAGAAGCCAGTGTCTCGGCCAGGTATTCAAGACTGCAGCAGAAAATCATAGCGCAAGTGAAAGACATTTGTTTGATTTCGAAGAATGGTGCTGTGTTGCGTCGTCGACAAAGAGGTGACAAATGTTGTACTTGGGAAGCAGCGTCGCAAGAACGCACTCATCTGAGCGCGACACAGCCTACATCAGGACTCGACGCGTAGACCACGGACGGAACACACGTGGAACTGCCACGGCGCAGGAGGCTGCACGTCAGTAACTACAGGTCGTCTCTTGGACAAAGGAAGTGGGTCCAGCATTGCGTAGTGAGAAGCTCCGATCGCAACATAAAATCCGGATTGTTCCTCGGACTTTGGCAGTAGACGTAAAGGTTTTAGCCGAGCTAGACAAGTTAGCATCAGCCTTGGAAATAAGTGAGAAAAATTCGTTACACCATTTAGCCTTCAAACTGGCGTGCTAATATCTGCTCACGTCACTTCTCATAGTCTCAAACTGAAATCTAACAAAATATTTGTGCATCAACTAACGAATTGACGTAGTAGATTTCCTATCACAGGTGTATTGGCAGTAGGTGCTCTTGCAGGGTCCTGCATGAACTAATCGTAAGCGCACTGCTAGCCATTAAAATCAACATCATAAAGGTAGTTTGCAACTAACGTCAAATAGACATCAATGGTCTTACAAGACAGTACACGCAAACTATTGGTATTTCAGCGCAGCCGCTCAAACCAGGAAGTGGTATCGCCATTACATTTTGTACTCAAGGGAAGATGATACAGCAGATTTCTCATTCAGAAATCACATTTGAGTGTTGGTTAGTTGTGAAAGATCGTGTCATGCCTCGTGTTTAAAGAATAATGTCTACCAATACGTGTCTGAACTCATGAATTGGAAGGTCTTAACCTACTAAGAGTGCCGTGTAGCGTTCCACAATATTGTTGCTCACGTTGGTCGGGATAACACGAATCGTATGAATTTGGTGTCTACAGCTCCAGGAGCGTCATACTCAACGCTGTACAGGATTTTGTACTCCACACGCGACTAGTACTCGACAGGACGCACACGTTATTTGCTCGGTCAAGCGGATCGTACACAGATGTGACGTACCTCTGGTCAGCAAATGAGCTTGTTTGCAGTAAGACAGTTATCCCCATGGACAGTTCAAAAACGTCTCGGGCAACACAGTTTGTCAAAGCGACTGAGGCTGCTGATTCCCTCGATACGGCAGCAGAGGCGCTTTTACAGTGACGCAAACTACGTTAACACTAGAACGGCGGAAGGGGTCAAAATGACCCCTGTCATACGTTTTTAGTTCGTTGTCATATCCAGTTTATTTACTTCTTTAATTAAATTATATGACTTCTAATTTTCCTCCTCGTTTTGAAGATGTTTTAGTATTTACAAAATATTTTAATTTTCTTCGCCATTTCATTCAGTTTACCTAGAAAGGCGGAATTCTCTCTTTTCTGAATATAAGTAAATAATCCAACAATACGGCGTCAACAGTGAGCAGTAACGCAGAACAGTTGCTCTGCACTGTTACAACTTGGCACTTGTACATTCCAGTCCGCCACAGCTTATGTTGTGCCATTCAGGCAGTCTGTCCGTGAAACGCGTTTTCGAACATGTATTGTCAGCGTGAACTTTCTGATGAAGGGTTATATCTCTTAGAGAATTCCGGAGTTGAACAGGAAATTGACTTCATTGACAAAGATTACGTACCAGACTAGTGAAGATGGAGACGTTGTGAATGAGGGGCGATTAGTGAAAGAGGATTCAGATGCTGATATACGTCAATGATCACCTCTTTCACCACAGCAGATACAGTTGGAAGCGTCTACAAAGATGATAGCAAGGGATGGAACCGTGTGTGAGGTTGGAAATTATTCATCTTCTGGAAGGTGGTCAGCTGTGAATGTTCTGAAGGAGAGAGGAGGTCCCACTGCTTATGCTTGCCAACGAGTAGACAGCTGTGTCATTAGTGCCTTCCGTCTTATTTTTGATGAAGCAATGCAACTTTAGATGAGGAAATACACAGAATCAAATGCTCGAAAAGTACTGAAAAACAATGACTGGACTGTGTCACTTGAACTGAATAAACTGATAAGCATAATGTATTTTCGGGGTGTATTGTGCACAAAACTTATGTCTGTGGACGATCTCTGGTCGCACTCTTGGGGACTGGTTTATCGAGGACATTATCCCAAGGGACGGATTTCAGGAGCTTCTGAGATTTCTCCGTTTTGATGAAAAATCAGCCTGGGTTGAACGCCTGGCAGCCAACGAATTCGTTCTTGTATCTGAAGTTTGGCGAAAGTTCATTGAAAACAGTATTTGCGCTTACCGCTCTGGAGAAAATATAACCATTGACAAGTAACTGTTACCAAGCAAAGCAAGATGCAGATTTACTCATTTCATGTCCAACAAGACAGACAAATATGGTCTCAAATTCTGGTAGGCTGTTGATGTAACGACAAAGTATATATGTAATGCTTTCCCATACGTCGGCAAAGAGAACACGCATGTAGGGAAGCCGGCCGGGGTGGCCGAGCGGTTCTAGGGGCTACAGTCTGGAACCGCGCGACCGCTACGGTCGCAGGTTCGAATCCTGCCTCGGGCATGGGTGTTTGATGTCCTTAGGTTAGTTAGGTTTAAGTAGTTCTAAGTTCTAGGGGACGAATGACCTCAGAAGTTAAGTCCCATAGTGCTCAGAGCCATATGAACCATTTGAACCATATAGGGAAACAACAACTTTGAGAGTACGTCGTTCTGCGTCTCATGGAGCCATTTGTAAATCAAGGAAGAAACGTGACCACACACAACTACTTTACGTCTCTTCAACTTGCTAAAAAAAACTCAAAACAAACTTCATTAGTTGGTACAATCAATATCCACCGTGAAATCCCCGATGAAGTAAGGAAGCCGAATGCTGAAATACACTAACACAATACTGCACAATAGTGGCAACACAGACTGCACCTTGAGTGTATACCAAGGAAAGAAGAATAAAAATATCCTGAGTACGCCGCATGCTGAAGCAGCAATAAGCAGGGAAGAAAAGAAAAAACTTTGAACCATAACGTTCTACAATGTAAATGTACTGGGTGTACGTGGTTGATCAAATGACCCGCAAATGTTCTACGAAGGTCGCATGTAGGAGATGACCAATCAGTGTCTTCTGCAACATACTGGACATGTCGGTAATAAATGCATGGGACATCTATAACATAGTGACAATCAAGAAAATGGACAGGGAGAAGTTCATACTTCAACTGGCAAATGAACTGAAGAGAATGAAATCACCTAGAAATTGGAGAAAGTGCCAAATCAGTCTCTGCAAAGGCAACAAGACCAGCGAAAACTGTGTAAAGTGTCACATAGCCATGAGCAGAAAATGTGCACGTAAAACCGAAATCACCTATGCTAAGTACGTCTAGCAGCTTCAAATGTCTTGAGTGAAAACCAATACAGAACTGTTTGTAAAACACATGTGAGAGTAAAATGGACCAGATATACAAAATATTTCTAGAATGTTGTATGAATAGTTAATAAATTAAAATCCATAGTTGAAAACTTGTTAGCAGTAGCAACAAAGTTATATGATACATTTTTGTTCGAATAAATTAGTGATTATTATAAATTACTGTATTGTAAATAATTGTTGTGATTACTAGAAATAAAGTATGGATTAACAAACCTAAAAAAGTTCTTTAAGTCAAATATGAAAATACACACAAGTGTTTTGCATCACCTCGGTTCTGATAGTTCCGGAATCTGTACAGAAAATTGGGAGAGAGATCAACATAAACATCATTTCCGCCCTTTTTATTGCTCATGAAAACCACACATTGCATGTTGTACCACCATAGAGCAAGACCCTCAGAGGCGGTGGTTCAGATTGCTGTACACACCGGTATCTCTAATATCCAGTAGCACGTCCTCTTGCACAGCCCTTTGCAATATATCCCAGACATGTGCGATAGGGTTCATGTCTGGAGACCATGCTGGCCACTCTAGTCGAGCGATGTCGTTATCCCGCAGGAAGTTATTCACAAGATGTGCACGATGGGGTCGCGAATTTTCGTCCATGAAGACGAATGCCTCGCCAGTATGCTGCCTATATGACTGCACTATCAGTCGGAGGATGGCATCCACGTATTTTGCAGCCATTACGGCGCCTTAGGTCCCACAAAATGCCACCCCTAAACAGCAGGGAACCTGCACCTTGCTGCACTCGCTGGACAGGGCGTCTAAGGCGTTCAGCCTGACCGGGTTGCCTCCAAACACCTTTCCGACGACTGTCTGGTTGAAGGCATATGAGACACTCATCAGTGAAGAGAACGTGATGACCATCCTGAACGGTCCATTTGACATGTTGTTGGGCCCATCTGTACCACGCTGCATGGTGTCGTGGTTGCGAAGATGGACCTCGCCATTGAGTTGGGAGTGAAGTTGAGCATCATGCAGCCTATTGTGCACAGTTTGATTCTTAACTTTACGTTCTGTGGCTGCACAAAAACCATTATTCAACATGGTGGCGTTGCTGTTAGGGTGCCTCCGAGCCATAATCCATAGGTAGCCGTCATCCGATGCAGTAGAAGCCCTTGGGCGGCCTGAGCGAGGCGTGACGTCGACAGTTCCTGTCTCTCTGTATCTCCTCCATGTCCGAACAACATCGCTTTGGTTCACTCCAAAACGCCTGGACACCTCCCTTGTTGAGAGCCCTCCCTGGCACAAAGTAACAATGCGGACGCGATCGAACCGCGGTATTGACAGCCTAGGCATGGTTGAACTTTTAACGCTGCACTTGTGCACACGATACTCTTTAAAGCCTGTACTATGGTAAGTTGACGGGCTTCACCTTATGAGAAAGGATTTTTGTATAGATATTGACCGCGTGTACCTGAATGGAGGCAAATCAGACTTACATCCACTCTGTAATAACAATGATACGTCGAGCAAGTCCGAAGTGCGACTACACGTCAGGACGGACAAGAAACAACACAGAAGATGCTACCAATTTGTTAATAATACGGTCGCCAGTCTAATTAGGCATTAACTGAGTTTCTTCCCTGTACAAGTTGGTGTACGTGCATGCAAAGCAACACGTAATAACACTGCATAATATGGTAAATTTTAGAACCAGAAAATCAACTGAACTGATAATTTCACTTTCTGTACTAATATGGATAAACCATAAATACATAACATTATAGTGTAATGTTTACTACAAAACTTCGTACTGTCTATTGATCTGATTAAAATCAGGCATAGGTTACCCTAGATATAACACTTTCGAAACACACACAAAATGTCAATTTTGATAAAGGTAAAACACTGATAAATTTTGGTTTCTATTTTGGCTTTGACTTTGCTGGTCAAATCAGTTTAGAACACTTCAGAATTCAAATGAAGAAAAAAAAGAGGGGGGGGGGCTTGAAACTTATCACTGTATTAAAAAATTAATTACTGAAATCATTATGCACTCAAGATTTCCAATATATGAGTTACTATTTTTATCTTATTTCCTGCTCATTTAAATACCATTATATCTGCCTCAAAATAATTAAACTTCATTTCTAAATCGATATCAAAATTATCTTCCAACTTTGTCAGACCTTTGTTATTCGTCTATTAGTTCATTAACAAAAAAAGTTCTTTAAACATCATTCTAACATAGCTAGGTCTGCAGGTAATTATTATTAACACAAACTTTAATTTTTCATCTCGGGACACTCGGATTGCACAACATGTGGGTAGGACCCTGTCTAGGTTAGTTGTGAGGATAATTAAATGATAGGACAGTTCTCGTAAAATTTAAGTTGTTATTGAACAGTATGGAACAAAAGTAACACTGGTCCACACGAATACAGTACTAAAAGTTTCAACCTGTTTGTATCGATGTGGCGGTTGGCGAGCGGCGAGATGGCGAGGCACAGAGCACACATACAATCACAGCTATGGCTCTTGATGTATCGGCACTTTACTTCTTGGCGTCGCAATACTTTTCCATTTAGTGCCTATGGAATTTTGCCATGCTGTATAGGCGTCGGAACGGCATATCCGAGGCTCAATGAAACTACGTCTTCCAGGAGAGCCTTCTCGATCCAGAACGTGTTGCTCAGACCAATGCCCAACTCCGACTACTACTGCTGAGCCCGTTATGCCGTGCAGCGTCCGTGTGCATTTTCCCGCGCTCACCTGCCATCCACCTTTTACCGCTCCCCTATAGACAGGGTATTCACCAGAGGTTTTGCATTCTACATATCTTAACATATTGCCTACATATGGACCAGACGCACAATTACAATTTTAAACATGTTACAATAGATTCAACATTTGTTACACTTCAATTCTATTACAATATTGCTTGAAATTTGACGTAAACATTAATATTCACATTGAAAGTTGTTTACAGTTTCTTTGACATAATGGCATGAAACAAAAAAAAAAAGATGAATTCGGAACATCGATTACACTAATTTATCGAAATATCAGAAAAAAATATTATTTGTATAATAGTACAGCGTCGTCGTTGTTACAAACTACAGACATTACGAGCCGTGTACCTTCTTCCTCGTGGAATGAGTGGAACTGATCTGCTGTCGGACCCCCTCTGTGTAATAGGCGCTGCTCATGCATGGTTGTTTATATCTCTGGAGGGTTTAGTGACATCTGAATACTCAAAGGGACTTTGTCCGTGATACAAAATCCACAGTCAACGCCTATCGTCAGGGGTTCTGGGATCTGAGGAGATGCAAAACTTTTTTTATGTGTGTATTTGATGTGGGGTCAAAATAACTCCTTTCCGCCGTTTTAGAAATGTAAGAAACTCCACCGTTTTAGTGTTAATACTAGACACAGGATCAGCAACATCGTTTTTTTCGGGCAGGTTCCAATTTTGTGTACAGCGTCACAATGACTGTATCTGGGTGTGGAGGCTCAAAGAATGATGATGTCTCCAGATTACATTCATCATCTTCATATGGACACAGAACCTTGCGTGAAGGCCATTGGTTACACAAAACTATCACCTGAGGTTCGCGAACCGGTATTTTGAACAGCAGTCCTGTATGTGACGCATTAAGGTCGATGGCATGTTATCTTCCAACGAGATAACCCAAGAGTGAATGTCGCCTGTGCTGTTCCAACCTATCTGCATACAGGGGGTGATCGACTGTTGCCATGGCCAGTGCACTCTCCAGATTTCTCAACCATGGGAAACACTGGTTCATAGATTGAGTCATGGATTGCTGATAAATTGACACACTGCCATTCACCAGCCAGCACGACTGACGAACTCTAGAGTTCAAGCAACAAGAAATGACATACCGGGATCGGTCAGCCAAGCTCAGTTCGATTAGATACCGAATTATGTTACAGCCGTCGTCGCTACCAGAGGTATCAGCTTTGCATCGTAAATTTCACTCACTATATATCCAAGAGGCAACGACCTTGTCGCATTGGTAACACCAGCTCCAACCAGATCACCGAAGTTAAGCGCTGTCCTGCTTGGCTAGCACTTTGATGGGGTGACCGTCCGGGTCTGCCGAGTGCTGTTACCAAGCACGGTGCACTCAGCTCTTGTGGGGCCAATTGAGGAACTACTGGATTGAGAAGTAGCGACACTAGTCGCTGAAATTGACAACAGCCGGGAGAGCTGTGTGCTGTCCACATGCACCTCCGTATCCGTATCCGGTGACGTCAAAGGGCTGAGGATGTCATGGCAGCCGGTCGGTATCGTTGGGCCTTCGAGGCCTGTTCGGATGGTTTTTTGAATATGTCCATGAATCACCTACAAATTTCGTAATGTGCTCTTTCTACTACGCTGTATGTGCAAAATAAACGTAACTTCGTTATCTTCTATCCTTCCTTCTCTTGTAATTTTAATGGCCAGCTGTGTATTTCCGTTAGTGATCAGTGTTCTGGAAAAAGAGGTTGCGTTTTATCGTTCGGAAACCTACTAGAAGTTACAGAAGCAGTCATTTGCTGGAAAAATATACGTCCAAACATTCGTATAGCATTAACATCACGCTAAACTTCCCTTTCCACGTCATTCAGTAGCTCTACATGAAAGCCAACAGCATTTCCGGAACTCCAAGGTCAATTGCTATGTGTGCTCATGTAGCAATGTGTCACCTCAATCAATAACTTTATTTATGAAAATACAGTGTACAATCTCCAACGAATTTAATGTATTCACAAACACCTTTTCCTTTACACCAAATAAATACACTTTCATTTACATTAATTTTAGCTCTCTTACGGGTATACAGGACAAAAGGTGAAGGGGACATACATGATGATTTGCCGAAGTCTATTAGCATTTTCGGTAACATGGTATGTTTTGTAGGCTATGATGTCTGTCGACGAAGCTTTCCAATCCAGACACGTTTGGGACACCACTCCCACCACGTACAACTGCTACTGTTAACCAGCCATTACCATGGGAAAAGGGCTACTAAATGCCCTTAAAAAGACTAGGGCCGTGCGGCCGAGTTTGCCTATGCATTTTAACATGGGACCGCGCGAGCGTGAGGCTGAGTTAGCACAGCGCTCTCGCTGTAGCCGCGCGTCCTTGAGGTTATATAAGCGAGCGATAAGCGCCTTAGCGCTTTTGGCCCCCACGCCTCTCTGACACCCTTCCTTTCCGCTTCCACTCCTCGTCAGCCCCAGCCTCCCCGTCGCCCCCCCCCCCCCACCTACACCGCTGTGATCACCAAGCTCAGCCCGGTGATCACAGAGGATGAAGTGTTGGTAGAACTGAACTCCCACCCGGACTTGGAAATCCGCTCTGCCCGCCGTATCCACAATGCCTCTGGTCCCACCTACCTCATGCGGGTATTCTCAGAGTCCGCCCCATCCATAGACCATCTCCTCACCCAGGGTGTCCTGATATACCACCGTCGCCACCCTGTTGAATCCTCCAAATCCCCTCCCCAATATTACCGTTGCCAGCGGTGCCTGATGTACAATGACCACCTGACTCCCAACTGCAAAAACCTCCCCACCTGTCCCCATTGCAAGGCCTCCCACTTTCTCAAGAACTGCCCCAACCTCGCTACTCCTCCTTCCTGTAATACCTGCAATGGCCCCCATCCCACACACTCCCACAAGTGTAAAGCTAAACCCCCTCCAGCCACCCCTGAACTTGTAGTCCCAGTTCGTCCCGTCGATCCTCCTGTCCATCCTAACAATTCCCTCCGTCCACCTCCCACGGCCGAGGACATCATCCGGTTCATTACCGTTGTACTCCAAAACATTCACCCTTTTCAGCGCCCGCGCACCTTCCAACAAATATCCCTTGCTGCTCGCTCTGTCTTCCACCTGAACACCTTCGCCACTTACTCCCACAACCAAGCCCACTTCACCTTCACCCGCCTTGACACCCTAGTTTAAGTCTCTTCCCTTCCCTCTCTTCCCCCCCTCCTTCCCGTCATGGCGTGGCACGAGTCTCGCATCCTCTTCCAGAACATTCGCTCCTTCCGCTCCAACAAATACCTCCTCATGCACACCCTCTCCCACCACCAGGTCGACACCTTCCTCTTGAACGAAACCTTTCTCCAGCCCCACCATTCTATCCGCACCTCCCCCTATATCCTCCACCGCACTGATGCTCCTGGTCCTCGTGCACAGGGTGGAGTCGCGATTGGCCACCTCAAGCGTATCCCCGTCCGGCCACAACTTCTCCTCAATGACCCCACTGAACACCTTATCCTTAGCGTCTTCTTCCCCTCCCTCACCATTACCTGTGCCACCATCTATGTCCGCTCCACTGCTCCTCTTCCTTATGACTTCATCTCACACATTGACCACACCTTCACCTATGTGATTGCCGCCGACCTCAACATCCATAGCCGCACTACTGCTGCCCTTCGGCGGTGGCATCAGTTCCTCTCCACAATCCAGAGTGACCTTGTTCCCATTCCCCGGCACACCCGACCCGAAAGTAACACCACCCCCGATGTTGTCATTGCCTCCGCCAACCTCCTTGGGCGTATCACTGTCGCCGTCCTTGACCCCACAGGTAGCGATCACCTCCCTGTCCTTCTCACCTTAACGTCTGCAAACCGCCCCCCTCCGGCTCCGCAACCTGCACCCCCTCCCAAGGTCGTCCATGACTATCGCCGTGCCAACTGGGATGCCTACCGGGACTCCATCTCCACCCAGGTCGAAAGCCACCCTCTTATCTATCGCAATCCTGACGACATCATCCGCGCCTCGTCCTTCCTTCAGACGGTAATTACTGACGCCGTGGAGGCCCATGTTCCTACTAAAACCATCCACCCACACCGTCCCACTCTCCCTCCGCGGGCTGTCCTCCTCCTCCGTGAATCTCGCCGCCTCTATCGCTCCTTCCTCCGCACTCGTGACAGGGATACACTCCAACGCCACCGGCAAATACAGCGACACGTACGGAACCTTATTACAGCAACGAAACGCTGGGACTAGCGCCAGACCTGCACACGACTCAATGCCACCCTCCCTATTAACTCCTCCAAGTACTGGTCCGCCTTCCATCGTCTTACTGGTTCCCTTTCCGCTCCCAACTACCCACTTCTCCATAACGATCGCCCCCTTCCAGACAACCTCAGTAAGGCCAACCACTTCGCTTCCCACCTTTCCGAGGTCTTCTCCATCTCCGATGATCCCCACTTTGATTATTCTCTTTTCCCCACCGTCATGGAACGTGCTGATACCTCAGTCGCTCCACTTGCTCCTAGTCTCCAGTACTTGGGGCAGTTGCCCCCCTCCGACGTCAACACTCCCATCACAGCACAAGACATTAAACTTCTCCTCCAGTCCAAACGCAACACGGCCCCTGGTCATGACTGTGTCACCTATCGTCACCTTCGAGAAAGCCCCTATTCCTTCCTAACTGTCCTCGCCCATCTCTATAATGTCATCCTCTCTACTGGCTTCTACCCTGACCTGTGGAAGACCTCCCGCGTCCTCCTATTCCTCAAACCCAACAAACCCCCTTCTGCCGCCTCTTCCTATCATCCCATCTGCCTCACCTCCGTCTTCAGTAAGGTCTTTGAATCCATCCTCTCCCACCATATCCATCGGCACCTTGCTCAACACCACCTCCTCCCCCTTACCCAGTGTGGCTTCCGCCCCCCCTCCTCTGCTGACGACCAACTCCTCAACCTTGTTCACCTTCTGTCCCTCCAGCTCAACTCCCGTCGCTCCGCCATTTTTGTTTCCCTTGACCTCCAAAATGCCTATGACCGTGTATGGCATCCCGGTCTCCTCTTTAAACTCCAAATCTACGCCCTGCCTATCAATTTTGTCCGTCTGGTCGCTTCCTTCCTCTCGTACCGTCCTTCCTATGTCACCCTCCACAACACCAACTCCCGTATCTTTTATCCCACGGCTGGCGTCCCCCAGGGTTCTGTCATCTCCCCTCTCCTTCATCTCTTGTATACAGCTGATATGCCCAAGCCACCCCCACCAGTCCACCTTCTCCAATATGCTGATGACACCGCCTTCCTGGCTCTCTATCCTACCCTTCAACGGTCTCAACGTACCCTCCAAACCCACCTTAACCAGTTCACCACTTGGTGCAACCAGTGGCTCCTCCGTCTCAACCCCTCCAAAACCCAGGCAATCATCATAGGCCGCACCACTCGCTCCTTTCGCCTCCATGATTTCTACCTCACCCTTTATGGTCGTCCTATCCAACTCACCCCCACCCTGAAATACCTTGGCCTCACCCTTGACCGACACCTCACCTGGACCCCTCATCTCCTGACCATCCAGCAGAAAGCCCATTGCCCGCCTCCGCCTGCTGAAACTCCTGTCCGGCCGGACATGGGGATTGCATCCTTCTACCATCCTCCACACCTACAAATCCCTCATCCGTCCTATCCTCTGTTATACCAGCGTCGCCTGGATCTCTGCCCCCACCCGCTTTTACAAGGCCCTCCAAATCCTTGAACGCCATGCGCTCCGCCTTGCCTTCCGTATCCGCCTTCCTTCCCCCACACGGCTCCTGTATGAACTGATCCCCTTCCCCCACCTCCTCTTGTTCCTGCAACATCTCCGCATCCTTTACATTGTCCGCAGGGTTGATCCCCCCCCCCCCCCAACCTCTGGTCTCCTCCTTCCTCTCCACCCCCCACCCGTTGCCACGCCTCTATCACTGTATCCCTCCCTCTCTCCAGCTCCACACCCTCCATCTCCTTCATCAGGGCAATTTCCAACGCCTCCCCCTCCCGGATGACGAACTTCGCCGTGACATATACCCTTCCTTCCAACTATAACCCGGCCTTGTTCCCCCCCCCCCCTCCCCAGGGCCCCCTTCTCCTCTTTCCTCCTCCTCCCAGAGCGGATTTTCCTCCTTCCCCCCCTCCCCTGAGACCCTGCACCCCATACTTGCCTCTCTCCTTCCCATATCCCTCCCTACCTGGCCCTCTTCCGTGCACCCCCCCTTCCCCTCCCCCATCTCTTCCCCTCCCTCCCTTCTTCAGGTCTCCCTGATCTCCTTGCACCTGGCAGATCCTCTGTATTGATCATCATCAGTGTACCACATCAGTGTTGTGTTTAGTGCTGTTTCTCGTGTGCGTCAAGAGGTGTGATTTTAATTGTGTACTGCCTTGAGGTTCGCCGTCAGTGTTACGTTGTGTGCTATGCCATCCGTCAACACCTTTATGCTCCAGTCATACTGTGCCTGTGTTCTTTTAATCGTCGCAGTGTGTGGCTTCTTGTGTGTGCTACTTTTAAACAGTTTTTTATCTCCATTTTACAGTCACCCCGTTTTTTTTCTTTGTCTATTGCCTCCCATGATGTTCTCGCTTTCTATATCTATGTTCGCCTTCTTCTCTCCTTTGCTGTTTTTAAATGTCTTCTATTGTTTTGTTCTATGTCTTTCAGCTGAAGAGCAGCGCATATGCTGCTGCCAGCCCGCCCCGATGGGGAATTGAAATACAATAAAGGGAAAAAAAAAAAAAAAAGCCTTAGCGCCATTCGTGCTGCTGCTGCTGCTGCCGCACACGCAACTGCATTGAACGCTGCCAAGATGTCGTATAGAAGGCGATGGAGACGCCGTTCAAAACAGACAGTATATAAGACTATTGAAGATGTTGAAATGTCAACGACCGCTGCCGACAAGAAGAAGAATACAATAAAATCTGTTGCCGCACACGCATTGCTAGATGGACCTTCTGTCTTTTGTGGGTGCAGATTGAATTTCAGCATTGATTTGAATGACACATTTTCCCATGGTAATGGCTGGTTAACAGTAGCAGTTGTACGTGGTGGGAGGGGTGTCCCAAACATGTCTGGATTGGAAAGCTTCGTGGACAGAGACATCATAGCCTACAAAACATATCATGTTACCGAAAATGCTAATAAAGACTTCGGCAAATCATCATATATGTCCCCTTCACCTTTTGTCCTGTATACCCGTAAGAGAGCTAAAATTAATCTAAAATTAATCTAAAGTTAATCAAAAGGTGAAGGGGACAGTGGCTCGCGCGGTCCCATGTTAAAATGCATAGGCAAACTCGGCCGCACGGCCCAAGTCTTTTTAAGGGCCGTGCTCAATGCCAAGCGCCGCCGCCATCTTGCGCTCCGCAGCGCGGAGCAGCCACGTGCTCGGGCGAACTCTATTCGCTGCCGGGGGGGGGCTGTGCCCCCCCTGACCCCCCCTGCCAAAAAAAAACTTCCTGCATAACGCGTTCGCCCGGACTACACTACAGATCAATGTGTCACCTCAATCAATAACTTTATTCAGGAAAATACAGTATACAATCTCCGACGAATTTAATGTATTCACAAACACCTTTTCCTTTACACCAAATAAACACACTTTCATTTACATTAATTTTAGCTCTCTTACGGGTATACTGGACAAAAGGTGAAGGGGACATATATGATGATTTGCCGAAGTCTTTATTAGCATTTCCGGTAACATGATATGTTTTGTAGGCTATGATGCCTCTGTTGACAAAGCTTTACAATCCAGACACGTTTGGGACACCACTCCCATCGTCGACAGAGACATCATAGCCTACAAGACATATCACGTTACCGAAAATGGTAATAAAGACTTCGGCAAATCATCATATATGTCCCCTTCACCTTTTGTCCTGTATACCCGTAAGAGAGCTAAAATTAATCTAAATGAAAGTGTATTTATTTGGTGTAAAAGAAAAGGTGTTTGTGAATACATTAAATTCGTTGGAGATTGTACACCGTATTTTCATAAATAAAGTTATTGATTGAGGTGACACATTGATAATGCATAAATGCCGCTGTGCTTAGTCAGAAAGAAGAACAGTTCTGGAATTATTTCTCCATTATAGACAGACTGCCAAATTCACGTGGAGTAATGACATCTAACAAAAGTATCTGAATTTGTCAGTGATGCTCCACTGGTACTTTTTAAATTTCGTATAGTGTTTATACATAGGTTTCTGTCCAAATGGCACCGAAACCATCTGTCTGAAGTGCTGAACGGCGCCAATGTTTTCTTGAGTTGTTTCTCCATGTAACTAACTTTATTCGGCGAACCCTCACACGCTATATAACGAAGTCTGTGAAACGGACCGGAGCGTATGCAGCCATCGGCTCCTGTTTTCCCAGTATTGGTTCCAGCTCAACGTTGGACGTACCTCATGCGTTGAACATCCTACGTGATGTATCACACTCCACGGGGCTCTTTAATTGAGTAAGGAACTCATTGAAACATTGCATCAAGACGACACAGCTACTTGGCTGATTATCTGAGAACATTTCCACACTGAAATTCACAGAGAGCGCCTGCATTCTCAAGTAGCTGGGTGACGTATCTTTAAAGTGGACATGTGAGTAACAAAGCAAAATCGTAGCGAGGAAAGAAAACCGACTGCAATGAATCATATTTACAATTTCTGTGTTTAATGACCTGTCAAAACGCTCCCAAGATTAACAGCAATATTCTAGCGCTATTTGATTCTCTCGTGCACTGGACAATTTTATTTAATTTACAGATGGCAAATCATCCGCTATCGTCGGGATGGATTCGTGTGTCTAAATTAGCCTTAACTGAACGTTAATTTTCGGTTTAATATTCGCAGTCCTAAGGAATATTCCTCGGCCAATTTTAGCGTCCTCATAACTGCATGTCTATCTGCTCCGCCTAGAATTTGATATGTAAAATACAACTACCTTCAAGCAAGTCACAGAAGTTATAAAATACGATAGCTGAATAAGAAAAAATGATTCACAAACTCGACTACTGCACTTATGGCGATGTGATACAGAGTTTACAATTAACGATGGCTAATATTGAGTAACGGACTTTCTGGTGAGACTACCTTACAACAATGCTGAAGTTTTTTCGTGACCTACTTTAAACGGTAAGTGATGATTTATAAATATATTTCTTTCACAAATGCGAAAGGAAAGTGAGCGTCCAGCTGTTTAAAGAAAATGAGGAACATTAAATGAATGCAGCAGGTGTGGTGCAGAAACTTTTCGAATACCTACATTTGGTGCAACAAAGTGCGGGAGATGGAAGAACACACTACGTATCTGCCATTGGTCACTTACTCTGTGCTTAACTTTATTATCAATTTATCAGCAACGGTTACTACGGATCTGAAGCTACCTGCAGTATAACAGTTAACGCCTTAAAGACTATTCAATGTGAATGTTTCATCTATGATAGCTAAACTTACATCAATGAGAGCGATTCTACACTTTTGTAAGATAATTCTAGCAGATATTTTGAATGATTAAGGCGTGCATTGAAATGAAGTTTTGAGGCTGTAACTGGCAGATTATAGTGTAATCTGAATGTGCTAGAGAACAGCCTGAACGGAACAGGCTACACTTTAACAAAACCATGACGATGCCTTTTCTATAGGAAGCTAAACATACATGGGAGACTATGGCTAACGATCTGATGGAGTGACGCGAAGATAAGGTTGTAGCTGGAAATACTATTTGAGGTTTGCAGAAAGGAAAATACAATATGTGACCAAGCATTATGGTCGAGAGGTAATGAGTTAAGCAGCATCTGGGTCTCCTACAAGAAGGGGAGGTGGGAGGGGGAGACGGAAGAAAGAGAGAAATCATGTGTGTGAGAGATAACTAAAGCATCAATATTAATTGATCATTACAATGGAAAATCAATGGATATTGAACACTGTAATGAAATTTGAACGAGGTGTACCGAAAGGTCTGAAGGTTACGTGTAGAGGATGGTTGAAGACAAAGATACCAACAAATGTACATCCCAACAAACATTGATATGAAGCTAAATATTCTTAAATGCACGTATTCATATAAAAGTCGCTAGTGGAAGGAGAAAAGGAAATGTCTAATTACACAAATACTGAGGAGCAGACAATTTACTTACTTTCTCAGCTGCATATTGGAATCAACTACAATATCTCCATTTTTCAAGAAGACTACACAGCGGGAAGAGCTACCACTGCGAAAAGATGCAGACCTTCCGCGGAATTATGGACCAATTTCCGCTGTTCTCAGTCAAATACAGACTGATTGAACGATTGATTCTGAAAGGAACAAGCTCAGTTCCACTCCTATCGTGACCGCAGTGTCTAGTTCCTCCCCTTACTACACGTTTGAAGAATAACTTTAAGAAGAGAGAAGAAAGAGCTGCTGTCTTCCAAGACCTGTCCGAAGCATATGACAGTGTGCAAACAGAGATCGTTAATGAAATTTATCTAGGTACGTACTTGTATAACGAAAATTTATATGTTGAAAAATATGCTGAATAGCTACCTGTTTCAAATTTACTCCGACCATATACGCAGTAAATTCCACTAAATAGACTATGTCCTAGTCCAAGGCTCGTTTTCTCCTAACATTATTCAACCTACACACTATCTGACAGAAAGTATCTGGACACTCATATGTAATGTGGAATTTGTGACTAGATGTCACGAGAGGTGAACCCACCAGTATGCAGGGTGTTAGACATAACTAACACTTGTGTTGTTAGCAGAGAAGCGGTAACAACAGTATCAGTAGGTCAGGAGATCCCAATCGTTTGGAATATGGAATGATCATTGGATATCATCTCAGTAACAAATCCATCAGGGACATCAAAACCCTTCTAAATCTCCCCAAGTCTACTGTTTGTGATGTGAAGTGTAAAATGTTAATACATCTATCCCTCTGTAAGATACGATGGTCAATGACTTCATGAAAAAATATTTCCGGTTGCCTATGAAAGCATGATTGCCCCCAGGCTTGTATTACTTCGTCCAATGCAAAACGAAAGACACGAATGTCTTTCTTCAGGCCTCCAAAACTATGGAATTCACAGTGGAGAGATCGGGGACAGTGGACAGGATGTGTAAAGCCTTCAAAACGAAACTCTTGCAGTGTAGTCGATACAACCTTGGCAGCATAATACAGTTTGCTTTTTGTTAACCAATGTCGCGTAGTTCTTTAATTCTTTCTTATTCTGGTACATTTTAGAAACAAATTTCATGGAACGAACAACTACTTCCGCAAGGGGAGGACACAGGTGCAGAATGGGGATGAGAGGGTGAACTGAATGTATTGGGTTCAGCTTAACGGGCTACCCGAAAGTGAAGCCGTTTACACAGCTGGGCCTCTGCACAGGAGATGTCATCGGTAAATGGAGATCAGTTTACCTACTATCCAGTAAAATAATGTCTTATAGAATGGTGACGTAGCACCTTACAAAAAATGCGTAAACAAACTTTATGCAGGTTATTCAGCGCTTCTCAAGGTATCACGGATGAATTTTTACGTATGTGATATGAAATTGTCATTTGCTTACGTTATGTTTGAAGTTACATGTAGTTCCCATTTCTGCTGCACTCCAGTTTAAGGCGAGGGCGGGGTCTCTGTGGTTATCGTAACGAAGGAGCGTGCTTTGTCTTTTCCATATTTTCAATTTTTTCGGCGCTACGCGATGTATTCTGAAATTACCATGGTGACATAGACGAGGTTTTATCTTGTTTCATTGGGATGAGGCATGGCATTTATGGGAACTCAGCAGTAGGTATGCAGATGGTGTACGGAGACAGAGTGCAGATTGTCAGATTTCTCCTCCACAACCCTTTGCTACCAGTATTCTCCTAACAGTCCAGCTGCACTCTGTATAAAATGGCAGGAATTAAAAGAAAGGCAAGAAATACAGTATTTGACAGGAGATTAAAAAATAGCAGAACTGAAATGCACGATCCCCGCCCCCCCACACCTATGATGTCACTGTGGAAGTAGGGCTATTGTTCTAAGTATAAATTAGCATGAAATTAAAATAAATCCAAGATGGTGCATCGTCACATTGGTGTGAAACTGAAAAATTCAAAATGGACTTCTACGCATATATGCATATCATATTAGAATCGGAGATGGTGATCCCAGATGACCGAACTGAGATACTGGTGCAGCTTCCTAGAGCCATGAACAGAAAGCTGGCCAAAGCAGGATATAAGTTCTGCCGAAGTTTCTACAGAGACGCAAACCGTGTTCAGAAAGGATATATTAAATAACGTAGGCGGTGGTGTGTGTGTCTGTTAGTAGTAGTTTATCTTGTAGTGAAGTTGCAATATATAGTTCCTGCGAATTACTATGGGTAGAGGTTATACTCAACAGCTGTACCAAAATAACAATTGGCTCCTTCTACCGAATCCCCCACTCAGATGATATAATAACTGAACGCTTCAAAGGAAACTTTAATCTCACTACAAATAAGTACCCCACACATACAGTTATAATTGGTGGAGACTGCAATCTACCCTAGATTTGTTGCTGGAAATACATGCTCAAAGGCAATGGTAGACAGAAAACATCTTCGGAAATTGTACTAAACGCTTTCTCTGAGGATTACTTTGAGCAATTAGTTCATGAGTCCACAGGAATTGTAAATGGTTGCGAAAACACACTTGACCTCTTAGCCACAAATAATCCTGACCTAATAGAGAGCGTCATGACGGATACAGGGATTAATGAACACAAGGTCGTTGTAGCGAGGCTCTAAACCATATCAACCAAAACCATTAAAAATAAACGCAAATTATATCTATTTAAAACAGCAGATAAAAATTCGCTTGATGCCTTACTAAGAATGTGTCTCCATTCCTTCCAAGCTAATTATGTAAGTGTAGACCAGATATGGGTCAAATTCAAAGATACAGTAGCAACAGCAATAGGTAGATTCATACCGCATAAGTTAAGAGACGGGGCTGATCCACCATGGTACACACAACACGTCAGAACACTGTTGCAGAAGCAACAAAAAAGCACGCAAATTCAGAAGAACGCAAAATCCCAAAGACTGGCTAAGTTTCATGGAAGCTCGAAATTTAGTGCGGACGTCAATGCGAGATGCTTTTAATGGTTTCCACAATGAAATATTGTCTCAAAATATGGTAGAAAACCCAAAGAGATTCTGGTCGTTTGTAAAGTACACCAGTGGCAAAAAAGTCAATACCGTCACTGCGCGATAGCAATGGGAATTTTACCGATGATGGTGCCACTAAAGCGGAGTTACTAATAGCAGTTTTCTGTAATTGCTTCATGAAAGAAGACGTAGTAAATATTCCAGAATTTGCACCAGAACAGCTGTTTGCATGAGTGACAAAAGTAGATATCTTAGTGTAGGGAAGCAGCCTACTCACGCTGTAGTAAATTCACATCAGTCTTTCCATTGTGTGCCAGCCAGTCCGCTGTAACTAGCTCTGACGTCATAAATGTTGCGCAATACTTTAAAAATCTAGCAAATAACCTGAAACGTTTCTAGCATGTCAGGAGTAATACTAAATTAATATGTGTTGAATATCAGTTCGATAACTTTAACCATTTTCGAAATTTGGACGTTTTTCTGTAAAAATCATTGGCGCAATAGAAAAGAGCTAAAAACTTAAAAATTTATATTTAGATTCCTTTTCCATAATAATTTAATAGAAACAGTACTTTCGATCTCACAAATTAAGATTTTAGTTGAAATTCACAATTTTCTGGTTTTTGTCTTAAAATGAAGGAAGCAAGATAGATTAAGTAGGGTAATAAATAAGGCTAGGATGTTTATATTTAAGTAGAATGGAGATCCGCTATAACCATAAAGATGTGAGAAGTTTCATTTGAATAACTATAGAACTATAGCGATAGCCTATCTCCAAAGGGCAAGTTCAGAGCTCGTCTACTGCGTGCAGTGTAATCAAATTAATTCTCTCGCCCAAAATATTTAACTTAGCCACGTCCAACTTTTATTATGATTACTTACGTGTGTGCTGATTGCGCATTTAAATCGAGAGCTTCATCGGCCATCAGGAAAGGAAGCGATGATTTATTCAATAACTTAATGTGGTGCATTACTAGTCCAGCGGCTAGTCGGGAGAGCCGATTTGATCAGGCGTTCCCTTAGCCGTCCGCACCGCGGCTTTATATATAAGAACGCTGCGCGAGAAAAGAAGGCCCCAGTTCTCTCCAGACGCTGAATAGCGCACCATCTGTGTCGGGAGTCGCGCCGCGTCGGTATCATTGCTATAAACAGCCTCGGATGCCGTATTAAGTTACTCGGGGTACGCGTAACCATGAAATCATTTTCGAGTGAAGAGTTAATTCTGGGATGACTTTAATGATATATCTTCAGTTTGCGTATGTCGTATTTTCATGTGCCGCCGCGGGACAGACATTCTACCATTATTTAGCGTGGCGTTTGATGAACCTAATCATCAAATTACGGCGAGCATTCATTTAAATATTTAATTTGGACAGTTATAGTGGCATCAGCGCATTAGACTCTGAACTGCTCTGTTAGATTGTGTGGATTCTTTTTTTTTTCATCTGTGACTTTCAGAATATAGAGAGTTTTTTTTTCACGATCGTTTTTGATTATAAATCCCAGACAATCTCCTAATTCCTCAGAGCTATAAGCTGTAGCTATAAGTGTATTTCTCAGATGAAGTGGGCACTAGGAATTCTAATTACAGGCTTCACGTTTTGCTTATCACTTTCTGGTTGCCAATATTGTAGTTAGAGAGCCAGTGTTGAGAACGGCAAACAACAGCATAAATAATAGGAACTGGTTTTACATTCTACAAACCAAACATTTATATAAACAACATAAAATTGATTAAATTCCACCCGCCGCCCCACATTAGGTGTTGCGAAACAACTCAAATCACTTAAGAAAGGCAAGTCTTCCGGTCTAGATGGTATACCAATCAAGTTCCTCTCAGAGTGTGCAGACACAATAGCGACTTTCTTAGCAGTCATATACGACCGCTCACTTAACGAAAGGTCTGTTCCTAAAGACTGGAAAGTAGCACAGGTCACATAAATATTCAAGAAAGGAAGTAGGAGTAACCCATTGAATTACAAACCCATATCACTGACCTCAATTTGCAGTAGGATTTTGGAGCATATACCGTACTCTAACATTATGAATCACCTTGAAGAAAATGACTTATTGATACATAACCAACACGGATTCAGAAAATATCGTTCTTGTGCAACACAGCTAGCTCTTTACTCCCATGAAGTAATGAGTGCTGTCGACAAGGGGTCTTAGATCGATTCCATATTCCTAGATTTCCAGAAGGCTTTTGATACCGTTCCTCACAAGCGACTGTTAATCAAATTGCGTGCATATGGAGTATCGTCCCAGTTGTGTGACTGGATTCGTGATTTCCTCTCAGAGAGGTCACAGTTCGTAGTGATAGACGGTAAATCAACGAGTAGAACAGAAGTGATATCTGGCGTTCCGTAAGGTAGTGTCAAAGGCCCTCTGCTGTTCCTGATTTATATAAATGATCTAGGTGATAATCTGGGCAGCGCCCTTAGATTGTTTGCAGATGACGCTGTAATTTACCGTCTAGTAAAATCATCATACGATCAATTCCTATTACAAAATGATCTAGAGAGAATTTCTGTATGGTGCGAAAAGTGGAAATTAGCACTAAACAAAGAGAAGTGCGACGTCATCCACATGGGTACTAAAAGAAATCCGATGAATTTTGGGTATACGATAAATCGCACAAATCTAAGGGCTGTCATTTCTACTAAATACCTAGGAATTACAATTACGAGCAACTTAAATTGGAAAGACCACATAGATATCATTGTGGGTAAGGCGAAACGAAGACTGCGCTTTGTTGGCGGAACACTTAGAAGATGCGACAAACCCACTAAATAGACAGCTACATTGCACTTGTCCGTCCTCTGCTGGAATACTGCTGCGCAGTATGGGATCCGTACCAGGTAGGATTGACGGAGGACATCAAAAAAGTGCAAAGAAGGACAGCTCGTTTCGTGTTATCGCACAATAGGGGTGAGTGTGCCACTGATATGATACGCAAGTTGGGGTGGCAGTCAGTAAAACAAAGGCGAGTTTCTTTGCTGCGTGGTCTATTTACGAAATTACAATCACCAACTTTCTCTTCCGAATGCGTAAATATTTTGTTGACACCCACCTACGTAGGGAGAAATGACCGTCACAATAAAATAAGGGAAATCAGAGCTCGAACGGAATGATTCAGGTGTTCCTTTTTCCCACGCGCCATTCAAGTTGGAATGATAGAGAAGTAGTATGAAAATGGTTCGATGAACCCTCTGCCAGGCACTTAAGTGTGAATTGCAGAGTAGCAACGTAGAATCTGAGATGGCGATCGAAGATAGCTAACCTGGAATTCGAGCTCAGCCTGCACTATTACCAGATTTCCTTGATGATGCTCACCTGAGGTAAAGGCTGTTTTTTCCCTCTGCAGGTAGAAGCCTGCCTCATAAACAGAAGATATTTTCTGTTGCCACTCGGATTGATTGGTTGGTTGGTTGAGGTTTAAGGGGCCAAACAGCAAGGTCATCAGTCCCTTGTTTCAAAAATGAGCCATTCCGCTAATGGGACAACTCAGTAAAGTCAGAACAATAAAGCGGAAAAAGGGAAAAAAACGTAAAAAGGCAGTCATGTTGTCATTGGTAAAAAACAAAATGAGGGAAGTTGGCAAGAGAACGAACCCAACACTATGCTGAAGCAGCATAGGCAAGGTCACCTGTGACTTAAAAGGTACAACTGCTATAATGTAGAAAGTACGTATGGGAATAGAAAGAATAACCAAGCCTTAAAAAAAAAAAAGGTAAAAACAGAGTAAAAGGGGAAGAAAAGAGGATTTCGGTCAGGGAGGTGAATCAGGAATCTCCGAACACTGCTTGCAGTGGGAGACACCCAAACACTCACCGCCCTGCCTCAACACCAGAGAGACATTAAAAACCTTAAAACTGAGAATAAAAACCACTTTCCCGGACGAAACCGAGAACCAGAGAGACCATCCGGGAATCGTCAGCCAACATCAAAGGTAAAGTGTGGGGGAGCCTGTACTTAGCACACAGAGCCAAAAGAAGGGGGCATTCAACCAAAATGTGGGCTACTGGCTGGAAGGCTCCACAACCACATAGTGGGGGTGGCTCATCACGCAAAAGAAAACCATGGGTCAACCGAGTATGGCCAATGCGGAGACGACACAGTGTGGTCGAGTCCTTTCGGGAGAGGCGAAAGGAAGAACGCCACGTGCCTGGTGTCACTTTAATTGCACGAAGTTTATTAGACAGGGGAGTAACCTCCCAAGAATTGGCCCATGACTGTGCGAAGTGGGATTTGATGTGAAGCCATAAATCCGCTGCAGTAGGGGCTACAGAAAACGGGGGGTAAGTAACTGCTCCCCCAGCCAAACGATCAGCGAGCTCATTATCCGGGATACCCACATGGCCAGGGACCCAAAGAAACTCAATGGAACAAGCAGCACGGTGAATATCAGCGAGATGGTCATGGATGGCAGAGACCAAGGGATGGCGCGAAAAACACCGGTCAATAGCAAGAAGGCCACTCATCGAGTCCGTGCATAACAAAACGCGGTTGTGTTGGGACTGTTTAATAAAGGCACGGGCCTGGGAAATTGCCATCAATTCCGCAGTAAACACCCCACATGTAGGTGGCAGCAGATGACTTTCCGTTCCAACAGAGGACGTGAAGGCATACCCAACACGATCAGAAGATTTAGAGCCATCAGTGCAAAAAACATCCCAAAACTCCCATAAAATTTGGAGGAAAAAGGAACGGAACACCACCGGGGGGATGGAATCTTTCGGACCTCGGCGGAGATCCATCCGAAGTCGAGGCCGAGGAACTAACCAAGGAGGGGTGGAGGGGATGGAGCGAGGAAGACAGGACAATGAAGGAAGCTCAAAATCACGGCAAAGAGACGCAAGGCGCAGCCCAACCGGTAAACCCGCCCGAGGGCGGGAGTCGGGTGAGCAACGCCCATGGTCTGGAAACAGGATAGAATAGGAAGGTTGAGTGGGAGAGGAACGGATAGCGAGTGCATAAGACACCAGAAGCTGGGACCGTGGAACAGAAAGGGGGGGGAGGGGATCCCAGCTTCAACCAGGAGACTATCAACAGGGGTAGTAGGGAAGGCTCCGGTGGCCAAACGGATACCACGATGGTGGACTGGATCCAGCACGTGCAGTGTGGAAGGAGCAGCTGAACCATAAACTTGACAACCATAGTCCAAGCGAGACAGAACTAGAGCACGGTAAAGACGGAAGAGGAGGGAACGGTCCGCACCCCAAGAGGAGTGGGCAAGGAAGTGAAGGACATTGAGTTTATGGAAACATCATACCTTCAGGAGTCTGATATGGGGCAGCCATGTGAGCTTGTTGTCGAAAAGAAGACCCAGGAAACGAAACTGTGTGACCACAGGCAATCTTTGTGTAGCGAGATAGAGCTCTGGATCAGGGTGGATCGTAGTACAGCGACAGAAGTGGACCACTCGCGATTTTAAAGGAGAGAATTAAAACACGTGTGAGAGGGTCCATGCAGAGGCACACCGTATAGGTACCTGGAGCTGCCGCTCTGCAGATGCCATCGAGGAGGAACTAACCCAAATGCAGAAATCATCCACATACAGGGCAGGGGCGACCAAGGGACCGACAGAGGTCACAAGTCCATCGATAGCAATAAGGAAAAGAAGGACACACAAGACAGAACCCTATGGGATGCCCGTCTCCTGGGTCCGTGGAGAACTAAAAGCAGTACCAACTCGAACTCTGAATGACCGATGGATCAGGAACTGGCGGATAAAAATCGGGAGTGGGCCCCGAAGACCCCACTGATGAAGGGTTAGTAAGATGTGATGGCGCCAGGCAGTGTCATAGGCCTTGCGAAGGTCAAAAAACACTGAAACCAAATGGCGGCGCTGGGAAAAAGCCTGCCGAACTGCGGATTCCAAGCGAAGTAAATGATCGATTGGAGATCGTCCCTCTCGAAAGTCCCACTGGTAAGGGGACAATAGAGCCCGAGAATCGAGGACCCAATTGAGCCGATGGGATACCATCTGTTCAAGTAACTTACAAACAACATTGGTCAAACTAATTGGCCGAAAGCTGTCAACAGATAGGGGGTTCTTACCACGCTTAAGGACAGGAACCACAATGCTATCCCTGCACTGAGCAGGGAAGTAACCCTGGAGCCAAATACAGTTAAACACCCGAAGATGATGTTGCCGTTGTGGAGCACTGAGATGTTGAAGCAGTTGGTTAAGAATGGAATCTGGGCCATGAGAAGAAGATAGAGCAGAAAGAAATTCCCATTCAGTAAAAGGTTCGTTGTAAGATTCTGACTTACAAGGGGTGAAACGTAAGGTGGAAGCTTCAGCCTGCTATTTTTGATGAAGGAAAGCAGCTGGATAGGAGGCTGACGCTGACGCCACTGCAAAATGGGTCGCAAGATGTTCTGCAAGAACTAATGGGTCCGTACAAATGCCATCTGGGAGGTGAAGGCCTGGGAGGGTGGACTGCTGATGGCAACCTTGGAGAGAACGAAGTGTAGCCCATACCTGTGAGAGACGGACAGCAGAACCAAGGGAAGAAACTAATCGTTCCCAACATATCCGTTTACCCTGTTTGATTAAATAACGGGTTTTAGCGCAGAGGCGTTTAAAGGTAGTAAGGCTGGCTACGGATGGGTGCCTCTTAAAGTGTTGCAAAGCTCGACGGCGATCACGGATGGCAATGGCAACGGCCGTACTCCACCACGGGACTTGCCGGCGACGAAATGGTCCAGATGAGAGCGGGACAGCAAGGCTAGCAGCGCGAACAATCGCGTCAGACACGTCACGTAGGACGTCATCAATACAACCCGACAAAGAGGGAGAAAACTCGACCTGTGCAGTGTATGGAGGCCAATCGGCGCGGTGGAAAGACCAACGAGGTAACCTGTCCATCGGGGAGCGGGAAGGGAGCGTGATAATCAACGGGAAATGGTCACTATCACAAAGGTCGTCGTGAGGCGACCAGTGTAATGAAGGGAGGAGAGAGGGAGAAGAAAGAGAAAGATCAATGGCAGATAAGGTACCATGACCGGCACTGAAATGCGTAGGGGAGCCATCATTAAGAAGGCACAAGTCGTGGTCTGGAATAAACTGGTCTATGAGAAGACCTCGTCTAGATAAGGAAGGCACTGCCCCACAAGGGATGATGAGCATTAAAACCCCAAGGAGGAGGAAGGGAGGAGGAAGTTGCTGAAGAAGGGTGGTTAAGGCAGCAGGTGTAAGAGTCCTGTCAGAGTCTAAGTGGACCCTAACAGCAACCGCTCCCAATGTAGTTTGGAGAGGAATCCACGTGCTAGCAATATCTGTACGGACCAACGTACAAACGCCACCAGAAGCCCGCAAGGGTCCAACCCGATTTCGACAGAAAACACGGAACCCACGGAGGGTCGGTGAGTGAGCATCAGTAAAATGAGATTCCTGGAAAACCACACAAGCTGCAGAGTAGCACGAAAGAAGGGATTTCAATTCGGGAAGGTGACGATAGTATCCATTACAATTCCCTTGGAGAACCACAGAACGATGGTTTAGATGAGGGCTGAACACCCTAAATCCAGTCATACCGCCGGGTCCCCACCCGTCACCGACAAGGAGGGGGAGACATCCATGAACGACAGGTCAGAATCCGGTTGTGAAGTCGGGGAATGGACCTCTGGTGACACCAGAGGCTCTTTGTCCCAGGACTTATGTTTCTTCTTCTTTTCAGGCTGAGATTGAGGAGGGCTGTGTGGCATAAAGGAGCCAGCTGCAGCAAGATAAGGAACAGAAAGAGACCGGGCGACCTGGGGGCCGACAGAACGCGGCTCTCGCGGTCGTTGCGTGGCAGCAGACCGTTGACCTGGAAGGTGCCGGGAAGGTTTACCCCGGGAGAGGCGTCCTTGACTGGCAGGCGCCGAAGGAGTGGGACACTTCTCTGGCAGGGGAGGGGGAGCAGCGCCCATAGGAGAAGGGGTGGGGCCGCAGGGGGGGGGGGAGGAGAGCGGCCTGGGATGGGGTAAGGAAGGGGGAGGAAGGGGTGAAGAGGTAACCAAGGCGTAACTAGATGACATGACACAGGGTGCAGTCATGCATATTTCTTACGGGCCTCTGTGTAGGTTAAACGATCGAGGGACTTGTACTCCTGTATCTTTTTTTCTTTCTTATATACTGGGCAATCTGGTGAACGTGGAGAAAGACTACCATGACAATTTACACATACAGGAGGGGGAATACAGGGACTCCCCTCATGGGGTGGACGTCCACAGTCACCACAGAGAGGGGCCTGGGAACAGCGAGAAGACATGTGGCCAAAACGCAAGCACTTAAAACACCTCATAGGAGGTGGGATGTACGGCTTCACATCACATCGATAGACCATAATCTTAACTTTCTCAGGGAGGGTATCCCTTCAAAGGTCAGGATAAAGGCACCAGTAGCAATACGATTATCTTTAGGACCCTTCTGAACACGCCGAACAAAGTGTACACCCCGCCGTCTGAGATTGTCCCAAAGTTCCTCATCAGTTTGAAGGATGAGGTCCCTGTGACAAATCACACCTTGTACCATATTTAGAGACTGGTGAGGGGTAATGGACACAGGAATTGTGCCAAGATGGGTACAGGCACGAAGGGCCGGAGATTGGGCAGCTGAAGCAGTTTTTATCAGCAACGAACCCGACCGCATCTTGCTCAGGGAGTCCACTTCGCCAAACTTGTCTTCAATGTGTTCCACAAAGAATAAAGGTTTGACACTGGTGAAAGTATCTCCATCAGTCCTGGTGCAAACTAGATAACGGGGGAAAGGTTTTGCCCCTAGACGACGGGCCTGACCCTCTTCCCAGTGGGTAGCCATGGAAGGGAAGGCCGAAGGGGGCAAGAGAAGCAGCACTTGAGGAATCAGTTCCACGCAGAGAGACAGCCGCAGAAGAACGGCCAGAGTTTTGGACCCGTATGCGTTTCATCTGCATAGCGTCCACCCTGATACCACCCACTCCGATCAGGGGCTCTCCTCACGGGCGCCACCCAGCCACAGCAAGGGCCGTCTGGCACGGCGGCCATTGCCGGGAGTTCCGATGCTCCAGGATGACGAGCAACCACTCCAAGGCATGCATGAGGAGGTCACAGCTCAGGTATCAGAAGTGTGATCCCTATGTGTTCAGGAGGCTCAACCAGAAGGGTGCATAGCGACCCCACCACATGGGCTGGCTACTGTGCTGGCTATGCACCCTAGCATCGGACAACGACGTAAAAGAAAAGGTGGAATGTACTTGGAGGGCGCACGTTGGAGACACTAGGTAAGGTGCTCTTCCCTAAATGGCTCACACTACAGAGGAGAAATTTTGTAATGGAGGTCAAACCCCAGAGGCGGACCAAGGAATGCCAAAGGGAGGAGATGAGTATGCAACAAAGCCGGAGTGTAAAACCAACAGAACCAGGAGGACAGCGGGGGCCAACATAAGCAAGGACACCAATAGAGGGCGAGGAGAGGGCGAGGGGAAAGGAGCATGGAGGCGAAGGGAAAGGAAATGCAGCCCGGGAGAGTAAGAAGGCTGCAATGGCTCGGGGCCACGTGCTCGCCACGCACATATTCACGAAAGAGTTGTGGACCCCCTGGGGGTGCGAGTCCGAGCCAGTGGTTCTGGGACCATGTGCATCGTCTCTCCAGGTCACCCTCCCTCATCCTGTGCAGGTCCAAGGAACAGGACTGTCCCACCTAAGGCAAAAAATGTTCTCCCCCCTCCTCAACGTGCAGGCCCAAGTCAGTCTGCCATTCGTAGCTGGGACGAAAGTGGTTTGTTCGCCCTGGGGCCTACAAGTGTGTCAGGAAATGGACGCAAATCTGAGCATGTTGGCTTCATAAACATGTTTTTCACCAAACCAGCCTATCTGCCTGCTGACCTACGTTCAATTCATTTCCATTCAAATCAGTTCAAAATTGAAGCCCACTTTCCATAAGTTTTAAAATGATGCTACACCAGCAGTCCAAAGCTTAAACCATTCCCCTCTGACATCATCCTACGTTTTGATCTGTCCACTTGTGCTACACAGTGCTATTTTTCCTCAGTCTCTCGATGGGCCATTCGAAAGTCTTAACACCCACACAGTGACAGAACTGCATACTGTGCCGGGTCTGGGTTGTCACACCGTGGGCTGCTGGAGAATGAGCTCCAAACAACCCAAGTATGGTAGCCTGGAATCAGGTCACTAACTGGCAGTGACAGCTCTGTGCACAGCGATGCATACTACGAATTACTCTATGTATAAAATTTTGCACATAAATTGAAAAATTAAGATATGCACATTCATAGTTCTGGTTCTGGGCACTTAATGCAGTGGCTCAAATCCAAAAAAGCAAAAAAAAAAATGTTGTGTGTAATGGATGATAGCCATTACACTTTTAGTAACCTAGCCAGATACCTGAGCCAGCAAACACGCAAACGCATATATACACTACACAATAATCAGCCGTTTCAGAGCTGCACGCGTTTATGTGAAGTTAGAAGTTACCATCAACATCTCTGTAAATATATTTGAGGGGAAAGAACAGCATTTTTACCTTAATATTGGTCCATAATATAGTCATGTCTGGTATTTCAACACTAAAAAACTATCAGCAGCAGCAGAGTGAATAACCATCTAGTGACGAGTAGTTTAACATACTTGCCAGAACCTACCTGCAGTGAACAATGAAGCCCAAACGCAAACAGGTTCTCAGGACAATAGCACAACGCTGCCAGGTAGCCGGTACATCCAGCTGATATCATCCGACCACTGGTGGCTCATGCCGCATTCCGCCATTGGGCCAGCCAGGTATTACTGTTGGCAGTTTCTGGATTGTTACCATGACCACAGCCAACCAGCATGAAGTGATACTTCTGTTTTCTAGCAATGTAGGATATACAATATTTTTGGTAAAGCCACCACCACTCTACATCTCTTCCAGTGTGATGCTGATGACACCGCCTTCCAAACTCTGTATCCTACCCTTGTTAAATCACTATGATACCTCCCAGATCCGTCTCAATTAGCTTACCTCCTGATGCAACTAGTAGCTCCTCAAAATCAATCCTACCAAAACCCAAGCAATAATTATATGTCAAAACACCTGCTGCTTTGGCCGTCACAATCACCATACCAATTATGACCCAGTTAAACAAAAATATCTCAAACACTTTATCCCTGATAAGGTAGAGTCCCCATCTACTAATTGTAGATGGGGATAAACCAAAACTACTGAAACTGTGTTTCTTCCGTTTTAGAGCGCAAAACAACTAGGGTTATACGCGCCCATGTCAGAACTGCAGAACAGTAAGACAAAAAAAGGAGTTAAAACGTCTACACGTTAAGCCCAATCTACCGAAGGAAAGACCGCTGAAAACAGGACTTGTAAAAACATCATTATAGACGCCACAGAGAAACTGAGGTACTGAACTAAAGATTAAATGTCCTTCGCCATATTGCTAGACGGCTAAAAAGTCAAATGCGGTCGACAGCCCGCTCGTCGTTCACTAAAACTGCCGATTACTCAGACGGCAAACACAAATCAGAACGTTAGTGGTTAAAAAAGGGCATTCCGTTAGGAAATGGCTAACCATCGGAAGTTGAAGGCCATGAGGTTACAAAGTGTGTGTGTGTGTGTGTGGGGGGGGGGGAGGAGGAGGAGGAGGAGGAGGAGGATCACCACGTAACAAGTGGCCCAATACGAAATCTAGCTAAAATGATCTCGTGACGAGAGGGAAGAGAGGAGGTCGTTCAAGCCACTGGTTCAAATGGCTCTGAGCACTGTCGGACTTAACATCTGAGGTCATCAGTCCCCAAGACTTAGAACTACTTAAACCTAACTAACCTAAGGACATCACACACATCCATGCCCGAGGCACTATTCGAACCTGAGACCGTAGCGGTCGCGCGGTTCCAGACTAAAGCGCCTAGAACCGCTCGGCTACACCGGCCGGCAAGCCGCTGGGAGAAGCTTAATAATCTGTAGCTTGTTCCCATAAGGGAGAACCAGTGGTGATGCCAAAGTGGCGCCACCTGCTGACAGGCGGCAACACAGAGATCATCGGAGGCAATGGAAGAACTAGTGGGCCGAGGTAGAAGGACCACGCAAAGAAGTATTGCGTCAATAGTAAAACATTAACGACACAGGAAGAAAGTTGAATAAGGAGCTAAAACAATATAGCCGATGGACGTGGCTGACTGACCACAAGAATAAAAAAGGAGAAGCTAGCCACTCTGCGACACACTGAAACCTCCTGCCTAACAGTTTACGCCAGAATCCAAAAATCACAAAACATTAAAAACCTTAGTCACACTCGTCTCATCATCAGTTACAATAGAGGGCTGATCCGCACCAATATTTGCTTCTGCCCTTGCATCGCAATATAAAATGCACTCCGTTAAAATATGGCGGATAGAGACGTGCATCACAAAACTGGGGATCCTCTCGCCGTAGTATAAAGCTACGTGTGAGACGGAAGTGCTCAGTTCTAAGATGCGTTATGGTTACTTCATCCCGCCTGAGCAACTGGCAGGAGGGATGCCATGGCTAAGTTGCTGACTTCACCAACCGCAGCTTATTGGCCGTCATCGCCAGCCATTCCTCATCCGACAACTTCATGCTCTTTCTGTGCAACGCAGAAACAACAGCCTGCAAGGGAACAGGACACTGTGGCACATCCTGTCCTCTGCAGGTCTCCTTGGCAGTCCGATCGGCCTGTTCGTTTTCCCATATTCCTACCTGACCTGGCACCCAGCAGATTACACCTGCTTGCCCTGCTGTAGGAGCAAGTACAGTTGGTCATACGTCAGCCAGACCAACTCCTCAGCTAGGGACAGGTTCTGTAACGATCGTAAGACACTAAGGGAATCGCAGAAAGTGAGAAACAGTTTGCCCTTAATATGATACATCTGCTCCAGTGCCTTCAGGATCGCGTGGAGCTCCGCTGAGAAATTTGAATACTCGTCAGGAATGCGAATCCTGGTGACGTGGTCGGCGAACACGACAGGGCAGCCAAGGGAATTCCCTTGATTGGATCCATCAGTGTACAGAATTGTGAAATCGTGATGCATATCTAAAACGTTAAAAAACAGATTGAATTGTAAAATCTTACGTAGAACCTGTCTTAAAATTCGTCAAGTCCAAAATAAGTCTGAGCCTCCACAGAAGCCAAGGTGGAGATCTGCTCCCACCGCGATGTAAATCATGAAGACTAGCCACACTCATCTCTAGAAAGCCATTCTGTGCACTAATCCCATACGCCCTCGTTGCCTGTTGCCATGTACGAAAAAGCCTTTCTAGTGGAGGCTGAGGAACGGTATGGTAGGTGGGTGGATGCGTATGGTGTGGACAGTGTTTTGTACGCCTGGCGCATTGGAAGTAGCTGTCGCGTGACGAAGTGGCGGTTCACCAGCCTCTGCACAGAAGCTTGGTATGGGGCTTGTTCTGAATGCCCCAGTGGCCAACCGCATCCCTTTATCTTTAAATAAGAGGGCTTCACAAACCCATACATCATGCACCCATAATCGAGCCGAGGTCGCAAAAATGCCCTGTAAAACCGGAGCAGACGAATCCTGATGCTCCCAATGTACTGTGGCTAAGACATTTCAAAATACTTAAGGTCTTAAGTGACTTTTTTCAGGTCCTTAACATGTGATAACGACGAGTCAATTTTTTTTTTTTTTGTGGTGATTAAGGGCGCTCAACTACTGAGATCATTAGCGCCCAGTCACTGTTGTTAGAGCACATGGAATCTAGTAAAACTCAAGGGGAGCGGGGGACACCCGAAAGACCTGACAAAGATGCAGATAAAATAAGTAAAAAGGTTAGATGTATTTGGACAAGCCAGTCAAAGTTATAAAACGCAGAACACGAGCAGGTGCTCGAGCGTCATCAGCTAAAACATCCGGTAAAGTAGATGGCAGGGACAGGACAACACGAGATTGACTAAAGCGGGGACACGACAATAAAACATGGCGCACTGTTAATGCCTGACCACACGACGAGTCCAATGTGAGGCCCAGAAACCTCACTGTGTTTTTAAAAGTGGGGACAGTGTCCCTCTTCCTTAACTCAGGAAATTTTAAAATGGAACGAGAACGGTTAAAAAGAGCACACACGGACTTCCAAGTAGAAAACGTAACACCACTCTTCTGCGCCCATTCATCTAAACGTCGGAAAGTCAGTTGCAACAGGCATGAAGAAGAGCA
The DNA here is from genome assembly GCF_023864345.2 of Schistocerca serialis cubense. NCBI lineage: Eukaryota > Metazoa > Arthropoda > Insecta > Orthoptera > Acrididae > Schistocerca > Schistocerca serialis. The sequence continues at coordinate 33,659,020 of NC_064640.1, forward strand.
AAACACAGAAGTCAGCCACAAACAAAAAAACACTGGACAGGATTTTTCACCATGGACATAATGCTATTAATAACTATGGCAAAGACAGTCACACTTAAAACGCTACGTTGAGGGACACCCGCCTCCTGCTCAAAGCGATCAGACAGGACGTCACTGGCTCGGTATCTAAAATATCGCGGGGAGAGGGAAGGACTGAACAAAAATGGGAAGACAGCTACAAAAACCCCACTCGTGAAGCTGCTCCAGGAATAAGATGCCTCCAAGCAGTATCGTAGGCCTTCTCAATGTCAAAAAATACTCCTGGAAGGTGATGCCAGCATAGGAAAGCCTGCTGTATAGCCGTCTATAGGAGGGCAAGGTTATCAAAGGTCGAGTGATACCTCCTGAACCCACACTGAAAGTAACTAAGGAGTTGCCTGGATTCTAAGATCCAGACAAGGCGGCGGCTGACCATCCTCTCCAAGGTCTTTCCCAAGTAGCTACTGTACCTACTTGGGCATGTACGGTCTTTCATTGGTTTTAAAAGGGGAATTAAAATTTCAACACGCCACGAGCAAGGAAAGTGACGTGAAGCCCAAATGGCATTAAAAAGTTCGAGGGTGATATCTTTGTTTCACCTTGTGAGGTGCTGCAGCATACAGTAATGTATCCTGTCGTCACCAGGGGATGTGTCACGAGCCGCAGACAATGCAGAATCCAGCTCCCACATGGAGAATGGGCAGTTATAATCTTCATAAGAGGACCAGAAGTCCAAACTACAATCCTCACCAACCGCTTTATGGTTCTGGAAACTGGGATACTTACTGGCTGTTGCAGTAACTGTGGTAAAATACGCCACTATAGTCTGGGCAATGTCTCGTGGATTGGTTTGGAGAGAGTCGCTCCCATTACAGCTGCCATGAGGCACCTGCCTCCTCTCCCAGAAATTCTCTCTATGGTCTCCTACACAATGGAACTTTTGGTGGAACGATTAATGGCGTTCAGGAACTGTCGACACGACTTCTTCTTGCTCTCTCGAATAATTCAGTGACACTTTGCCGTCACCAACCGAAAGGCTGCAAGGTTATCTGCAGTTGGCCAAAACTTGAACCTATGCAAAGACAAATGGCTCTGAGCTCTATGGGACTTAACATCTGAGGTCATCAGTCCCCTAGAACTTAGAACTATTTAAACCTAACTAACCTGAGGACATTACACATATCCATGCCCGAGGCAAGATTCGAACCTGCGACCGTAGCGGTCGCGCGGTTCCAGACTGTAGCGCCTAGAACCACTCGGCCACACTGGCCGGCCGAACCTACGCAGAGCTGTACGCATGGTCCTGATTGCAGAGCAGCATTCAGCACTCCACCAAGGGGCAGGTTGCCTCTTCTGTTGTCCCGTGGACTGTGGAATGGATGCTGCAGTGGCGTGGGGGATCATTTTGGTAATATGACCCTCCCAGGCCTCGACATTTGCCCAACGTTGAAAGTGTGCCAAATGGCTATAAAGTGTCCAGTTGGCTCTACCGAGCACCCATCGCGGCTGTTTCCTTTCAGGTGCCACCCCATCTGGCAGGTGAAACCAGATCCGAAAGTGACCACTTCTGTGCTAGTCACTGACCACTTCCCATTGAGCATTGTGAGCAAGAGCAGGAGAGCAAAGTGAGAGATCAGTGGCAGAGAACGACACAGTTGCTGGGCAGAAGTGAGTGCTCGGTCCTGAATTTAGCAAGTATGTGCATTAGAACATGGGTAGCCTCTCAATTGCTCTACCCCTGGTGCAGGTAGTTGCAGAGCCCAAAAGCACATTGTGTGCATTAAAATCACCACAGAGGATCTAGAGCCGAAGGAACTGTGTAATAAGGTCGTTTAGGGTCTCTTCATTAAGTGCATAATGTGGGGGCAAGTAAAGGGAAAATATTGTCAACAGATGACGCACTTGCTCTTATGCTGCCTGTAACGTCGTTTCAAGTGAGAGAGGCGATGAGTGGTAGTCGGTACTTGGTTGGTTGGTTGGTTGGTTGGTTGAGCTTTAAGGGACCAAACAGCAACGTCATCAGTCCCTTGTTTCAAATGTGGTCCATTCCGCTAATGTGACATCTAAGGAAAGTTAGAACAATAAAAGGGAAAAGGCTAAAAACGTGAAGGGGCAGTCATGTTGTCAATGGTAAAAACAAAACGAGGGAAGTCACCAAGAGAACGAACCCAACGCTATGCTGAAGCAGCATAGGCAAGACCACCTGTGACTTAAAAGGTACAACCGCTAGGATGTAGAAAGTACGTATGGGAAAAGGAGACTAACCAAGCCTTGATAAAAAAGGGGAACAACAGAGTAAAAGGGGAAGGAAAGAGGATTTCGGTCAGGGAGGTGAATCGGGAATCTCCGAACACTGCTTACAGTGGGAGACACCCAAACACTCACCGCCCTGCCTCAATCCCAGAGAGAGATTAAAAACCTTAAAACTGAGAATAAAAACCACTTTCCCAGAGGAAACCGAGAACCAGAGACACCATCCGGGAATCGTCAGCCAACATCAGAGGTGCGGTGTAGGGAAGTCTGTACTTAGCACGCAGAGCCAAAAGAAGGGGGCATTCAACCAAAATGTTGGCTACCGACTGGAAGGTTCCACAACCACAAAGTGGGGGTGGCTCATCACGCAAAAGAAAACCATGGGTCAGCCTGGTATGGCCAATGCGGAGACGACACAGTGTAGTCGAGTCCTTTCGGGAGAGGCGAAAGGAAGAACGCCACGTGCCTGGTGTCACCTTCATCGCACGAAGCTTATTAGACAGGGGAGTAGCCTCCCAAGAATTGGCCCATGACTGCGCGAAGTGGGATTTGATGTGAAGCCGTAAATCCGCTGCAGGAGGGGTCACAGAAAACGGGGGGTAAGTGACTGCTCCCCCAGCCAAACGATCAGCGAGCTCATTACCCGGGATGCCCACATGTCCAGGGACCCAAAGGAATTCATTGGAACAAGCAGCACGGTGAATATCAGCGCGATGGTCATGGATGGCAGAGACGAACGGATGGCGCGAAAAACACTGGTCAATAGCAAGAAGGCCACTCATTGAGTCCATACATAGCAAAACGCGGTTGTGTTGGGACTGTTTAATAAAGGTAAGGGCCTGGGAAATTGCCATCAATTCCGCAGTAAACACCCCACATGTAGGTGGCAGCAGATGATTTTCCGTTCCGACAGCGGACGTGAAGGCATACCCAACATGATCAGCAGATTTAGAGCCATCAGTGTAAAAAACAACAGCATCCCGAAACTCCCATAAAATTTGGCGGAAAAAGGAACGGAACACCACCGGGGGGATGGAATCTTTCGGACCTCGGCGGAGATCCGTCCGAATTCGAGGCCGAGGAACTAACCAAGGGGAGGTGGACGGGGAGGGAGCGAGGAAGGCAGGACAAAGAAGGAAGCTCAAAATCACGGCAAAGAGACGCAATGCGGAGCCAAACCGGTAAACCCACCCGACGGCAGGAGTCTGGTGGGCGACGTCCATGGTCTGGGAACAGGATAGAATAGGAAGGATAAGTGTGAGAGGAACGGATAGTGAGTGCATAAGACACCAGAAGCTGGGACCGCCGAACATAAAGGGGGGGGGGGGGGGGATCCCAGCTTCAACCAGGAGACTATCAACAGGGCTAGTGGGGAAGGCACCAGTGGCCAAACGGATACCACGATGGTGGACTGGATGCAGCACGTGCAGTGTGGAAGGAGCAGCTGAACCATAAACTTGACAACCATAGTCCAAGCGAGACAGAACTAGAGCACGATAAAGACGGAGAAGGAGGGAATGGTCCACACCCCAAGAGGAGTGGGCAAGGAAGCGAAGGACATTGAGTTTACGGAAACACCCTACCTTCAGATGTCTGATATGGGGCAGCCAAGTGAGCTTGTTGTCAAAAAGAAGACCCAGGAAACGAAACTGTGGGACCACAGGCAATCGGTGGGCATCGACATAGAGCTATGGATCAGGGTAGATCGTAGTACGGCGACGGAAGTGGGCCACCCGCGATTTTAGAGGAGAGAATTGGAACCCATGTGAGAGGGTCCATGCAGAGGCTCGGCGTATAGCTCCCTGGAGTTGTCGCTCTGCAGATGCCATCGAAGAGGAACTAACCCAAATGCGGAAATCATCCACATACATCGATTGGAGACCATCCCTCTCGAAAGCCACATTGGTAAGAGGACAATAGAGTCCGAGATTCGAGGACCCAATTGAGCCGACGGCCTACCATTCGTTCAAGTAACTTACCAACAACATTGGTCAAACTAATTGGCCGATAGCTGTCAACAGATAGGGGGTTCTTACCAGGCTTAAGGACAGGGACCACGGTGCTATCCCTCCACTGAGAAGGGAAGTCACCCTGGAGCCAGATACGGTTAAACACCTGAAGAAGATGTTGCTGGTTTGGAGCACTGAGATGTTGAAGCAGTTGGTTATGAATGGAATCTGGGCTGGGGGCTGTATCATCAGAAGAATTAAGTGCAGAAAGAAATTCCCATTCAGTAAAAGGTTCGTTGTAAGATTCTGACACACAAGGAGTAAAACAGAAGGTGGAAGCTTGAGCCCGTTGTTTCTCGTGAAGGAAAGCAGCTGGATAGGAGGCTAATGCTGATGCCACTGCAAAATGGGTCGCAAGATGTTCTGCAAGAACTAATGGGTTCGTACAAAGGCCGTCTGGGAGGTGAAGGCCTGGGAGGGTGGACTGCCGATGGCAACCTTGGAGAGAGCGAAGTGTAGCCCATACTCGTGACAGAGGGACAGTAGAACCAAGGGAAGAAACGAATCGTTCCCAACATATCCGCTTGCTCTGTTTGATTAAATAACGGGCTTTAACGTGGGGGCGTTTAAAGGTAGTAAGGCTGGCTATGGATGGGTTCTTCTTAAAGTGTTGCAAAGCTCGACGGCGATCACGGATGGCAATGGCCGTACTCCACCATGGGCTTTGCCGGCGACGAAATGGTCCAGATGAGCGCAGGACAGCAAGGTTAGCAGTGCGAACAATCGCGTCAGACACGATAAGTAGGAAGTCATCAATACAACCGGACCAAGAGGGAAAAAACACGACCTGTGCAGTGTATAGAGGCCAATCGGCGCGTTGGGAAGACCAACGAGGTAACCTGTCCATCGGAGAGCAGGAAGGGAGCGTGATAATCAACGGGAAATGGTCACTATCACAAAGGTCGTCGTGAGGCGACCAGTGTAATGAAGGGAGGAGAGAGGGAGAAGAGAGAGAAAGATCAATGGCAGAAAAGGTACCATGACCGGCACTGAAATGAGTAGGGGAGCCATCATTAAGAAGGCACAAGTCGTGGTCTGGAATAAACTGGTCTATGGGAAGACCTCGTCTAGATGGAAAGACACTGCCCCACAAGGGATGATGAGCATTAAAATCCCCAAGGAGGAGGAAGGAAGGAGGAAGTTGCTGAAGAAGGGAGGTTAAGGCAGCAGGTGAAAGAGTCCTGTCAGGAGGGAGATATAGATCGCAAACTGTGACCGCAGAGTCTAGGTGGACCCTATCAGCAACTGCTTCCAATGTAGTTTGAAGAGGAATCCACGTGCTAGCTATGTCTGTACGGACCAACGTACAAACACCACCAGAAGCCCGCAGGGGTCCGACCCGATTTCGACAGAAAACACGGAACCCACGCAGGGTTGGTGAGTGAGAATCAGTAAAATGAGACTCCTGGAAAACCACACAAGCTCCAGAGTAAGACGACAGAAGGGATGTCAATTCCGGAAGGTGACGATAGTATTCTTTACAATTCCATTGCAGAACCACAGAACGATATTTAAATGGGGGCTTAACACGCTAAAGCCAGTCATACTGCCGGATCCCCACCAGTTACCGACAAGGAGGTGGGGACATCTATGAACGACAGGTCAGAATCCGGTTGTGAAGTCGGGGAAGGGACCTCTGGTGACACCAGAGGCTCTTTGTCCCGGGACTTAGGTTTCTTCTTTTCAGGCTGAGATCGAGGAGGGCTGTGTGGCATAAAGGAGCCAGCTGCAGCAAGATCAGGAACAGAAAGAGACCGGGCGACCTGGGGGCCGACAGACCGCGGCTCTCGCGGTCGTCTCGCGGCAGCAGACCTTTGGTCTGGAAGGTGCCGGGAAGGGGCATCCCAGGAGAGGCGCCCTTGACCGGCAGACGCTGAAGGAGTGGGACACTTGTCCGTCTGGGGAGGGGGAGCAGCGCCCAGAGGGGAAGGTGTGGGAGCGAGGAGAGAGGTCCGGGATGGGGGTAAGGAAGGGGGGTAAGGAAGGGGGGTAAGGAAGGGGGGTAAGGAAGGGGGGTAAGGAAGGGGGGTAAGGAAGGGGGGTAAGGAAGGGGGGTAAGGAAGGGGGGTAAGGAAGGGGGGTAAGGAAGGGGGGTAAGGAAGGGGGGTAAGGAAGGGGGGGTAAGGAAGGGGGGTAAGGAAGGGGGGTAAGGAAGGGGGGTAAGGAAGGGGGGTAAGGAAGGGGGGTAAGGAAGGGGGGTAAGGAAGGGGGGTAAGGAAGGGGGGTAAGGAAGGGGGGTAAGGAAGGGGGGTAAGGAAGGGGGGTAAGGAAGGGGGGTAAGGAAGGGGGGTAAGGAAGGGGGGTAAGGAAGGGGGGTAAGGAAGGGGGGTAAGGAAGGGGGGTAAGGAAGGGGGGTAAGGAAGGGGGGTAAGGAAGGGGGGTAAGGAAGGGGGGTAAGGAAGGGGGGTAAGGAAGGGGGGTAAGGAAGGGGGGTAAGGAAGGGGGGTAAGGAAGGGGGGTAAGGAAGGGGGGTAAGGAAGGGGGGTAAGGAAGGGGGGTAAGGAAGGGGGGTAAGGAAGGGGGGTAAGGAAGGGGGGTAAGGAAGGGGGGTAAGGAAGGGGGGTAAGGAAGGGGGGTAAGGAAGGGGGGTAAGGAAGGGGGGTAAGGAAGGGGGGTAAGGAAGGGGGGTAAGGAAGGGGGGTAAGGAAGGGGGAGGAAGGGGTGAAGATGTAACCAAGGCGTAACTAGATGTCATGGACACAGGGTGAAGACGTGTATATTTCTTACGGGCCTCTGTGTAGGTTAAACGATCGAGGGACTTTTACTCCTGTATCTTCTTTTCCTTCTTATATACTGGGCAATCTGGTGAACATGGAGAATGGCTACCATGACAATTTACACACATAGGAGGGGGAACACAGGGACTCCCCTCATGGAGTGGACGTCGACAGTCACCACAGAGAGGGGCCTGGAAACAGCGAGAAGACATGTGGCCAAAACGCAAGCACTTAAAACACCTCATAGGAGGTGGGATGTACGGCTTCACATAACATCGATAAACCATGATCTTAACTTTCTCAGGGAGCGTATCCCCTTCAAAGGCCAGGATAAAAGGTACCAGTATCAGTGCAATTGTCTTTAGGACCCTTCTGGACACGCCGAACAAAGTGAACACCCCGCCGTCTGAGATTGTCCCGAAGTTCCTCATCAGTTTGAAGGATGAGGTCCCTGTGAAAAATCACACCTTGTACCATATTTAGAGACTGGTGAGGGGTAATGGACACAGGAATTGTGCCAAGATGGGCACATTGACGAAGGGCTGCAGATTGGACAGCTGAAGCAGTTTTGATCAGCAACGAACCCGACCACATCTTGCTGAGGGAGTCCACTTCCGAAATTTGTCTTCAATGTGTTCCACAAAGAATAAAGGTTTGATATTGGTGAAAGTATCTCCATCAGTCCTGGTGCAAACTAGATAAAGGGGGAAGGTTTCGCCCCAAGCCGACAGGCCTGACCCTCCTCCCAGGGGGTAGCCATGGCAGGGATTGTCGAAAAGGCAAGAGAAGAAGCATTTGAAGAGTCAGTTCCACGCATAGAGATGGCTGCAGAAGAACGGTCAGAGTTCTGGACCCGTATGCGTTTCATTTGCATAGCGTCCGCCCTGATACCACCCACTCCGATCAGGGGCTCTCCTCACGTGCGCCACCCAGCCACAGCAAGGGACGTCTGGAACGGCGGCCATTGCCGGGAGTTCCGATGCTCCAGGATGACGAACAACCACTCCAAGGCATGCATGAGGAGGTCACAGCTCAGTTATCAGGAGTGTGATCCCTGTGTGTTCAAGGGGCTCAACCAAAAGGGTACATAGCGCCCCTACCACGCGGGCTGGCTACCGTGCTGGCTATGCACCCTAGCATCAGACAATGACGTGAAAGAAAAGGTGGAATGTACTAGGAGGGCGTACGTCGTAGACACTAGGTAAGGTGCTCTTCCCCAAATGGCTCACTCTACGGATGAGAAATTTTGTAATGGAGGTCAAACCCCAGAGGGGACCAAGGAATGCCAAAAGGAGGAGATGATTATGCAACAAAGCCGGATTGTAAAACCAACAGAATCAGGAGGATTGCGGGGGCCAACATAAGCAGGGACACCAAGAGCCGGATAGGAGAGGGCAACGGGAAAGGAGCAAGGAGGTGAAAGGAGGGGAAGGGGAAGGGGAAGGAAATGCAGCCCTGGAGAGGAAGAAGGCTGCAATGGAAATGAGTCACCTGGAGAGACAGACACAGTGGTCTACCCTGAGGTAAGAGACAGATTCTTTCCACATGCGTCCTGAACCCCTGCAAGGTCCACTGTAGGATGGGAGTCACTTCATCTATGTGGTTTTAATTTACCCTTATCTTTGCACCACATAGGTGAAGCATTTGTAGAGCGAGGGGAAATAGAGAGGCTGCCTGTATCCAAGGCATCGAACTCCGTGTCGTCCTCCTCATCCGTCAGACGTGGAAGAATGACATCTGACAGCACTCAGGACGGCTTTTGACCCAAACATCGTGAACGTTTCCCTGCACCCCGTCCCCTCGAGGATGAGGGGAAAGAAGCGTTGAGAGGCTCTCTGCCTGTTGTGTGCCTTCTTGACACTCACTACAGAACTTCTGCTGGTCTTTTATGTGGTGGCTTCTTATATTGCTTTTTCCTTACTCTTTTTTTCCTTGGCATTTACACATGCAAGTACAGGTGCTGGTGGTGGATGGTGTTACACTGGACGTCGTCTGCGTCGAGGAGTCGGCCTTAGGAACAAGTTTCTGCGCCATGGAAGCATAAGAAGTGGTAAAGCCAGGAGGTTTTGTCGCCTTATATTCCTTTTTGGGTTCAACGTAGGGAATCCGCTTGGTGTCTTTTAGGTCCTGAATTTTTCGTACCTCTGCAGAAACAGGGCAGTCTAGGCTACAGAGTGAGTGGCTCCAAGAGCAGTTAACACAGACTGCTGGAGATGGACAGTCAATCCCAACTTCATGGGCTGGCTTTCCACATTTCCCACAGGTTGCTTCACCTCCACAACTTCCCGCTGCGTGACAAACACGCTGACAATTGTAGCACCGCATAGGGTTAGATACGTAAGGCCTAACCGTAAGTCGGAGGAAGCCTGCAATGATGTGGTCTGGCAACATTAGAGAATTAGATGTCACGATGATGGTGACAGTCTTCCCAGTTTCTCCATTATATTTACGCATCCTTTGCTCTACATCCTCTATCCCTTGTAATGCCCATTCCTGTGTAAGTTTGTCTATGTCGATATCCATAATGTCACGGCATGTGACCACACCCTTGCTAGATTTAAGGCAGTTATGCAGTTCAACAATTACATCTTATTCACCCAATTTTTCCATCTTCGTAAGTAGTTCGACCTGCTTCGCCCTGTTAGTCTCGACCAGTAGGGAACCATTCAACAGCCGCTTAATAGACTTCAGGCTTCCAGCGAGTCCTTCCTAGTCTTCATGGGTGTAGAAAGGGCACTTTTTCAAACGTCCCCTCCTTCCTCTTATTGACCAAAACCACATTTTGATTTATGAATTCTTGAACCCTGTTTCTATAATTCAGCTGATGTAGGTTACCAAGAGGAATAGCATCCCTCATTCGTTTGGAAGATTAGGTGTGAATACTTCCAGGCATACACGCTTCCCACTGGAAGGAGGAGGAGATGATTTCGAGCGTTCCATCTCGGCCCCACGAGCAGCTAGGGAAACAAGGGTCGACTCAGAGCCCTGCATGCCTGAGTAAGCCTTATACAACTGAGGTGTGGCAGGTTCCCTCTAACGACTGTTCCACCTCAACAGCCATGCATCTCATCAGTGGGCAGCACATCTTGTGATTCAGGGTCTTTTTTTATAGGGGTTTTTACCATCCTCGCGATCCACGTGGTGAAGCCAAGATCCCCATTCTCTGCGACCGACACACAACATTCCACTGCCGCGCCATACAGTGGGCGCTGAAGCATGCCCAGACCTTATGGTAACAGGAGACTGGCGGCTCTTACCAGCCTGTAACTCAGGAACTCCAGGGTCGCTAAGCCCATACTCGGCAAACAAACGCTGAGCCCCTGAGGGTAGGATTAATGGCGATATCAAAGAGGACGACGTTCAGTACAGAATCCTGGGGCACTCAGTTTTCACGGATAAAGGTGTCCAACACAGCAGAACTCACATGTACCTTGGAAACCCCGTCTTTTAAAAATTCCTGAAAGAAACAGACTATGTGGCCACACAAACACCACGTGTAGAGTGTATGAAGGATACCAGTCCCACAGCAACTACTGAACTTAGTAACCACGCAAACACGATCCTCCATTTCCATACCCATAAAAACTCTTATCACAACCATCGTCTGCTATGCAAAAGGGCAGATATATCCACTCCTCCCTCTTCTTATGTCGTACAGCCCCTCTGACACCACACTCTTCACCTTGCCTTTCAGACCTGTTTACCCTTTCCTACCTGAATCCTTTAGCAGCTTATAAAAATCCCTGCCCTATTCTATCTTGATCACCTCCCGATATCTTACACTACCCTCAAACTCAACGCTCAAAACCCACTAGTTTCCCTCCTGCTCTGATCCAGGTATTGTGTCACATCTTTGCTATTATATGCCCTCCAGCACTACACCTCCAAACTCTCCACATCCTCTCCCTACGAAATTGTAATATCCTTGGCTTATTTGACCGCAAACCGACCCCGATATGTATCCAAACTACACGATCTAAGGGACTATCATTCCTCCCCTGGTCAGGTCTGCTTTGCTCACTATCCCCTCCAACCACATTCTAAAGTCTGGCTTCGAATGGAATCCAAAACATCACACAAGTACCCTCTTATGCACTATATCAGTTGCTACAATCCCATAGAACCCTGTCCCTGGCAGTCTACACACTCATCACTTCTTGGACCTATTTTAATCAGTCGACACAGTTTTTTTTATCTTCTGACTAATGCAAACCCTCTTCCCTTCATATTGTGTGAAACACTTATTTTCCATTCATCTGTGTGCATATTTTAATCACTCAACCAATCAGCTTTTTATAGTTTAACTTAGGCAACTGAACATCTGTCTTCCTATTGTGTAAAACACTTTTCTACCGCTATGTATAATTCTGAATATGTTTTAAAATTTTATAATTATTTGGCTGAAAAGCAGCGGAATGTTCCCGCTGACTATCCACTCCCACGTCCCTATGTAGCGATGGTGGTCTTGTAGTAATGAAGGAAGATAAGCACACCATGTAGTGCATCCATACAACAGAAGTGTGAAGTCCCTCTTCTCCTATGCTCTTTGAAACGATTATTGCACTGGCAACACTTGGTTTTGCGTTGGAAACCTCTAATTGCCTCTAGGAGATTGTTTCTTAGCTGGCAGTACTGGTTGGTTGGTTGGTTGGTTGGTTTGGGGATGGAGACCAGACAGCGTGGTCATCGGTCTCATTGGATTAGGGAAGGATGAGGAAGGAAGTCGGCGGTGCCCTTTCACAGGAACCATCCCGGCATTTGCCTGGAGTGATTCAGGGAAATCACGGAAAACCTAAATCAGGATGGCCGGACGCGGGATTGAACCGTCGTCCTCCCGAATGCGAGTCCAGTGTCTAATCACTGCGCCACCTCGCTCGGTCTAGCTGGCAGTACTATCCACTGAATTATCACACTGAGGTGTTCCCATGTTTGCTATAGACTGAAAACCGCAACTAGGGAACTTAGAGCTCAACACTTATTTCTTACGAATACTAGCGGTAGTATAGAAGTCACATGTTACCACAGGGTATCTAAATTTCAGGTGAATGCTGATGTGCTTCTCTCGGGAAAGGCGTTTGCGTGGAGTATGTAGTAGCTATAATCCCTGTATAATTTGAAAGGAAATCTGAAACAATGTCGGAAATAGTCTGGATCGTACTAGCGTCCCCTACGCAATTTTTCCTTCAGAGTAAATGACTTTCTTCTGAGAACCATTCCAAAAAATCTGTCTTACATCCACTTCTCCAGTACTTTACCAACTCAAAGAAAGATTCCACTGTATATGCGAAAAGCTTTCATGATCATAATCGTATCGATTTGATGTGTTTCTCACAATTTCATACTTCAAACAGTTTCATACTACATCTCTAGTACATTATGGTTACGTATTTAGGTAGTGATATCATTTGGGATATGGACGCCAATACTCTTCGCTCTGATGCACTCGCTCTTGTCATCAAGCGACAGTATTCTGAACTGGTTGCCACATTTAAACACTTCCATTTGATTGTAGATACTTCATGGTACTTGTAAAATCATGCTATACGTAAAGAAAATCTGTACACAACTGGAACTCCCTACACAAAATAGCACACAGCTGATATAACAGAAGTTTTGTGACTGTATGTATTACTCTTCCATCGCAGTAGACTATGTACAACCTCAAACCAATGTAGCATGATTCAACCCTTTTAATACGGACACTCATCCTGAGGATGTTTAGTGCGTTGTCAGATACATCATCGTCCGACACATGCAGCACAAGTTTTCACAGGATTTCTAAATCATTTCTGATGAATGTGATATTCATTCAACAACACTCTTACATTTGAAGTCTCTTGCTAGTCAAGGTTGCAAACGACCGTGGTAGAGATAGGACTGCTGTTATGATTTACACTAAATTCCACATGCAAGCATACAGCTGCCGACAGATAATACACGTAGATGAATAAGTTCCACAGAGGTTTCCTCCAGAGGTATCTGGCATCGTATGTTTACACACAGTTCCCGTTAATTGTAGCTGTACAACTGACGTCGAGTAGCATTCGAGATGCATATAGAGAAGATGGCTTTGATCGTTAAAGCATCAATGTGAGTGCTCCTCAAACCACTATAGCACCATCGAGTCCTATACCTGAGTCAATAGCAAGAGTGCTGATGTGCGAAAATAATCTATAGCAGTACTTAAAGGTGTCTTGTCAATGTAGCTCAGCTGACAGTACTAGCGGTTGTAGTCGTACATTCATTCCATACATTGAAACAATAGGTCCCATGCTGAAATCAGTAAGGTAATAACGGTAGATTCATAAAACAGATTTGCAACATGTTCCCAACTAACCGCAGTAGTAGTAGTAGTAGTAGCAGCAGCAGCAGCAGTTGTTCCATAACCAAAGTCTCAACTACCTGTAACTCAGTTACAACACACTTGATGGGTGACAGTATCATTCTCCAATGCCGATTTTTGCTGTAGCCATGCATTGCTTATCCGATACTGATAAAGACGAAATCTTAAACTCAGTAACTCTTCCTATTAAAACGGCAACTGATATGTTCAGTCTAGCATTGCATTTTAGGTGATTCCTCACATAAGTGTGTTTTACGTTGTACAGGTGACTAATATTTCCAATATGCTGACAGATGGGCTATCTGAAGATGTGACATGTGAAACATGCCCATAATCCAGTGGTGGAGTAGTGGGATTTCTGTTAGAAAGCACACATGGTCCCATAGGATTTCTAAATCATTTTCTGATGAATGTATATAGGATTCCTCCTGCAAGGGCCCTTGTAGAGAAGATCTTTCTGATGATGATGATGGCATGCGTGCGCGTGCGCGTGCGCGCGGTGGGGGGGGGGGGGGGTCTGATGGGCGCCCAACGGCGATATCATCAGCGCCCTTACACCTATAAAAACAAACGAATGTGGAGACGAACTAAAAGTGTTTGACACGCATGCACTCAAAATGAACACACAATCACTCTGTATAACATGCACTAAATCAATTAGGAGGGAAGTGAGCTAATCAAAAAATTAAAAGACAGAGAAAACAAAACACAGAAGAACTGAAACAAAAGCACAGGGAACTCTGACTGGCTGACCACTTACAAAAATCTAGGGTAAGCTAGCCACCCTTTGACACATTAAGAACATTTCCCTAAAATATTGTTAAAATGTTGGACAATTCACAAAAACTTTAAACCCTAACCACATTCGTTTGACCATTACATAAAATAGATGGCAGATCCGCCGGCAAATCCGCCACAGTCCACTGGTCGGCAAATCAAATGCAGTCCAATAAAATGTTGCGCACTGTGATCTTCACGCCACAAGCACCACACATTGGAGGGTCCTCTCGCCGGAGTAAGAATCCATATGTCTATGGCTGTGGCCTATGCACAGATGGGTAAGAAGGACCTCATACCGCCGACGTGACTGGAAGGAAGTACTCCACGGCCGAGTAGTGGGCTTGATGACAGCTTGTTATCAGTCACTGCCGGCCACTCATCTTCCCATTGACACATGAATTTGTATCTCAACAGCGAGGTGATAGCATGCAGGGGGATAGCACACCGAAATATCAGAGGATAACGACACATCTCCGTGGCTGCTCGAACCGCCCTTTGATTCCCCGGCAATAACAATGTGCCCAGGTATCCAGCATAAAGACACCTCCTTCCCCAGCGATTGTAGTTGGAGTAGGGAATCTTGGATATTCTGGGTTACTATATCTGCCGGGTACAAACGTTGGAGAGAGTAAAGGACGCTCAGAGAACCTGAGCAGACGACAAATCTAACACTGGGAGAACGTCTCACCTGCTCCAGAGCTCGCAAGATCGCACGTAATTCTGCGTCGAAGATTGTAAATTCTGGAGGCAGTCTGATCTTGAGGACACGATCTGGGAAAACGACAAGAGAAACCAAGATAGTCCCCTCGCTTCGATGCATCCGTAAAAACAGCTACATGGTCGTGCTACTCAGATAAAATATCAGAGAATATCGCATTAAAAACGAAATCAGGAGTGCTATCTCTCCTGTAGCGCACGAAATTTGGAATCACTCTAGGCCTCTCCAGTAACCAGTGCGGCAGGCAGTTAAAACCCTGTATTTGGGGTCATACTGGCTCAAACCGAGTGACTCCAGCAAACGCTGCACGCAGATCCCAAATGGCATCGTGGCTCGTGGACAGCTGGAAAAACGGCGTTCCAGAGGTGGACAAGAAAGAGTATGGTGTGCAGGTGAAGTTGGAGTTGTAAGGAACTTACACGACTGACACATCATGAGGATCTGCGCTGGATGGTAAGTGGCAGTTCCCCCACCTCAGCACAGATGATAGGTACGGGACTGGTCAGATAAGCACCCGCGGCCAACCGAATCTCCTCATGATGGAGTGTGTCAGTAATAAGTAAGTAAGAGGGCCTCTCTGACCCGTACACCATGCAACCATAGTCCAGCCGCGAACGCACGAAATACCGACAAAACTGAAGGAAACGCGCTCTGTCCGCTCTGTGGCTAAGGCACTTTATGTTCAGTACCTTCAGGGTTCTGTCTTTCAAGTGTCGCAGGTGTGTTAACCACTACAATCAGGATTCAAAAATGAGGCCCAAAAATAGCACTGTGTGTCTAAAATGTAGGATGGTGTCCCCCATATTCCAGAATAAAAAAGACGACGAAAACTATTAAAATGAATGAACACACTTATCTACAGAAAACAAAACCCATCTTTGCAGCCCACTCCTAGCTACTGCAGTGTAAATGGCAACTGACGGCTCGCTGTTGCAACACTGGAGCAGAAACAGAAAACAGCGAAATCAGTCTACAAAAAAGGACCATTGTACAGGACTTATTACAGTAGATGTGATACTGTTGATGGCTATAGCAAAGAGGGTAACACTAAGATCAGTGCCCTGAGGAACACCATCCTCCGGCTCAAACCGATCCGACAGCATGTCACCAACTCGGGTCCTAAAAACCGCTGAGACAGGAAAGACCATATGAATATGGGAAGGTGGCCACGAAAGCAATATTGGTTGGTTGGTTATTTGAGGTTTAAATGACCAAACAGCAAGGTCATCAGTCCCTTGTTTCAAATATGCTCCATTCCGCTAATGGGACATCTCAGTGAAGTCAGAACAATAAAACGGAAAAAGTGAAAAACGTA
Source organism: Schistocerca serialis cubense (assembly GCF_023864345.2). Taxonomy (NCBI): domain Eukaryota; kingdom Metazoa; phylum Arthropoda; class Insecta; order Orthoptera; family Acrididae; genus Schistocerca; species Schistocerca serialis. The sequence continues at coordinate 33,675,173 of NC_064640.1, forward strand.
GAAGGGCAGTCACGTTGTCATGGTAAAAAAAAACAAAATGAGGGAAGTCGGCAAGAGAACGAACCCTACACTATGCTGAAGCAGCATAGGCAAGACCACCTGTGACTTAAAAGGTACAACCGCTAGAATGTAGAAAGTACGTATGGGAATAGAAAGACTAACCAAGCCTTAAAAAAAAAGGTAAAAACAGAGTAAAAGGGGAAGAAAAGAGGATAACGGTCATGGAGGTGAATCGGGAATCTCCGAACACTGCCTACAGTGGGAGACACCCAAACACTCACCGCCCTGCCCCAACACCAGAGAGATTAAAAACCTTAAAACTGAGAATAAAAACCACTTTCCTGGAGGAGACTGAGAACCAGGGAGAAAATCCAGGAATCGTCAGCCAACATCAAAGGTAAAGTGTGGGGGAGTCTGTACTTAGCACACACAGCCAAAAGAAGGGGGCATTCAACCAAAATGTGTGCTACTGACTGGAAGGCTCCACAACCACAGTGGGGGTGGCTCATCACGCAAATGAAAACCATGGGTCAGCCTGGTATGGCCAATGTGGAGACGACACAGTGTGGTCGAGTCCTTTCGGGAGAGGCGAAAGGAAGAACGCCACGTGCCTGGTGTCACTTTAATTGCACGAAGTTTATTAGACAGGGGAGTAGCCTCCCAAGAATTGGCCCATGACTGCGCGAAGTGGGATTTGATGTGAAGCCGTAAATCCGCTGCAGGAGGGGTCACAGAAAACGGGGGGTAAGTGACTGCTCCCCCAGCCAAACGATCAGCGAGCTCATTACCCGGGATACCCACATGGCCAGGAACCCAAAGGAACTCAATGGAACAAGCAGCACGGTGAATATCAGCGAGATGGCCATGGATGGCAGAGACCAAGGGATGGCGCGAAAAACACCGGTCAATAGCAAGAAGGCCACTCATCGAGTCCGTACGTAACAAAACGCGGTTGTGTTGGGACTGTTTAATAAAGGTAAGGGCCTGGGAAATTGCCATCAATTCCGCAGTAAACACCCCACATGTAGGTGGCAGCAGATGACTTTCCATTCCAACAGAGGACGTGAAGGCATACCCAACATGATCAGCAGATTTAGAGCCCTCAGTGTAAAAAACAACAGCATCCCAAAACTGCCCTTAAATTTGGCGGAAAATGGAACAGAACACCACTGGGGGGATGAAATCTTTCGGACCTCGGCGGAGATCCATCCGAAGTCGAGGCCGAGGAACTAACCAAGGAGGGGTGGAGGGGATGGAGCGAGGAAGACAGGACAAAGAAGGAAGCTCAAAATCACGGCAAAGAGACGCAAGGCGCAGCCCAACCGGTAAACCCGCCCGAGGGCGGGAGTCGGGTGGGCGACGTCCATGGCCTGGGAACAGGATAGAATAGGAAGGTTGAGTGGGAAAGGAACGGATAGTGAGTGCGTAAGACACCAGAAGCTGGGACCGCCGAACAGAAAGGGGGGGGATCCCAGCTTCAACCAGGAGACTATCAACAGGGCTAGTAGGGAAGGCACCGGTGGCCAAACGGATACCACGATGGTGGACTGGATCCAGCACGTGCAGCGTGGAAGGAGCAGGTGAACCATAAACTTGACAACCATAGTCCAAACGTGACAGAACTAGAGCACGATAAAGACGGAGGAGGAGGGAACGGTCCGCACCCCAGGAGGAGTGGGCAAGGAAGCGAAGGACATTGAGTTTACGGAAACATCCTACCTTCAGGAGTCTGATATGGGGCAGCCAAGTGAGCTTGTTGTCGAAAAGAAGACCTAGGAAACGAAACTGTGGAACCACAGGCAATCTTTGTGCAGCGAGATAGAGCTCTGGATCAGGGTGGACCGTAGTACGGCGACAGAAGTGGACCACCCGCGATTTTAAAGGAGAGAATTGAAACCCGTGGGAGAGGGTCCATGCAGAGGCACGCCGTATAGCCACCTGGAGCTGCCGTTCTGCAGATGGCATCGAGGAGGAACTAACCCAAATGCAGAAATCATCCACATACAGGGCAGGGGCGACCAAGGGACCGACAGAGGCCACAAGTCCATCGATAGCAATGAGGAAAAGAAGGACACTCAAGACAGAACCCTGTGGGATGCCCGTCTCCTGGGTCCGTGGAGAACTAAAAGCAGTACCAACTCGAACTCTGAATGACCGATGGATCAGGAACTGGCGGATAAAAATCGGGAGTGGGCCCCGAAGACCCCACTGATGAAGGGTTAGTAAGATGTGATGTCGCCAGGCCGTGTCATAGGCCTTGCGAAGGTCAAAAAACACTGCAACCAAATGGCGGCGCTGGGAAAAAGCCTGCCGAACTGCGGATTCCAAGCGAAGCAAATGATCGATTGGAGATCGTCCCTCTCGAAAGCCACACTGGTAAGGGGACAATAGATCCCGAGATTCGAGGACCCAAGTGAGCCGACGGGCTACCAGCCGTTCAAGTAACTTACAACCAACATAGGTCAAACTAATTGGCCGAAAGCTGTCAACAGATAGGGGGTTCTGACCAGGCTTAAGGACAGGAACCACAATGCTATCCCTCCACTGACAAGGGAAGTCACCCTGGAGCCAGATACGGTTAAACACCCGAAGAAGATGGTGCCGTTGTGGAGCACTGAGATGTTGAAGCAGCTGGTTATGAATGGAATCTGGGCCAGGAGCCGTATCATGAGAAGCAGATAGAGCAGAAAGAAATTCCCATTCAGTGAAAGGTTCGTTGTAAGATTCTGACTCACAAGAGGTGAAACATAAGGTGACAGCTTCAGCCTGCTGTTTGTGATGAAGGAAAGCAGCTGGATAGGAGGCCGACGATGATGCCACTGCAAAATGGGTCGCAAGATGTTCTGCGAGAACTAATGGGTCCGTACAAATGCCATCTGGGAGGTGAAGGCCTGGGAGGGTGGACTGCCGATGGCAACCTTGGAGAGAGCGAAGTGTAGCCCATACCCGTGACAGAGGGACAGTGGAACCAAGGGAAGAAACGAATCGTTCCCAACATATCCGCTTGCTCTGTTTGATTAAATAACGGGCTTTAGCGCGAAGGCGCTTAAAGGTAGAAAGGCTGGCTACAGATGGGTGCCTCTTAAAGTGTTGCAAAGCTCGACGGCGATCACGGATAGCAATGGCAATGGCCGTACTCCACCACGGGACTTGCCGACGACGAAATTGTCCAGATGAGCGCGGGACAGCAAGGTTAGCAGCGCGAACAATCTCGTCAGACACGTCACGTAGGACGTCATCAATACAACCCGACAAAGAGGGAGAAAACTCGACCTGTGCAGTATATAGAGGCCAATCGGCGCGGTGGAAAGACCAACGAGGTAACCTCTCCATCGGGGAGCGGGAAGGGAGCGTGATAATCAACGGGAAATGGTCACTACCACAAAGGTCGTCGTGTGGCGACCAGTGTAATGAAGGGAGGAGAGAGGGAGAAGAAAGAGAAAGATCAATGGCAGAAAAGGTACCATGACCAGCACTGAAATGAGTAGGGGAGCCATCATTAAGAAGGCACAGGTCGTGGTCTGCAATAAATTGGTCGATAAGAAGACCTCGTCTAGATGGAAAGGCACTGCCCCACAAAGGATGATGAGCATTAAAATCCCCAAGGAGGAGGAAGGGAGGAGGAAGTTGCTGAAGAAGGGTGGTTAAGGCAGCAGGTGTAAGAGTCCTGTCAGGAGGGAGATAAAGATTGCATACTGTGACTGCAGAGTCTAAGTGGACCCTAACAGCAACTGCTTCCAATGTAGTTTGGAGAGGAATCCACGTGCTAGCAATGTCTGTACGGACCAACGTACAAACGCCACCAGAAGCCCGCAAGGGTCCGACCCGATTTCGACAGAAAACACGGAACCCACGGAGGGTCGGTGAGTGAGCATCAGTAAAATGAGATTCCTGGAGAACCACACAAGCTGCTGAGTAGGACGAAAGAAGGGATTTCAATTCCGGAAGGTGACGATAGTAGCCATTACAATTCCATTGGAGAACCACAGAACGATGGTTTAAATGAGGGCTGAACACGCTAAATCCAGTCATACCGCCGGGTCCCCACCTGTCTCCGACAAGGAGGGGGCGACATCCATAAACGACAGGTCAGAATCCGGTTGTGAAGCCGGGGAAGGGACCTCCGGTGACACCAGAGGCTCTTTGTCCCGGGACTTATGTTTCTTCTTCTTTTCAGGCTGAGATCGAGGAGGGCTGTGTGGCATAAAGGAGCCAGCTGCAGCAAGATCAGGAACAGAAAGAGACCGGGCGACCTGGGGGCAGATAGACCGCGGCTCTCGCGGTCGCCGCGCTGCAGCAGACCTTTGACCTGGAAGGTGCCGGGAAGGGGCATCCCGGGAGAGGCGCCCTTGACTGGCAGACGCCGAAGGAGTGGGACACTTCTCCGGCTGGGGAGGGGGAGCGGCGCCCAGAGGAGAAGGTGTGGGAGCCGCAGGGGAGGGGGGAAGGAGAGGGGTCTGGGACGGGGGTAAGGAAGGGGGAGGAAGGGATGAAGATGTAACCAAGGCGTAACTAGATGTCATGGACACAGGGTGCAATCGTGCATATTTCTTACGGGCCTCTGTGTAGCTTAAACGATCAAGAGACTTATACTCCTGTATCTTTTTTTCTTTCTTATAGACTGGGCAATCTGCTGAACGTGGAGAATGACTACCATGACAATTTACACATACAGGAGGGGGAACACAGGGACTCCCCTCATGGAGTGGACGTCCACAGTCACCACAGAGAGGGTCCTGGGTACAGCGAGAAGACATGTGGCCAAAACGCAAGCACTTAAAACACCGCATAGGAGGTGGGATGTACAGCTTCACATCACAGCGATAGACCATAATCTTAACTTTCTCAGGGAGCGTATCCCCTTCAAAGGCCAGGATAAAGGCACCAGTATCAATACGATTATCTTTAGGACCCTTCTGAACACGCCGAACAAAGTGAACACCCCGCTGTCCGAGATTGTCCCGAAGTTCCTCATCAGTTTGAAGGATGAGGTCTCTGTGAAAAATCACACCTTGTACCATATTTAGAGACTGGTGAGGGGTAATGGACACGGGAATTGTGCCAAGATGGGTACAGGCACGAAGGGCCGCAGATTGGGCAGCCGAAGCAGTTTTTATCAGTAATGAACCCGACCGCATCTTGCTCAGGGAGTCCACTTCGCCGAACTTGTCTTCAATGTGTTCCACAAAGAATAAAGGTTTGACACTGGTGAAAGTATCTCCATCAGTCCTGGTGCAAACTAGATAACGGGGGAAAGGTTTTGCCCCTAGACGACGGGCCTGACCCTCCTCCCAGGGGGTAGCCACGGAAGGGAAGGCCGAAGGGGCAAGAGAAGCAGCACTTGAGGAATCAGTACCACGCAGAGAGACGGCCGCAGAAGAGCGGCCAGAGGTTTGGACCCTTATGCGTTTCATCTGCATAGCGTCCGCCCTGATACCACCCACTCCGATCAGGGGCTCTCCTCACGGGCGCCACCCAGCCACAGCAAGGGCCGTCTGGCACGGCGGCCATTGCCGGGAGTTCCGATGCTCCAGGATGACGAGCAACCACTCCAAGGCATGCATGAGGAGGTCACAGCTCAGGTATCAGAAGTGTGATCCCTGTGTGTTCAGGGGGCTCAACCAAAAGGGTACATAGCGACCCCACCACACGGGCTGGCTACCGTGCTGGCTATGCACCCTAGCATCAGACAACGACGTAGAAGAAAGGTGGAATATACTAGGAGGGCACACGTCGGAGACACTAGGTAAGGTGCTCTTCCCCAAATGGCTCACACTACGGAAAGAGAAATTTTGGAATGGAGGTCAAACCCCAGAGGGGGACCAAGGAATGCCAAAAGGAGGAGATGATTACGCAACAAAGCCAGAGTGTAAAACCAACAGAACCAGGAGGATAGCGGGGGCCAACATAAGCAAGGACACCAATAGAGGGAGAGGAGAGGGCGAGGGGAAAGGGGTATGGAGGGGAAAGGAGGGGAAGGGGAAGGAAATGCAGCCCGGGAGAGAAAGAAGGCTGCAATGGCTCGGGGCCCCGTGCTCGCCACGCACGTATCCACGAAAGAGTTGTGGACCCCCTGGGGGGACAAGGTGCCGGCAGGTTACTAAAAGCCTGTCGGATCGCTGTTTCCAGTCTGAGTAAATGTCAGTTGTAGATCGTCCTTCCCAGAAGCCATATTGGAACAGGGACGCAAGGCCACAAAAGTTGACTACCCAACATAATCTGAAGTTAACCATCCTCTCTAGCAGTTTGCGAAGTACGTTGGTGAGGCTAATCTGGCAGTAACTGTCTAAAGACGTTGGTTCTTTCGGTGCTCAAGGACGGGGTAATTGTTTGCTGTTTCGGCACTGCGAGGGGGAGACACCAGTGAGCCAAATGCGGTGGAAGACCTTGATAAGACGTTGCCTCTCGGTAACGTCAAAGTGTTGAATCATCTGGCAGTGGATGGAATCCGGGCCTGGGACATCATGTAAAGGTGAGAGCCTACAAGAATTACCATTCAGTGAAGGGTTCATTATAGGATTCAGATAGCTGGAGATTGAAACAGAGGGGTCTGTTCAACTCGGCATTTCTGCCGGAGAAAGGTAGCAGCATAGGAAGAGGACGCTAATGCTATCGCAAAGTGTGTCGTGAGGTATTCTCCAAGGACCGATGTATCAGTACACAGATCACTCTGTAGGACAAGATCCTGGATAGTTTATTTTCGCTGGCGGCCCAGAAAACTACGAAGCTTGGACCAAACCTCCGATGAAGAGGCACCCGTCCATAGGGAGGAAACGTAGTGCTCCCAGCATTCCATTTTACTCTGCTTAGTAATGAAGTGAGCCTTAAAGGGGAGACACTTGAAAGCGTTAAAGTTAGTCTGTGAAGGGTATCGTTTAAATTGTTGCAGCGCCCGTCGGTGGTCCTGGACAGCTATTGTTACGACCTTGTTCCCCACTAGTACTGGTTTACGAAAAGGGGACCTGTGGATGGTGGGATAGCAGTGCCAGTGGCATAAGGAATAACGGCAGAGACGCTTTGCACGACAGCAGCAATGCAATCAGAGGGGTGTCGAAGTGGTTTTGTTTTTTTTTGGCGCAACAACAACTAAGGTCATACGCGCTCATGAAAGAACCTTGGACCACTAAAAAGAATTAAAAACGGCTGCGCGTTGAGCCCAATCGATTGTGGGAAACATGTAAGAACAAAGACTTCCTCTAGGGGTAAGGTCCACAAAATACGCCGTAGAGACAGCGGAGGTTCCAAACGAAAGATTAAATGTCCTGCGCCCTATTGATCCGACGAATAAAATGTAAAACTCCGTCGACATCCACTGCGTCGTTCGTTAAAACGGCCGATAACAGGTCAAATATACTTCAGAACGTAATCTGTTAAAAAACGGGCATTCGGTCTGGAAATGACAAACTATCAAAGGTTGATGGCAATGAGCACAAATGAGCACCACTTGACAAATGGCGATGGCCAGGATGACAGTGCCCTCTCCTCGCGACGAGATGGCCGAGAGGAGGCCTGCCAAGCCTCTGGGAGAGGCTTGATTCCCCGGAGCTTTTTCCCGTGAAGGGAAAACAAGTGGTGATGCCAAAGTGATACCACCTGCTAACAGACGGCAACACGGAGATAGGAAAGAATTTAAGAACTCGCGGGACTAGGTATGACTGCACCCTTGGTAACATCGTCAGCAGCCTCATTTTCTGTCAGACTGATGTGACGAGAAACCCACAAACATCACAATGTCTCCCTCAAGAGAGAGAAAGTGGAAGCTTTCTTGGACCTCTTGCAGTATGGGATTGACTGACTCTGAAGGACGCAGAAAGAGTTGGAGCAGACGACAACTGAGAAGCCTGTGTCGCCAGATGTACTGCGTTACCTGATACAGGGCGAAAGCTCTGCCGTAAATACTGAGCAGTGTTCTGAACGCTGATACCGAAAAATCGTCGGTGCAAATCATGAAGGCATGTCTGGCACCACTGTCAGTCCGAGAGCCATCAGTGTGCACAAAGGTACTATCACGAAATTCTGTGCGAAGGTTGAGGAACTTATAGTGATAGATCGAATCTGGAGTAGTTCCCTTAGGAAGCGAATTAAGTACAAGGTGAACAGAGGACACCACACGAAGCCAAGTTGGTGAGTGGTTCACACCCATCAGGAAAGCAGTAGGTAGCGTGAAATTAAGCTACCGGAGTAGTTGCCGAAAGCAAACTCGAGGACGTAACAGTAGAGAGACACACCTCATACTGGCGGTCAGTCATCCAAGGAAGCAGCATAGTATGGCCGGACAGACATGGCAGACAACCGGCATGCTTATCTGTTGAGTAGAACATCACGCTGGTATGACAGCTGTAGTTCAGCAGCTTCTTCATACAGACTGAACTTGGCGAGTGTGAAAGGTGCCAGTGGCCAAACGGATTCCACGATGGTGGACTGTATTTAGACAGTGTAAGATGGGTGTATGTGCAAATGCATGAACTGAACACCCATAGTCTAGTTTCGAACAGACAAGGGAACGGTACAAATGGAGGAGGGTGGTCCATTCCACTCCTGAAGAAGTACCGCTGAGGACACGTAGGACATTGAGGGACCACATACACTGGACGGCCAGGTAAAACAGGTCGGAGGACCAAGAAAGGTTCCTATCAAGCACGAGCCCGAGCAATTTCGTAGTTTCAGCGAACTAAAGAAAAACAGGCCCAATACGTAAAGACAGTGGAAGAAACCCACTGCGCCGCCAGAAATTCATACAAACGGTTTGTAGAAATTCGAAAGCAATTCTCGATGCTCCACGAGCAAAGACGATCGAGACATCGCTGAAGACGCCGTTCAAGGACACGAGTCCATGGAGAACTGCAATAGATCGTAAAATCGTCGACGAAAAGTGACCCAGATGCCCAGCGGCAGACAGGCCATAATAGGATTAATGGCGATAGCAAAGAGGACAACGCTCAAGACGAAGCCTTGACGCACTCTGTATTCCTGGGCGATGGTGTGCAACAAGGCAGAGCCCACACTTACCTTGAAAACTCTGTCTTTCAAAAATTCCTGAAAGAAACTGGGCAGGTAGACTCAGAAGCCCCAAGTGTAGGTAGTATGATGGATACTAGTTCTCCAGCAGGTGTCTTAGGCTTTCTCCAAATCAAAAAACACAGAGTGTGGTATTTCTATCGTAAACCGTTAATGACGTCATTTGACAAAGTGACGAGATGGTTAAATGCAGAATAGTGCACTCTGTATTCTATTGTGCAGTCGTTAGTACATTGCGAGACTAACCACCATAAAAGTTAGGCATGAATCATACCTTGTATCACCTTGCAAACACAGCTGATGAGAGAAATGAGGCGGTACCTATGAAGAAAGTGTTTGTCCTTACCAGGCTTACGTTTGGGTATGGCAGTGGCTGCATGACAAAGTCTGGGAAACGTGCTATCTGTCCAGATGAGATTAGACGTATGACGGAGAAAGTGCTTGCTCACAAGCGATAGGTGCTGCACCATCTGAATGTGAACATCGTCCTGTCCTGGGGCCGATGATTGGGATAAAGTGAGAGCAGTATCTAGCTTCCTCTACGACTCAGAGGAGAATGTTATCACCCGAGCCTCCTCCAATCATTCCTGACGGAGGAAGGCATTGTGACCGTGGTAGAGCTCGAAATTTCCGCAAAATAGCAGCGTAAGGTGTTTGAGATAGTAATGGAGTCCACAGTGACATTATCCGGTACAGTCAGGCCAAAAATTGGGGAATGGACCTTGGTCCAGAGAGCCGTCAGAGGTTGGCCCACACGATGGAAGAGGGGGTGGAACTGTTGAAAGAACTAATAAATTAAATAAAGCTAGCTTGTTTGCTATCTGAAGAATGCGATGACATTGCACATGCAAATGATTATGACGAATGCAGATCACCATCGTCTTCGCGTGAAGATTGCATCGCAGCGTGCCTCAGTCCACCATGGAACTGGGAAAAGACGCGTAAAGATGAAGTGCGAGGAATAGAACGTTCTGTGGCGGTAAGGATAACGTTTGTAAGGCTTGATATTTCGTCATAACGACTTGGTGTCGAAGTAAACAGCAGAGGTACATAAAGGCCAATTGGCTCTGCAGAATGTCCGTCACGGAAAGTGATCACTGTCACAAGGATCGTAATGGGGGTGACCAATTTAAGGAAGCTGCGAGAGCAGGGGAGAAGATTGTGATATCGATAGCAGAAAATGTGCCATGAGCGACGATGAAGTGGGTATGGGAAACATCGGAGGAGAGACAAATCTAAGTCTAATCAGTTGGTCTATTAGCAGACTCCTACCCTCGAAGCCGCACTCCCCCACAGGAGCTGGTGTGCAGTGAAGGCCCTGAGGAGGAGATATGAACACAGAAGTTGTTGTATTAAGGTGGACAGTTCAATGTAAGAACTTAGCCTAACATACTTATTCAGGCTGTATCCCGTCTCCAGGGACACAACACTGGGGTGGGACGGAACAGCAGCTGGGTACTTGGAGATGGCACTGACTGCCTGAAGGAGGGCAGTGACAGTGACCTGCAGCAGGTCCAGGATGGGCCACATTTGCTTCCCACCTGGCGTACTGGGGTCTGGGCAATTTTTTTTTTTTTTTGGTGGGGTTTAAGGGCGCTCAACTACTGAGATCATTAGCGCCCAGTCACTGTTGTTAGAGCACACGGAATCTAGTAAAACTCAAGGGGATGGGGGGACACTAGAAGGACCTGACAAAGATGCAGATAAAATAAGTAAAAAGGTTGGATGTCTTTGGACAAGCCAGTCAAGGTTATAAAACGCAGAATACGAGCAGCTGCTCGAGCGTCATCAGCTAAAACATCTGATAAAGTAGATAGCAGGGACAGGACAACACGAAATAGACTAAAACGGGGACACGACAATAAAACATGGCGCACTGTTAATGCCTGACCACAAGGGCACTGCGGAGCTGGGTCACCGGAGAGCAGGTAGCGGTGGCTAAACCGGCAATGCCCAATCCGCAACCTGGTCAGAAGGACCTCCTCTCGCCGAGACGGTCGGGAGGATGTTGTCCAAGCAGTTGGGAGCAGTTTTACTGCCCAGAGCTTGTTTCCTTGGAGGGATGACCAAGCATCCCACCACAACGACACAAGCCTCTTACATACATCCCCACGAACATCAGATGACGGGAGACAATGGGAGGCTGGCCGAGGCAGGAGGACTGCAGCCTTGGCTGCAGCATCAGCAGCCTCATTCCCAGGCACTCCAACATGTCCGGGAACCCACAGAAAGCTGACAGGAGAACCAGTATCAGCGAAAGAATGGAGGGACTGCTGTATCCGTTTAATCAAGGGTTGGACCGGGTAGGGAGCTCCAAGGCTCTGAAGAGCACTGAGTGAGTCAGAGCAGAGTACATACGATGAATGGCGGTGGCGGCGGGCATACTGAACGGCCTGATGGAGAGCAAAAAGCTCGGCCGTAAAGCTGGAACATTGGTCGAGGAGCCGGTATTTACAGGTGGCGGCCCCGACGACAAAGGCACAGCCGACACCATCGTCAGTTTTGGAGCCATCGGCGTAAATAAAGGTGTGACCGGCAAGTCGAGCACGAAGTTCGACAAACCGTGAGCAATACACTGCAGCCGGAGTACCATCCTTCGGGAGTGAGCTGAGGTCGAGATAAATATGAACCGGAGCCTGGAGCCAAGGTGGTGTCGGGATCTCGCCCTCTCTGAAGGTAGTAGGGAGGGCAAAATCCAATTGTCGAAGCAGGCGACGGAAGCGGACTCCGGGGGGCAGCAGGGCAGACACATACAACCCGTACTGACGGTCGAGAGAATCGGCGAAGAAGGACTGGTAAGAGGAGTGGTCGGGCATAGACAACAGCCAGCAGGCATACCGACACAGCAGTACGTCGCGCCGGTAGGTCAATGGTAATTCGGCAGCTTCAGCATAAAGACTCTCGACAGGACTAGTGTAGAAGGCTCCGGTCGCAAGACGTATCCCCCAATGGTGGATGGAGTTGAGCCGGCGTAAGAGGGATGGCCGAGCAGACGAGTAGACGAAGCTCTCATATCCAGCTTCGATCGGACTATGGACCGATACAAGCGAAGCAGGACAGTGCGATCCGCTCCCCAAGATGAACCGCTAAGAACTCTGAGGACATTAAGGGAACGTGTACAACCGGCCGCCAAATAAGAGACATGTGGAGACCAACACAGTTTCCTGTCCAACGTGAGCCCTAGAAACTTTGTTGTTTCCACGAATGGGAGAACAACGGGACCGAGATGTAAGGATGGCGGAAGGAACGCATAATATCGCCAAAAGTTGATACAAACCGTCTTCTCTTCAGAGAACCGGAAGCCATTTGCCACGCTCCATGAGTAGAGGCTGTCTAGACAACGCTGAAGGCAGCGCTCCAGGAGGCATGTTCTTTGGGCACTGCAGTAGATCGTTAAGTCATCGACAAAGAGAGAGCCTGAGACATTAGGTGGAATGCAATCCATAATTGGATTGATCGCGATGGCAAAAAGGGCTACGCTCAAGATGGAGCCCTGAGGCACTCCGTTCTCCTGGAGGAAGACGTCGGACAATACGGAACCCACACGTACCCTAAACTTTCGATCCGTTAAAAAGGAATCAATAAAAAGGGGCAGGCGACCGCGTAGGCCCCACCTGTGCATAGTGCGGAGGATACCTCCTCTCCAACAGGTATCATAAGCCTTCTCCAAGTCGAAGAACACGGCTACCGTTTGGCGCCTTCGCAAAAAGTTGTTCATGATGAATGTCGACAAGGTCACAAGGTGGTCAACAGCGGAGCGGCGGCGACGAAACCCGCATTGGACATTAGTAAGTAGCCGTCGAGATTCAAGAATCCAGACTAACCGAGCATTAACCATGCACTCCATCACCTTACAGACACAGCTTGTAAGAGAAATGGGGCGGTAACTAGAAGGAAGGTGTCTACCCTTCCCGGGTTTGGGTATAGGAAGAACGACTGCGTCACGCCAACGCATGGGGACCTGACCTTCGGTCCGGACGCGATTGTAGGTACGAAGAAGGAAGCTTTTGCCCGCCGGAGAAAGGTGTGCCAGCATTTGAACGTGAATGGCATCTGGCCCCGGAGCAGAGGACCGGGACAGTGCAAGCGCAAGTTCGAGTTCCCGCATAGTAAAGGGGGCATTATAAGTTTCCAGATTCAGCGAGTGGAAGGAAGGTGGCCGAGCCTCTTCTGCTTCTTTCCTGGGAAGGAAGGCAGGGTTGTAATGGGCGGAGCTTGAAACCTCCGCGAAAAAGCGGCCAAAGGCGTTGGAGACAGCCACAGGATCAACAAGGACCTCATTACCTGAGGTCAGGCCATGTACCGAGGAGTGGGCCTTAATGCCCGACAGCCGGCGCAGGCCACCCCAAACGACGGAAGAGGGAGTAAAACTGTTAAAGGAGCTTGTGAAAGAGGCCCAACAAGCTTTTTTGCTGTCTTTGATGACTCTACGGCACTGCGCTCGGAGTCTTTTGTATTCAATACAATTCGCCAACGTAGGATGGCGGCGAAAGGTGCGTAAAGCACGTCGTCGAGCACGAATAGCGTCCCTACAAGCCTCGTTCCACCAGGGGACGGAAACGCGACGTGAAGAAGAGGTAGTACGAGGAATGGAACGTTCGGCAGCATTGATAACAGCCGTGAGGTATTCGACCTGACTGTCACAACTGAGAAATTCGTGGTCCAGAAAGGTCGCCAGGGAGGAGTAAAGTCCCCAGTCAGCTTTCGGTATGTTCCAGCTCGAAGGACGTGGGGATGGGGTGTAGTGCAGGAGACGAACGACACAGGGGAAGTGGTCGCTCGAATAGGTGTCAGAAAGGACATACCACTCGAACCGACGGGCAAGAGTGGTAGAACAGATCGAGAGGTCCAAGTGGGAGTAGGTATGAGTGGAGTCCGAGAGGAAAGTTGGGGCGCCGGTATTGAGGCAGACAAGATTGAGATGGTTGAAGACATCCGCCAAGAGTGAGCCTCTTTGACAGGATGCAGGAGAGCCCCAAAGGTGATTATGGGCATTGAAGTCGCCAAACAATAAAAACGGCGGGAGAAGCTGAACGATCAGGTGCATCATGTCAGCCCGACTAACAGATGACGACGGTGGAGTGTAGATGGTACAAACTGAAAAAGTAAAAGCAGAAAGAGTAATACGGACAGCTATTGCTTGGAGTGGGGTGGTCAATGGGATGGGATGGTAATAGACATCGTCCCGAACGAGCAACATGACCCCACCATGAGCTGGGATACTGTCCACAGGGGTGAGGTCATACCACTCCAACGTATAGTGGGTAAAGGCAATACGGTCAGTCGAGCGCAATTTTGTTTCCTGGAGACCAAGGAGGAGCGGACAGTGCAGGCCGAGGAGCAGTTGTAATTCCTCCCGATTAGGTCGAATACCTCTTATGTTCCAATGTAACAAGGCCATCGCTAGTCAAAAAGTTGGGGAACGAGACGGGGGAAGAGCTGGTCACCTCGATGGCCGCGGAGGGTCAGGTTGAGAGGGAACAACGCTACAACCGGCGGGAGGCGGATCCGGTTCCATCGAGTCGTCGCCAGCTGCGGCCGCTGTCCCTGGTTGTGTAGGAGGGGCAGCATCATTTGCCGACGAGAGGCCAGCTGAGCGCCTGGCAGCAGAGCGTCCCGGCGAAACTGAGGACGGCCGGGAGCAGCGACTCACGGATGGAGCGTCAGACGAAACGCGCCGGGGTGGAGAGGGGGATAGAGACTTCTTCTTGGAGGCCTTCTTGGAAGGCCGAGGAGGCACAGGGATGGTGGGCTGGACCCGAAGAAGGTCCTCACACGCGGGGTCCGTTTTGGAACGCCGGACCTCGGAAGCTGGGGTCCGGAACATTTCCCCGATGGACGCCTGTGAAGAGGATCGCTTCTCAGGTGGCGGGGGGAGAGGAGGAGGAGGAAGGGTGGCCCCTGGGGCAGAAGGGGCGGGGGCCACGGGGGAGGAGGATTTGGAAGGGAGGGATTTGGGAGGCGGAGGCAGAGCCCCCTGATAGGCGGAGGAGGTGGAGGGGGGACAGGATAGGGGTGAGGATACTGCGGAAGGAGTGGACACAACTGAGGCAAATGAAGTGGTCAACGGCACGGGATGGAGGCGGTCATACTTCTTCCTGGCCTCAGAATAAGAGAGCCGATCCAAAGTGTTGAGTTCTTGTATCTTCTTCTCCTTCTGATAGGCGGGGCAGTCTGAGGATCTAGGCGCATGGATGCCAGGACAATTAATGCACCGAGGTGGTGTGGTGCATGTATGTTCCTCACGAAGAGGACGTCCACAATCGCCACAAAGGGGCTCAGCCTCACACCGTGACGACACGTGCCCAAAGCGCAAACACCGAAAACAGCGCATAGGCGGTGGGACGTAAGGTCGCACATCGCACCGGTAGCACATCACCTTTAACTTTTCTGGGAGAATGTCCCCCTCGAAGGAGAGGATAAAGGCCCCGGTGTCGATGCGACGGTCTTTGGGGCCGCGCTGAACTCGCCGGACGAAATGCACGCCTCGGCGCTCCAGGTTGGCCTGAGCTCCGTATCAGATTGTAGCAGGAGGTCAAGATGAAAAATAACCCCCTGCGTCCTATTTAGTGCCAGATGCGGGACAATGGACACTGGGATGTTCCCTAGGCGGTCGCACGCCTGGAGCGCCGCCGACTGTGTGGCGGAGGTGGTCTTGATAAGAACGGACCCTGAACGCATCTGCTGAGAGCCTCGATTTCCCCGAAGATGTCCTCAATGTGCTGAACAAAGAACATGGGTTTGGAGGTGGCGAACGTCCCCCCATCGGTTCGAGAACAGACCAAATAGCGGGGGAAGTACTTCGCCCCAAGCCGGCGAGCCTGTCCCTCCTCCCAGGGAGTGGCCAAGGGGGAAAGGGCAGGAGAACCAGAACTAGAAACGGTACCTTTTCTTTGGAAAGACTCGGCCGCGGAGCGACCTGATATGTGTTGACGTTTCATCTGCGAAATGTCCGCCCCGATACCACACACTCCGACCAGGGGCTCTCCCCACGGGCGCCACCCAGCCTCAGCAAGGGCCACCTGGCAGGATGACCGTTGCCGGGAGTCCTGATGCCCCAAGGAGACGGGCATCTATTCCTTGGCCGACGTGGGGGGGGGGGTGCAGCTCAGGTATCGGCAGTACGATCCCTGTTATCAGGGGGCTACAACCTAGAGGGTACATGACGACCCCACCACAACGGGTTGGCTACCGTGCTGGATTTCTGGTGCCATGGAAAGTCCATCATGATCGCTGGTGCAGATGGGACGCACTATGGGCGTAACTTTTACAACCCATCAGGCGTTTAGGCCCAATTTGAGGAATAGTGGGTATGGTTACAACGCCGGTACAATGCTGAGTGCCAAGGTCTTAGTGCACTTAGGACCAGTGGTACACCACGTAAGGTGTCCTTCCCCAAAAGGCTCGTACTTCTGTAGAATTTTGAAAAATGGAGGTCAAACCCCAAGGGGGACCATCACATGGAAGGCCGAAACGGTTGAAACTCCTTTTAGTCGCCTCTTACGACAGGCAGGAATACCTCGGGCCTATTCTTACCCCGGAACTGCAGGGGGGGGGGGGTCTGGGCAAGGCACGGCA
Organism: Schistocerca serialis cubense; assembly: GCF_023864345.2. NCBI lineage: Eukaryota > Metazoa > Arthropoda > Insecta > Orthoptera > Acrididae > Schistocerca > Schistocerca serialis. Next base: position 33,691,769 of record NC_064640.1, read on the forward strand.
GCGCTACGGCAGCGCTGCAGCAGCGCCGGAGATGGCAAGCACCACTAGTGGCAAGATGCGGCACCACATCCAAGAGGGCAGTGAGTCTGGTCCTGTCCTGGGAGCAGTGGCAGCCCGAGGGCCACGGGTGTCCAGTACATCCACCTTCATCCCATGGTCGGACAGAGCAGGCCAAACCGGGTGGAGGGTGGCGAAGACCAGGGACAGTAGCAATCCCTGGAACTACAGGCAGCTATGTGGCACAGGACTTTATGCCTTGGCAGGCAGTGACTGGGCAGAGTGCGGCCGACTCCCAGCTGAGTGGCCTTGATGACGGAGCAGCAGCGTCGCATACCAGGAGTTGCTGAGCCAGCTGGACACGTGGAACAGCACTGCGAGAGGCATTCCAACACTACGCTGCACCCATAGAAGTACTGTAAATTATGTGAATAAAGCAATGCTACCGAATACTGCTGTATCACTCTGCACTCCCCGTCAATGCTCTTGAACTTGCTTGGCCCCCAGACGTAATACGGTGTGGTGGGTCCCTGCTTCAGCTCTGCCAACTGGAGTCCTGGGTTTTACCATCGATGGTCTGCAACAGAGTGATGCTCGTGACTGGGCAGAGGATGCTGTTTATCTCGAGATTCACCCAGAGGGCATTTTGGACAAGCTACCGTAACTTGTCCCCCAAATTCTCCACAAGAAACTGAGGTTTCATGGACACGAAAGATTCCCCACCAACTCTCGTACATACAAGATACCGGGGCGCATAATCTTCATGGAGCATCCTTAGCCTGGCGTTCCTCCCATAGTGTGGTCAGGGAGGGGATCGATTTGGGGTTGTACTTCTTAGCATTGAAGTTAGACTGGCGGTGGACCACCAGCAAGAGATGATGTACTACGCTTCATGGTGAGTCATCTGACCTGATTCCACCCACTCTGACCAGGGATCCTCTCCATGGGTGCCACCCAGCCTCAGCTAGGGCCGTCTGGCAGGATCGCCATTGCTGGGAGTCCCGTTTCCCCCGGGAGATGGGCATCTGCTGCATGGCATACGTGGGAAGTTAATGGCACAGGCATCAGCAGAGCGATCCCTGTGTAGTCAGGGGGCTACAACCAGCAGGATACATGATGGCCCCACCGCAATGGACTGCCTACCATGCTGAATATGAGGTGCAAATAATTCCATGGTCCTTGTCGGCGCAGAAAACGACACTGCATAGTGCGTGGAAGAAAATGCACCCAGGAAGGTTTCCTCATTCAAGAGATGGAGGATGAGCAGGACTGCAATGCCACGACGAGAAAGTGGGCTAAAGATCTCAATGCACGTTGCACCTTGTAAGACGCTCTTCAGCAATTGGCTTGCTCTTTGGGAAAGTTTTGAAAAATGGAGGTCAAACCCTACAGGGTACCATCAGAAAAGCCAAAAGGTGGGAGGTGGGAGACTCGTTTCAGTCACTTCTTAAGGCACACAGGAATACCTCAAGCCTATGATTTATTAGGATGGATAGGATGTGTGACTGCAGTGTACGGACACGGGAGGAGCTGGCCCCCATTCACTAACAGCTGAACGTGCTGATGCCGTCTTCAGGATACTGCCTCTGAGTGTAGTGACAGTGGGGAGTCTGGTGCATCGCATGGTACACCCCAGGTGTTACATGCTTCACCCATGGTCACTGATGTTGAGACATCTTTGCGGGTACCAGGTGTGGTTGGGCAATCGTCTCCCCAAGGGGAGTGGCAGGTCAATGTGGAGGCTGGCTGTGTAGTGTCGCCCGCTCTGCCTGTGAGTGGGCATGTGGACACTCCTTCAGCAAGGACCGGGCAGGCACACGGGGGAGGGGTTTATTAGTGATTGGGAGCTCCAGTGTTAGGCGGGTGAAGGAGTCCCTTAGGGAAATAGTGGAAAGGTCAGGGAAGGAGGTCAGTGTTCACTCTGTCTGCTTGCTGGGGGGTCTCATCCGAGATGTGGAGGAAACCCTGCCGGCGGCGATAAAGAGCACCCAACTGCAAATTGTTGCTCATGTCGGCACTGATGACTCCTGCCATCAGGGTTCAGAGGTCATCCTCAGTTCATACAGGCAGTTGGCGCAGTTGGTGAAGGCGGAAAATCTCGCTCTCTGGGTGGAATCTCAGCGTCGTTCCCAGAACCGTTCACGGTCGTCTGGTTTGGAGCCGATGGGAAAGCATACGTGGCATGGACGAGTCTGCGGAGATCTGGGGTGCAAATTTCTCGACCTCCGCTATCGGGTGGAGAAATGTAGGGTCCCCGAGTAGGTCGGGAGTGTACTACATGCAGGAAGCGGCTACAAGGGTAGCGGAGTACGTGTGGAGTGCACATGTTGGTTTTTTAGGTTAGAGAATTTCCTCCCTAGGCCCAACAAGACTCCTCCTAAGATGCTATAACGTACCAGTTGGCAAAACAACAGGGAATACAAATATTAATGTGGTGATAGTAACCTGCAGGAGCGTCAATAGAAATGTCCCAGAACCGCTCTCAGTAAACGGTCACAATGTCCACATTGTACTAGGGACAGAAAGTTGGCTGAAACCAGATGTAAACAGTAATGAAATTCTAAACTCTGATTGGAATGTATACCGCAGAGACAGGTTGGACAGTGAAGGGGAAGGCGTATTTATAGCGATAAAAAGTGCAATAGTATCGAAGGAAATTGACGGAGATTCGAAATGTGAAATAATTTGGGTTAAGGTCACGGTTAAAGCAGGCTCAAGCATGGTAATTGAATGTCTCTATAGGCCCCCTGGCGGGCTCAGTAGCTGTTGTGGCAGAACACCTGAAGGAAAATTTGGAAAATACTTCGAGTAGATTTCCCGAAAATGTTATAGTTTTGGGTGGAGATCTTAATTTACCAGATATATTGGGAGAGACAAACATTTATAATGGATGGCAGGGACAATGAATTAAGTGAATTGTTTTCAAGTGCATTGTCTGAAAACTACCTTGAGACAGAGAACAGACTCGTGGCGATAACATGTTAGACCTTCTGGTGGGAAACAGACCCGAACTATTTGAAACAGTTAACGCAGAACAGGGAATCAGCGATCATACAGCGGTTACCGCATCGATGATTTCAGCCGTAAATATAAATATTAAAAAAGGTAGGAAGACTTTTCTGTTTAGCAAAAGCGACAAAAAGTAGATTTCAGAGTACTTGACGGCTCAACACAAAAGTTTTATCTCAAGTACGGAGAGTGTTTAGGATCAGTGGACAAAGTTCAAAACCATCGTACAATATGCATTAGATGAGTATGTGCCAAGCAAGATCGTAAGAGATGGAAAAGAGCCACCGTGATACAACAACCGAGTTAGAAAACTGCTGCGGAAGCAAAGGGAATTTCACAGCAAACATAAATATAGCCAAAGCCTAGCAGACAAACAAAAATTACACGAAGCGAAATGTAGTGCGAGGAGGGCTATGCGAGAGGCGTTCAATGAATTCCAATATAAAGTTCTATGCACTGACTTGGCAGAAAATCCTAAGAAATTTTGGTCTTATGTCAAAGCGGTAGGAGGATCAAAACAAAATGGCCGGACACTCTGTGACCAAGATGGTACTGAAACAGAGGATAACAGACTAAAGGCCGAAATACTAAATGTCTTTTCCAAAGCTGTTTCACAGAGGAAGACTGCACTGTAGTTCCTCCTCTGGATTGTCGCACAGATGTCAAATTGTAGATATCAAAATTGCTGAAAAGAGGAACGGCTGCTGGACCTGATGGGATACCAGTTCGATTTCACACATAGCACGCTAAAGAACTTGCTCCCCTTCTTGCAGCAGTGCACCGCAGGTCTCTAGAAGAGCGTAGCGTTCCAAAAGATTGGAAGAGGGCACAAGTCATCCCCGTTTTCAAGAAGAGAAGTCGGACAGATGCGTAGAACTATACACCTACATCTCTAATGTTGATCAGTTGTAGAATTTTGGAACTTTTATTATGTTCGAGTATAATGACTTTTCTGGAGACTAGAAATCTACTCTGTAGGAATGAGCACGGGTTTCGAAATAGACGATTGTGTGAAACCTAGCTCGCGCTATTCGTCCACCAGACTCAGAGGGCCATCGACACGGGTTCCCAGGTAGATGCCGTGTTTCTTGACTTCCGCAAGGCGTTTGATACGCTTTTTGCGGATGATGCTGTAGTATATCGAGAGGTTGTAACAAAGGAAAATTGTACTGAAATGCAGGAGGATCTGCAGCGAATTGACGCATGGTGCAGGGAATGGCAATTGAATTTCAATGCAGACAAGTGTAATGTGCTGCAAATACATAGAAAGAAAGATCCTTTATCATTTTGCTACAATATAGCAGGTCAGCAACTGGAAGCAGTTAATTCCATAAATAATCTGGGAGTAGGCATTAGGAGTGATTTAAAATGGAATGACCATATAAAATTAATCGTCGGTAAAGCAGATGTCACACAGATTCATTGGAAGAATCCTAAGGAAATGCAGTCCGAAAACAGAGGAAGTAAGTTACAGTACACTTGTTCGCCCACTGCTTGAAAACTGCTGACCGGTGAGAGATCCGTACCAGATAGGGTTGATAGAAGTGATAGAGAAGATCCAACGGAGAGCAGCGCGCTTCGTTACAGGATCATTTAGTAATCGCGAAAGCGTTACGGAGATGATAGATAAACTCCAGTAAAAGACTCTACAGGAGAGACGCTCAGTAACTCGGTACGGGCTTTTGTTGAAGTTTATAGAACATACTTTCATCGAGGAGTGAAGCAGTTTATTGCTTCATCTTACGTATATCTCGCGAAGAGTCCATGAGGATAGAATCAGAGCCCACACGGAGGCATACCGAGCATCTTTCTTTCCACGAACAATGCGAGACAGGAATGAAAGGGAGAACCGATAGAGGTACCCAAGGTACCCTCCGCTACACACCGTCAGTGGCTTGCGGAGTATGGATGTAGGTGTAGATTCTAACCTCTGGGCCCGCCGGGGAGGGAGGGGGGGACGGACGGACGGAAGTTTCTGTTGATTGATCCTGACAGACTGTCACTGAAGAGGATTGTGACGGAAAAAAAACTAATGTCGCACTCGCAAACCCTATTAACACGAAAACAAGATGAACTTCGTAAGTTGGGAATTGCAGCTCGAGCTAGGATTAAAATATCAAACATCGCTGATGGAATTGCTGGTGACAGGAAAAAGTGGTGTTGAAACCATAAAGCCTAGAGTATGGAGCAATGGAACCATCATTTGGTCGGATGATTGATTCACACTGTTTCCAACTTTTCTGCGATGATTATTTGGGCAGCCATGGATCACTTTCTTACTCTGCAAGGTCACATTATTGCAGAGAATTATGTGAGCGTTTTGACTGGTCAGGTCCATCTCGTGGTAAAACTTTTTTTTTTCCCATTGGTGACGCTGTGTTGCAAGAGGACAGGGCTCTATTCACAAATATCGCACTGCCCAAGTCTACTTTTTTGACAAGTGTGATGAATTTTCTGATTTTCCTGGCCACCACAGTCACCAGTTCTCAGCAGTATTAAGTCCTTCTGGTCTTCGTTGCAGATAAGTGTTCGTATTTGGCATCCAACTCTGCCATATTTACTTGAACTTCCCACTATTTTGCAGGAAGAGCGGTGTAAGATTGCTTTGACAAGTCCGGGAGGACTGTAATCTGTTTCGTCCCACACCACATTAAGCATGCCAATGTGTTCTGTTGGGTGTTTCTATGTTTTTCTCCACCTCTGTTTTATTTCTTCGAAACATGAATATTTTCTTCGTGAGCCAGTGCAGTCTCAGGTACCTTTATTTAGTTAAATACCTGCTTTTGCAGAACTTCATCCGCCTCAGTATGAACCAAAATTCCTACACCTGTTCCATTTACAAGTGATATATGTTTGTCTTCTGTGTTAAGATGCAGTACTTTCACTTCACTATCTAGTTTACAGAATGTGAGAGATTTTCATTTCCTTTTAGGAATCTCTTGCGTCTCGTCTTAGAGTATACTGCTGGTGCAACCGATGCTTGGTCGCAGAGCTTATTTGATTCCAGTACCCATAAAAAAGTCTCAAAAGAGTCTAGTCTATACGTCTCCATCGTTAATCGGTTTTTGAAACATCTATAGCAGACAGTTCTAGAAAAATATCGCTGGATTTGTTTCACGCCAAATCTATCACATTAAGCGTTTATGATAGCAATTTTCTCATTCTGTGGCCGATTAATTAAAATTAATTTTCACCCAAGCTCTACATCATAACTATTAAACGTGGTTTGCCCCAAGGAAGTTTTTTTCTGTTACTTTTGCAGTTTGCTTTAGTCTGCAGAAAGGCCCGGGGGGGCAAGATTTATTCGGAGATTATTAGTAAGCTTAATAGCCAGGCCTGTTAAAACTATCTTACGTTTTTATTTCTACATAAACTGGTAGAACATTTTATTTTCACACTATTCAGACTCACTCATGAAGGTTTGGCGCAAATTTCTCTCTGCTTTCAGTAGCAAGTTTTAGTCACTTTCAGTACGAAGTAATGTGCATTCAGAAGTACTTTAAATTCAGAAAGTTGTTAATAGATGGGTGAACCGTTAGTCTGTCGAGAGTACTGATCAGTACCACCAAGAACTTTTATATGGGAGCGCTCTGGAGATACCTGAATGTATTTATTCTCAGTAACTGCATTACCGTACATTAATTAAATTTCGACATATCCGGACTAAAACGGATGTTTATAGTACACATGTGTAAGGATCGATCATTGACAAAAACGTCGTCGAGGACCAGCTTCATTATTGTCAGGAATTGTACAAGTCACAGATGAACAGCTTCATGCCAGCCTCAAGCGACAAAGAACTGGAGGACACCGACTGAATCCGTTACAAATTTAGAACACCTAAGTAAAAGTAGGACATATTTTTCTTTGCGCTTGAAGTTCTTAGTTTTCATGATTATATATGGCAACTAATAAGAATGCTTCACTTAGTCTACAATAGTCCAAGTAAAATGTACTTGAAGCTATTCAATGAGATGCATAACATTTCTATTAAGGCCCTAATTTCACGTTGCAAGATTTCTTATTTGTTTGGTTACAGTGTTCGCCAAGGTTGCTAACGAAAATAGATAAACGCAATGTTAATGAAAATGGGTGTGATGTTATTGAAGGATTCATTTCATTATTCGGCCTGAAGAAGTTCACAAAGAACTGTATATTGGAAGAACCGGCTGACAATTATAACTCTCCTTTTGATTTTATGATCATGTTGCGAACCATCGATCCAACTCTTTCGTTACGTTCTAAGATACTCGAGAGAAAGGCATGGGGTGTTTTTGGGAAGCACGCATCGAATCCACTTATCTTGTCTGTCACAGTGCGTAGCTATTAACTGAGGACATAATACTGGGGTTTTCGCCTAGGTTTAATTAACATACATTTCAGCAACCTGTGGTCGATGGCGGTGCGGATTTAGTTGAAGTCCCGAGGCGCCGTGCGGAACAAATTAGTTCATGTCCCCCGCGCTCCGCACCTCGCTTGTATTATTTAATTGCTTTTTCCATGTGTATGGTGTAAGCGAGTATCACGATTCCGGTGGAAATTTCAGCCAAGAGAAAGTATTTCAGTGGTACTGGAGAAGTGCACGTTAGCTCTGGGAACTTTCACAAAGTGTCACTCATGGAAAGGAAATGATGGCCAAATGTGTCTGAGCCACATTGACGTGCTTCGGTGCAGCGTACATGTGAGACTCTTTTAGCCCTCTTGGTTTGACGTATTCAACAAAAACATTTAATCACAATTAGCAATCAAATTTAAAATTTAATGGAGAGGAGTTTAGTTTTCACCTGATTTAGTCTCTCGTCTGTGGAAATTTCACAACTGACAGGACCTCTGTTGCTAGGATTTCTGTATGGATTTAGCTTACAAGGGGAGGCCGCCAATTGTGAAATTCAGATTCGATTCATACTGCGCATAATAAAAGCTCATTATATATATATAAAACTATTAATAAATTGCTTATGCATGTTGGTGAAGGCGGATCGCTCTCCAATTGTACCGCTCCATTTTCCGTTTGTTTAACAGGGTGTACCAAAGCTCTCACGCCCGCACTGATTTTCGACGATGTTATAAGTTGCGCTAGGGACCGCATCTACCTTATTTCGAAGTTAGCAGGCAACTACGCTGTTATGCGGCGGCTAGTTTCGGCCCAGTCAACATCTGTCCAAGCGTAACGAGCTAGTAACGGAGTTTATATTTCATACCTGCCACAACAAATTTGTGTTCGTGGGGTCTCTATTCTAATTCGAACGTTTGACTTACGCTATAAGAATTCGTTTCGGAACATCGTTTCTACGTCTTCCGTTAACTATACGTGGTAAACATTATGAAGACAATAACATTTGTGAAATACAACTTTGTTTGCGGAAATCATAATGATGTTCGAAGTCGCCAGTTTTTCCACGACAAACGACTTTCAACAACTTATTATATGCATAATTGTTGCAACTGATTGCCGGGAATTATATATATATATATATATATATATACAGAGTACGCGAAAGAACTAGCCCCCCTTCTAACAGCCGTGTACCGCAAGTCTCTAGAGGAACGGAGGGTTCCAAATGATTGGAAAAGAGCACAGATAGTCCCAGTCTTCAAGAAGGGTCGTCGAGCAGATGCGCAAAACTATAGACCTATATCTCTTACGTCGATCTCTTGTAGAATTTTAGAACATGTTTTTTGCTCGCGTATCATGTCATTTCTGGAAACCCAGAATCTACTATGTAGGAATCAACATGGATTCCGGAAACAGCGATCGTGTGAGACCCAACTCGCCTTATTTGTTCATGAGACCCAGAAAATATTAGATACAGGCTCCCAGGTAGATGCTATTTTTCTTGACTTCCGGAAGGCGTTCGATACAGTTCCGCACTGTCGCCTGATAAACAAAGTAAGAGCCTACGGAATATCAGACCAGCTGTGTGGCTGGATTGAAGAGTTTTTAGCAAACAGAACACAGCATGTTGTTATCAATGGAGAGACGTCTACAGACGTTAAAGTAACCTCTGGCGTGCCACAGGGGAGTGTTATGGGATCATTGCTTTTCACAATATATATAAATGACTTAGTAGATAGTGTCGGAAGTTCCATGCGGCTTTTCGCGGATGATGCTGTAGTATACAGAGAAGTTGCTGCATTAGAAAATTGTAGCGAAATACAGGAAGATCTGCAGCGGATAGGCACTTGGTGCAGGGAGTGGCAACTGACCCTTAACATAGACAAATGTAATGTATTGCGAATACATAGAAAGAAGGATCCTTTATTGTATGATTATATGATAGCGGAACAAACACTGGTAGCAGTTACTTCTGTAAAATATCTGGGAGTATGCGTACGGAACGATTTGAAGTGGAATGATCATATAAAACTAATTGTTGGTAAGGCGGGTACCAGGTTGAGATTCATTGGGAGAGTGCTTAGAAAATGTAGTCCATCAACAAAGGAGGTGGCTTACAAAACACTCGTTCGACCTATACTTGAGTATTGCTCATCAGTGTGGGATCCGTACCAGGTCGGGTTGACGGAGGAGATAGAGAAGATCCAAAGAAGAGCGGCGCGTTTCGTCACTGGGTTATTTCGTAACCGTGATAGCGTTACGGAGATGTTTAATAAACTCAAGTGGCAGACTCTGCAAGAGAGGCGCTCTGCATCGCGGTGTAGCTTGCTCGCCAGGTTTCGAGAGGGTGCGTTTCTGGATGAGGTATCGAATATATTACTTCCCCCTACTTATACTTCCCGAGGAGATCACGAATGTAAAATTAGAGAGATTAGAGCGCGCACGGAGGCTTTCAGACAGTCGTTCTTCCCGCGAACCATACGCGACTGGAACAGGAAAGGGAGGTAATGACAGTGGCACGTAAAGTGCCCTCCGCCACACACCGTTGGGTGGCTTGCGGAGTATCAATGTAGATGTAGAGATATATATATATATATATATACACATTTGAATTACAAAAAACAAATACTAAAAAAAGTTGCATGGCCCGAGATTCGATCCGGCGACTTTCGGATTACAAACCCGAGTGTTTACCGCTGCGCCACAACGCAGTAGAAAATTATTAATCGTAGAGAGTATTTCACCGCAACGGTTTCTTTTTAAATGTCGGTTTTCGAGACAACGGCTGAGAAGTGCATCTTGGTGCTTTGCCACATTACACCTCTGGCCATGAGCTTTTATTATGCGCAGTATGAATCGAATCTGAATTTCACAATTGGCGGCCTCCCCTTGTTAAATTGCTTTACGGTAACGTGACAAGGCGCGAAACTAGAAGGAATTAAGAGTCAAAGTTTTATGGATTCTGTGTTTGAAGAAAACAGCTAAGAATTTTACTGTGGCTTCCGACGAAAGAGTATTCTGTAGTTCTTGCAATACCTCCCTTAAAACTTGCGTTACAACATCTGAGTACAATGTGATACAATCAAGTCGATTTTGGTATGTTACAAAGGAACATAAATGAAATAATGGGCTGTTGATGAGCTGTAGTTTACTTCGGCGTACATCCTACTACAATCTATCATTTATTCGGTCGTGATGTGATATTGCAATTATAGAAAAAGATCATTACAATAATTCAATTAAAACAGTCTTGGTTGCAACTTATTCTTTTAACAACAACGCTTTTCGCCTTCATGGGGAATCTTCAGTATATGTATAAGGATAACAAAATAAGCAAAAATATAATTAGATATTGTTTGATATTTTACATCCAACAATTGTCAAAACTAAACTTCCGATGTGTGTCACGGGCAAATTTTGCAATGTGTGTTTTATAAGTTTTGACTTACGGCACGGAGACATGGAGTATTAATATGGAAGCCATTCAAAACTCGTTAGTTTAGCAAGCCACGGAGGTGACATCAGGGAGTGGAAGACGAAATTATGAGTATGATGAACATGGAATTTCAGAGGGAGGATAGTGGTAAATGGGAAAGGAAGAACTTCCATGTGTTGCAGACGATAACAAATCACCGGGACGCTGACCTAATGAAAGGTCAGCAGAACACATGCTCTTCAGAACGAGCAGTCTGGAGGATGAGCGGGGATTCAAATGGGTTTTGATGCATCTTGTCATGTAATTGGGATATTTTCTTGCTTAGTATGATATACTCCGGTATACAAACCAAATAATCATTCCGAGTTTAATTTATATTTGACTACCACTCAGTACCTAAGTTCCAATATAACATACGAGGGCGTGCGGAAGAATAGTGGCTCAATTTATGTGAAAACTCAATGCTTGTTAAAACAAACAATATCAACTTTTACATCTTCATTTTTCGTGCCTACATATTTATTTCTCAACACAGTCACCCTACCGACCAACATATTTCTCCCAGCGAGAAACCAGTTGTTAACACCGTCAATATACAATGTCTTACTCTGTTGACGCTGCTAGAACAACACCACAGCTTTCACCACTTCAACGCTATCAAAGTTACTTCCTCAAAGGTGTTCTTTACGCTTTGAAAACAGATGAAAATCGGATAGGGCCAAGTTGGGACTGTATGAAGGATGATCGATGACAATAATCCCAGGACGTCGGTTTGTTGCATATGTTGCAGCGATGGTGTGTAATCTCTTAATCGTATGCCGAAGGAGAGAGTGCTCTATGTGTGGGCAAAGTCTTAGATTTCGAAACACTGTGACAGCACGCTGTTTTCCAAGCACCGCCACAGTTAACGTTACACACTGCTACGTTACACTCTACAATTCGGAGCATCCTAGCGGCAAATGGCTGCAAATATGTAGACACGAAGAATAAAGATTTCGGATGTTATGGTTGTTTTATTTAAAAAGCTTTAAGAGTTTTCACATAAATTCGGAGGCATTTTTCAGCTCGCTGTCGCGGAACTATTCCTCGGTGCTAATATGGCGTTTACAGTTAACATACATTCGCTTCTCATTGCGTTGGTAGTGGAAATTGTGACTGTACTTAAGTCTCATAAATGTCAAATTTCTGAGGCACAATGACATTTACTTAAGAACACGCATTATCCCTCAAAAAATTATTAAAACCGTCTGCTCTTACATTCAGAATTTAGCTGCAGGTTTTTTCCGTCATGTAATACAACGTGAAAACTTTCAGCTCTGGTTGCACCAGTCTCAGAATGTAAGATATCTTAATAAAATCGCGGCTTGATATGCGTAATGAGAGGCACAAATGATGACAAAATTAACTCCCCTGCTTTGCAATCACTGGGCAAATAAACAGTTTTTAAGTTAATACAAGTTCGAGAAATCAGTTCAAAATATTTGTTGAAGAATTACCAGCTTCGCTATTAGCAGCACAGACTATTCCCTGCCTCCAGTAAATCACTACTAACCTTATTCACTATTTCAATATCACCGAGACACTGATATGTTGACGCTTCTTAGAAAACTGTTCGGTTAAATTTTGCTTAAGGAAAATATAAGATGAATGAATCCAGAAACAAAAATCCTTAAAATTCAAGTTTGCACCTTCGGAAATTTCATTTCTTTCACGCATCGTCAGACTGTCTCTTTGTGCACTTCGACAACGGCTGGAATTTGTTTTGCCGAAATCTCACTGGAAGATATTGCACGGCTGGATTATTCATTTCACTGCGAAAATCAGGAAATGCACGAGTGAAAAACAATTTTTTCGGCTCACGAATGTTTTAATTTCCTTAGGATACAGGCGACTGTGTAGCAACCTCTATGACCTGGAGTTTCTGACAATATAATCAAAGAAACTCCGTGATTTAACGTTCGACGTATGGTCAACTAAGCCCATTGCCAATCTGTTTCAAATTATACTTCTTACCTTGTGCTATCCGGTGTTGCCTTAACCTTATTCCAAACCAAAGCCTGTTTTAATCTACCGTTTTATCGTTGTAGCACATTTAAATTCTATTCCTAGACAATACGTAAGCTGAGTAAAGTGATGCGTCCTTTCCCAAACTGATTCTGCCAGGTTTTGGAACGCTACAATACTTATAATAACAAGAGTTTTTCCAGCAGATTTGTAACGTCTGAGTAACAAATGAGCCAAAATATTGTTCAGTGCAGTACAGTTCCTTCTCGCAAAAAAATAAAAAAAAAGAAAGCTATACGCTATACACATTTTTAACGGAAAATGAACGTGTACCAAAACAAACTGCGCACTAATATACTAGAAATGTTGAAATTTAAGTAGTTATTTTATCGATTTTTACTGTTCCAATTTCTGTTCCTAGTTACAGAATGCAGACTATCATTTGCAGACACTTTGTCTGCATAGCCACGTCTGAAAACGACACGAAGTTAAGAAGCCTATAGCGCAAATAGGAAACAAATATTAATTTTTCTTATTTTTATTTTATAAAATACACCGCTACACGTTTTTATTTATTAAACAGTACTCTTACTGTGTTGACGTTTTTATTTGCTGAATCTTTCCCTCCTGCAGTTTAGGCAATTATCAGGAAGTTAGAAGAACTGCAAATGGGCAATGAGACGGCTGTGCCTCCGTCCTGTAGACATCAACGTAGCTATAAATTTTGTTAATCACACGCTTTTATTAAGCCCTTTTAACATCCAATACTATTCCATTTATCACTTTGTACTTCCACGTCCTGTTTGTCATGCTGCTATTCCCGTTTCCATGTTGTCACAATATTTAAGACAATTTACATTCATCATCCTCACAATACGTGTATTACTTCAAATTCGTGCCACTGAATAATTTAAGTTCCGTTTCGCACGGCATCATGTATAAACATGTCTTAGTTTCGGCTAATGTTAACCCTTTTATGGGTTTTTATATTGACCGTGAAGATGCGTCTAATGCAATAAAAGCACACAGACCGTACTGGATGATATCTGTTTGTTGTACTGTAAGTTTGGATAGTAGAAGAGGAACAGAAGCAGATGAGGTACCTGCAAACTCGGTTACGTTAATCATTAGTCGTTAACAGCACTCTGAATGTGTCACACTAACATGCACTACCTAGTTAGTTACGTAAGCTGCTTGTTCTTTCACCAACGGAGACTGCTAACATGGAACAGAGATAGTAGCATGTGGGCCCCTGGATATTGCTTTAATATACTTTTACACAAATCATTTGTCTGTACATGTAATGGATAGAAACAAAATATTTTCGATGATAAATGGCCTATTGATACATGTTGCAATAACCTGAATATGAGATCCTAGATTCTGTTATAGAAGCTGTTGCACTTTACTACAACTTTTAAAACGAAGAAATCGCACAACAGTTGCTGAACCGACACTCTTTCGTTGCGTACAACATATATTGAGTTACAAGGCAATGGGAGGGGATACTCAAGCTTTTCTTTTCTTTTTTTTAATATCAGACAAATAACTACACATACGAATTTTCAAAATAAAAGAATATGACGTTACTTACAAACAGAATATCTTAATCATCTGAGGTCACCATCACTCCAATGTTGTCGGTGAGCGAAAGTTCTCTGACAAAACAATGAAAGGGGGACCTACAAAAAACCGAAACAACTGAGATCACGACCGGACGCCGAAAGTCATCAGAACCATAAAACATGTAAGAAGCAAGAGACACGGCAAGCGAAAACACGTGTCTTGTAGAATTACTTACCTAGATTCTATGAAAACCATTCCCCCGTGCCGCCTAACCAGGAAAACTACGCCACAGTAAATACTGGCTAGCCGTGAGTACAGAGGCCGCACACGCCCCATCACGCAGGCGCGGTATGAAACAGATACGCGATTGGTAAACTGTTTCAACCGCAAAAACGGGAAGTGGTAGTAGAAAGGAGACGGAACCACCACCACCACATAAGGAGGGAAGAGAACTTGTACATCTAAAAACAAGGATACATATTACGTTACAGGCACACTTTAACTTATCTGAATAATGTCATAATTAACTGAAATACTTTTGCGATACAGATCAGTGCGTTCATTAATAGTATCAAGAGGATGGGAATGAAAACTTCTAGGCGCTTCAGTCCGGAACCGCGTGACTGTACTTCTAAGTTATAGGGGACTGATGACCTCAGATGTTAAGTCCCACAGTGCTCAGAGCCATTTTTGAAAACTTCTTAAGATTTCAGTTTCTTCCAGAACTTTTAGTATCCGACCTTTTCCCGCAGTGTGTAAGACAGTTAAGTTATCGCTAACCTGCTGTAGCTGAAGTTAGTTATCAATGAAATTCATTGTGAAAGCTGACTTGGAATTGGCCAGGTCATTGTGTGCTTTAAATCTCATATGAAAATTCCTTCGTGTCTGGCCAATATATCTGTTCTTACATCTACATCTACATCCATACTCCGCAAGCCACCTGACGGTGTGTGGCTGAGGGTACCTTGAGTACCTCTATCGGTTCTCCCTTCTATTCCAGTCTCGTATTGTTCGTGGAAAGAAGGATTGTCGGTATGCCTCTGTGTGGGCTCTAATCTCTCTGATTTTATCCTCATGGTCTCTTCCGAGATGTACGTAGGAGGGAGGAATATACTGCTTGACTCCTCGGTGAAGGTATGTTCTCGAAACTTCAACAACAGCCCGTACCGAGCTGCTGAGCGTCTCTCCTGCAGTCTTCCACTGGAGTTCATCTATCATCTCCGTAACGCTTTCGCGATTACTAAATGATCCTGTGACGACGCGCGCTGCTCTCCGTTGCATTAAAATAGAGATGGGGCCCCTCCACGCCCGCACCAACGTGGTGACCAAACCAAAAGTTCTACTGTCACCTCCGTAAACATGTTAGTTGTCTAGTAAGTGGATCACAGGATGCTGGGCTGTGATGTTGTCCGTGCGTCTGGGTAAGGCGACGCATTAACACGGTCCATCAGGTGATAGATAGTGGACGAAACGCGAGTGAGGGTAGCAATTTGAAGAGCAGAGGAAAGAAAATGCCATGGCTCGTGCCGTGGGAAAAAAACCTCTGCGACAGTGGGATGGGTAGTAAGAGCAGTAGTGGCTTACTAGCTGCGATAGTTCATGCAAGGTTGGATTTGTTAGTATAGGTATCATGCATCATTACCATGACAGGCGATGGCGATGTGTCCCAGTTGCTGCTGCTGCCGCATTCCTGGAACAATCAAGATCGTTATACAGTAGTGGGAGATCGGCCATAGATCATCTCACTGTGTGGGGGATGTGCGGAGCTTGTTTGCATGCAGTGTACGGTACGGCTTCCCTGTGTGGTGCCAGTTATTCGGCAGTGTATTCCAGCTGGATATCCAGTAATGGCGTCTGATTAACAGGGGCTCGCCTGTGCCGTTATGTTTGCGTATGCTTGGCCATAGATGTTATGTCCTTACAAGTATGTCTTTTGGTCTTTTATGTTTCCATCTATGCTTGTGGTCGTAGTTCCCCAGATTCAGAATAAACGGGTTCTGCGAATGTCTGGAGTTTCTGTATAGTCTTGTGGTGAGTTTGTGGATTACCTCCGTGAGAGTCTCAAGTCGGTATTCCCGGTGAAGGTCCGCGATGCGTGTGTATCGTGGAGCATTGCTTATGGTTTTGAGTACTTTATTTTGTATGAGCTGGAGACGGCGCAGGCGTGTAGGTGCAGCGTATCCCCAGACAGGAGCTGCGTACGTCATCAGGGGTCGGATAAGTGTCATGTACATGGACCTCGACACCCTTCTGTTCAGTGTGCTACGCCTGTTGAGCATGGGATAGAGCTGTTTGAGCCTCGCGCTAGCTCGGTTGGTCATGTGTTGTATGTGGTCCCCCCAGAGTAATTTCGGTCCAGCCAGACACCGAGGTATTTGACTTTCTCACGGAAACGTATTGGACGTGCATGTAGAGTTATTGGTCTGCAGTGGCGGTGTTTGCGCAGTTGCTTCGGTCTTCTAGTGAGTTGCATCTTCTCTATCACCTCTATCAAGCCTATCTGGTACGGATCCCACACTGGTGAGCGGTATTCAAGCAGTGGGCGAACAAGTGTACTGTAACCAACTTTCACTGTTTTCGGATTGCATTTCCTTAGGATTCTTCCAATGAATCTCAGTCTCGCGTCTGCTTTACCGACGATCAGCTTTATATGATCATTCCATTTTACATCACTCCTAATGCCTACTTCCAGATAATTTATGGAATTAACGGCCTCCAGTTGCTGACCTGCTATATGGTAGCTAAATGATAGAGGATCTTTCTTTCTATGTATTCGCAGCACATTACACTTGTCTGCATTGAGATTCAATTGCCATTCACTGCACCATGCGTCAATTCGCTGCAGATCCTCCTGCATTTCAGTACAATTTTCCATTGTTACAACCTCTCGATATACTACAGCATCATCCGCAAAAAGCCTCAGTGAACTTCAAATGTTATCCACAAGGCTATTTATATATATTGTGAATAGCAACGGTTCTACGACACTCCCCTGCGGCACACCTGAAATCACTCTTACTTCGGAAGACTTCTCTCCATTGAGATGACATGTTGCGTTCTGTTATCTAGGAACTCTTCAATCCAATCACACAATTGGTCTGATATTCCGTATGCTCTTACTTTAAAGGACTGTGGGGAACTGTATCGAACGCCTTGCAGAAGTCAAGAAACATGGCATCTACCTGGGAACCCGTGTCAATGGCCCTCTGAGTCTCGTGGACGAATAGCGCGAGCTGAGTTTCACACGATCGTCTTCTTCGAAACCCATGCTGATTCCTATAGAGTAGATTTCTAGTCTCCAGAAAAGTCATTATACTCGAACATAATACTAGTTCCAAAATTCTACAACTGATCGACGTTAGAGATATAGGTCTATAGTTCTGCACATCTGTCCGACGTCTTTCTTGAAAACGGGGATGACCTGTGCTCTTTTCCAATCCTTTGGAACGCTACGCTCTTCTACAGACCTACGGTACACCGCTGCAAGAAGGGGCAATTTCCTTCGCGTACTCTGTGTAAAATCGAACTGGTATACCATCAGGTCCAGCGGCCTTTCCTCTTTTGAGCGACTTTATTTGTTTCTCTATCCCTCTGTCATCTATTTCGATATCTAATTTTGTCATCTGTGCGACAATCTGGAGAAGGAACTACAGTGCAGTCTTCCTCTGTCAAACAGCATTAGAAAAAGACATTTAGTATTTCGGCCTGTAGTCTGTCATCCTCTGTTTCAGTACCATTTTGGTCACAGAGTGTCCGGCCATTTTGTTTTGATCCACCTACCGCTTTGACGTAAGACCAAAATTTCTTAGGATTTTCTGCCAAGTCAGTACATAAAACTTTATATTGGAATTCATTGAACGCCTCTCGCATAGCCCTCCTCGCACTACATTTCGCTTCGTGTAATTTTTGTCTGTCTGCTAGGCTTTGGCTATATTTATGTTTGCTGTGAAGTTCCCTTTGCTTCCGCAGCAGTTTTCTAACTCGGTTGTTGTATCACGGTGGCTCTTTTCCATCTCTTACGATCTTGCTTGGCACATACTCATCTAATGCATATTGTACGATGGTTTTGAACTTTGTCCACTGATCCTCAACACTCTCCGTACTTAAGATAAAACTTTTGTGTTGAGCCGTCAAGTACTCTGAAATCTACTTTTTGTCGCTTTTGCTAAACAGAAAAGTCTTCCTACCTTTTTTAATATTTCTATTTACGGCTGAAATCATCGATGCGGTAACCGCTTTATGATCGCTGATTCCCTGTTCTGCGTTAACTGTTTCAAATAGTTCGGGTCTGTTTGTCACTAGAAGCTCTAATATGTTACCGCCACGAGTCGGTTCTCTGTTTAACTGCTCAAGGTAGTTTTCAGATAAAGCACTTAAAAAAATTTCACTGGATTCTTTGTCCCTGCCACCTGTTATAAACGTTTGAGTCTCCCAGTCTATATCCGGCAAATTAAAATCTGCACCCAGAACAATAACATGGTGGGGAAATCTACTCGAAGTATTTTCCAAATTTTCGTTCAGGTGCTCTGCCACAACAGCTGCTGAGCCAGGGGGCCTATAGAGACATCCAATTACCAAGTTTGAGCCTGCTTTAACCGTGCCATTAACCCAAATTATTTCACATTTCTGATTTCCGTCGACTTCCTTCGATACCATTGCACTTCTTATCGCTATAAACACGCCTCCCCCATCACTGTACAGTCTGTCCCTGCGATATACATTCCAATCTGAGTTTAGAATTTCATTACTGTTTACATCTGGTTTCAGCCAACTTTCTGTCCCTAGTACTATGTGGGCATTGTGACCGTTTATTAATGAGAGCAGTCCTGGGACCTTTGTATAGACGCACCTGCAGTTTACTATTACCACATTAATATTGTTATTCCCTGTTGCGTTTTGCCTACTACTACCTTGCCGCATCTCAGGAGGCGTCTTGTCGGGCCTAGGGAAGGAGTTCTCTAACCTAAATACCCACATGTGCACTCCACACGTACTCTGCTACCCTTGTAGCCGCTTCCTGCGTGTAGTGCACGCCTGACCTATTCGGGGGGACCCTTCTCCACCCGATAGCGGAGGTCGAGAAATTTGCACCCCAGATCTGCGCAGAATCGTCTGAGCCTTCCACTCGGCTTCAAACCAGAGGACCACGATCGGTTCTGGGAACGATACTACAAATAGTTAGCTCAGATTCCACACCGCGGGCGAAGCTTTCCGCCTTCACCAACTCCGCCAACCGTCTGTATGAAATGGGGATGACCTCTGAACCCAGACGGCAGGAGTCATTGGTGCCGACATGAGCAAAAATTTGCAGTCGGGTGCACCCAGTGCTCTCTTATCGCCACCGGCAGGGCCTCCTCCACATCTCGAATGAGACCCCCCGGCAAGCAGAGTGAACACTGGCCTTTTTTCCCGACCTTTCCGCTATTTCCCTAGGGGCCTCCATCACCCGCCTAACGTTGGAGCTCCCAATCACTAAGAAACCCCTCCCCCCGTGTTCCTGCTCGGATCTTGCTGAAGGAGCGGCCACATGTCTACTCACAGGCCGAGCGGGCGATGCCACATAGCCAGCCTCCACATTGACCCTCCGCCTCGTGCGCCGCGAACACCGCTGAACCCGCCACTCCCCTTGGGGAGAGGGTGGCCCAACCGGGTCCAGTAGCCGCGAAGATGTCTCGACATCAGAGACCGTGGGTGAAGCATATAACACCTGGGGTGTACCATGCGACGCACCAGACTCCCCACTGCCGCTACACTCCGAGGCAGCAGCCTGAAGACGGCTGACAGAGGCCTTCAACACGTTCAGCTGTTCGCGAACAGTGGCCAGCTCCTCCTGCGTCCGTACACAGCAGTCACACATCCTCTCCATCCCACGAAATTAATTTACTGTAGGGAGTTAATCAACTTTTAACTAGACTGCTAATTCACTAAAGGCGGCTGATAGCTGACTACTCCTCGTTGAAAACAATGAAAATAACACTACCTGTCTCTGGACTGTATTTAGAAGAAACACTAGCACTACTGGCACTACAGCTGACTTAAGGGACTCTCTCTGACTGTATTCAAAACAAATGCGAAATCTATGGAACACTATTACTAGCACTCGAAAATTAGACCTTCCTAAAAGCAAAAACACACCGAAGAAGAAGTGACAAGTAAGAAAAACACAGTTAATACTTAAATTAACGTAGCTCGCTGCACAGCAGACGTGACGCAGACGACAGTTACGACGACATGGCTATGTTTACGTGGTAGAGTAATGGTGGTGTACGCGTACGTGGAGAACTTGTTAGCGCAGCAATCCGCCGACATAGTGTAGCTGAGGCGGAATTCAATACGATACATGCCAGGATATAAGAAAAGATTCTTTTTGAAAACTTCAGAGTTCCTTAACCTACTACACAGTTTTCTGGTATGAAAAATACGTATCAGAGAGTGGAAATCGAGATGAAGTCCCATGCTTCTTCACAGAGCATAGGGTAACGATGCGGGAGACCCGCACCGCCATACTAGACAAATTCCTAATGGAGGTGGTTTGCCGTTGTCTTCCTCCAATCGTAATGGGGATGAATGACAATGATGAAGACAACACAATAACACCCAGTCATCTCGGGGCAGCCCGCCCGGTTAGCCCTGCGATCTAGCGCACGGCTTTCCGGACTGGGAAGGAGAGCCTGGCCCCCGGCACGAATCCGCCAAGCGGACTTGTGTCGAGTTCCGATGAGCCGGCCAGTCTGTGGATGGTTTTTAGGCGGTTTTCCATCTGCCTCGGAGAATGCAGGCTGGTTCCCCTTATTTAGCCTCAGCTACACTATGTCGGCGATTGCTGCGCTAAAAAGTTCTCCACGTACGCGTACACCACCACTGCTGGGTTACACTCGTCTGGTGTGAGACGTTCCCTGGGGGGGGGGGGGGGGGTCCACCGCGGGCCGAACCGCACAATAACCCTGAAAGAGTGGTTCAGTGTGGGGCGGCGGTGGGGTGAAGTGGACTGCGGTAGTCGTCGTGGGGTTGTGGACCATTGCGGCTGCGGGGGTGACAGAGCGTCTCCGTCGTTTCTAGTCCCCCGGTTAACATAAAATACGACACAATGCATCTAGAGGCAGGAGAAAATCCCTGACCCTTCCGGGAATCGAACCTGGGACCCTCAGCTCGGGACGTGAGAACGCTACCGCGAGACCACGAGCTGCGGAGTAGCGAAAATAAAAACGCAAAAAGACCTGTACAATTCCAGGCCAGCTTCGACAATGGATTTGATTGACAACCAATTTCAGCTGTAGCAGGTGAACAATAACTTAATTGTCTTGCACACTGCGGGAATAGGTGGGATACTCTATGTTCTGGAACAAACTGAAAGTTTAAGTACTTATTCCCAATCTCTCGATAGTACTGATGAACGCACTTGATCTGTATCACAGAAATACTTTAGTTAATTGTAACATTGTTCGGACAAGTTAAGGCGTGCACGTAACGCAATATTTAAGCCTGATTTTAGATGTACAGGGTCTCTGCCCTTCTAATGTTGTGACAGATTCGTCTTCTTTCTGCTGCTACTTCCGGCTCCTTCGGTTTAAACAGTTTACCAATCAGTCACGTACCTGTTTCACACCGTGCCTGCGTTATGGGTCGTGTACGGCCTCTGTACTCACGTCTAGCAAGTATTTACTGTTACACAGTTTTCTTATTATTGTCCCCGGTCGGGCGGCATGGGGGAATGGTTTTTATGGAATTGTTGTAAGTAATTCCACAAGATATGTGTTTCCTCTTCGAGTCTTTATTGCGTCTTACAAGCTTTGTGATTCTGGTGTCTTTCGGTCCAGTCGTGATCACGGCTCTTTCGAATTTCTCTAGGTCCTCCCTTTCATTATTTTGACTCGAAACTTTTGTTCCATGACAACACTGGAATGAGGATGACCTCAGAAGGTTAATTGGTTTCACTTGTAAGTGACGTCCTTTTCTCTCCTTTCTTTTTTTTTAGAAATTTTTACTTTGCAGTTTGTTAGCTGACGTTTTTAAAAAAAACATGAGGTTTCCCTTCCATTGTCTTATAACACAATATTTTCATGATTACACTTTACATCAGATGACGGAACCTTAAGTGTTCTTAAAGTGATCGTGTAGCAATAAAAGATAGTTGATGCAACTACTGTTATGTGGTTTTTTCATTTTAAAAAATGTACTTATATATAAGCGACTACCCCACAGGAAGAACTCTCTGTCTATTGAACTTTACGTTAAACTTTCATTCCAAGAAATTCTGTAGACATTAAAATAGACACGAAGTAAATATTTTACATTAACAAACCATGAACGAAGCAGTTAATATCCATGGAGACACTTAAACTTTTATATACTCATTATTACTTATTTGCAAACTTTCATACTGTTTGGCATACTGAAAAATATTTAGACAATATTCAGTAATGAAATTCACTGTTTACAGTCCTGTCTGAGCTTATGATAAACTGGCATAGTGCATTACCTATTTTTCACCACTTTTGTTTGTTTGTTTTGGGGAAGGAGACCAGACAGCGAGGTCATCGGTCTCATCGGGAAGGACGGGGAAGGAAATCGGCCGTGCCCTTTGAAAGGAACCATCCCGGCATTTGCCTGGAGCGATTTAAGGAAATCACGGAAAACCTTAATTAGGATGGCCGGACGCGGGATTGAACCGTCGTCCTCCCGAATGCGAGTCCAGTGTCTAACCACTGCGCCACCTCGCTCGGTTTTTCACCACTTTTCTCGCTTAGACTAGTACATTAAAACATATTTTAAAAAGTTGTTCCCTCTTAAATAACCAATAAAAGCATTTAATTAGGTGAATGTAGCACGTGGTGCATTTCAAACAAGTAAAGTACTCTCGACTAAATTAATGAAGTACTTTAAATGTGTTAATAAGCACTTGCTCTTTAGTGAAATCTTGTATGACATAAAGGTAAAGTGCAGGACACCTAAGGCTGGAGAATAAAGCAGATCTGACACAAATATTTCACGTTAATATCTGTTGTTGTTGTTGTTTTTAGTCCAGAGACTGGTTTGATGCACCTCTCCATGCTACTGTATCCTGTGGAAGGTTCTTCATCTGCAAGTTACTACTACAACCTACATCCTTCTGAATCTGCTTAGTGTATTCATCTCTTGGTCTTCCTCTGCGGTTTTTACCCTCCACTCTGCGCTCCAATTATAACTTGTGATCCCTTGATGCCTCAGAACATGTCCTACCAACCGAGCCCTTCTTCTAGCCAAGTTGTGTCACAAATTCCTTTTCTCCCCAATTCTATACAGTACCTCGCCATTAGTTACATTATCTACTTAACTAACCTTCAGCATTCTTCTGTAGCACCACGTTTCGAAAGCTTCTATTCTCTTCTTGTCTATGTTTCAGTTCCATACATGGCTAAACTCCAAACAAATACTTTCAGAAAAGACTTCCTGACACTTAAATCTACACTCGATGTTAACAATAATCTCTTCTTCAGAAACGATTTCCTTGCCATTGCTAGTCTACATTTTATATCCTCTCTACTTCGACCATCATTAGTTACTTTGCTCCCCAAATACCAAAACTCATTATCTACTTTACGTGTCTCATTTCCTAACCTAATTCACTCAGCATCACCCGATTAAACTGTACTACATTCCATTATCTTCGTTTTGCTTTTGTTGATGTTCATCTTATATCCTCATTTCAAGACACTATCCATTCCGTTCAACTGCTCTTCCAGAACCTTTGCTGTCTCTGACAGAATTACACTGACATCGGCGAACCTCAAACTTTTTATTTCTTCTCCATGGATTTTAATTCCTACTCCGAATTTTTCTTTGGTTTCCTTCACTGCTTGCTCATTATACAGATGGAATAACATCGAGGATAGGCTACAACTCTGTCTCACTCCCTTGCCAACCACTGCTTCCCTTTCATGCCCCTCGACTTTTATACCTGCCATCTGGTTTCTGTAGAAATTGTAAATAGCCTTTGGCACCCTGTACGTGCTCCCTGTCACCTTTAGAATTTGAAAGAGAGTTTCCAGTCAACATTGTCAAAAGCGTTCTCTAAGTTTACAAATGCTAGAATCGTAGGTTTACCTTTCCTTAACCTATCTTCTAAGTAGTAGGGTCAGTATTACCTCACGTGTTCCAACATTTACGGAATCCAAACTGATTCTACCAGTTTTTCCATTCGTCTGTAAAGAATTTGTGTTAGTATTTTGCAGCCGTGACTTATTAAACTAATAGTTCGGTAATTTTCACACTTGCTTTCTTTGGGATTGGAATTATTATATTCTTCTTGAAGTCTGAGGGTATTTCGCCTGTCTCCTACATCTTTCTCACCTGTTGGTAGAGTTTTGCCAGGGCTGGCTGTTCCAAGGCTATCAGTAGTTCTAATGAAATGTTATCTACTCCCGGGGCCTTGTTTCGAGTTAGGTCTTTCAGTGCTCTGTCGAATTCCTCCCGCAGTGTCATATCTCCCAGTTCATCTTCATCTTCGTCCTCTTCCATTTCCATAATATTGCCCTCAAAAAATGGTTCAAATGGCTCTGAGCACTATGGGACTTAACTACTGTGGTCATCAGTCCCCTAGAACTTAG
Source organism: Schistocerca serialis cubense (assembly GCF_023864345.2). Lineage (NCBI taxonomy): Eukaryota > Metazoa > Arthropoda > Insecta > Orthoptera > Acrididae > Schistocerca > Schistocerca serialis. The sequence goes on from NC_064640.1 coordinate 33,716,703, forward strand.
AACTACTTAAACCTAACTAACCTAAGAACATCATACACATCCATGCCCGAGGCAGGATTCGAACCTGCGACCGTAGCAGTCACGCGGTTCCGGACTGCGCGCCTAGAACCGCTAGACCACCGCGGCCGGCAATATTGCCCTCAAGTACGTCACACTTGTATAGACCCTCTATATACTCCTTCCACCATTCTGCTTTCCTCTCGTTGCTTAGAACTGGTTTTCCGTCTGAGCTCTTGATATTCGTATTTCTACTATACTTCGTAGTTTTACCTACTTGATCCTCTCCTGCCTTCACTATTTCACTCTCAAAGCTACCCATTCTTCATCTACTGTATTTCTTTCCCCCGTTCTTGTCAATTGTTCCCTAATGCTCTCTTTGAAACTCTCTACAACTTCCGGTTCTTACAATTTAAAATCTGGTTCCTAAATCTCTGTCTTACCATTATACAATCTATCTGAAACCTTCCAGTGTCTCCAGGCCTCTTCCATGTATACAACTTTCTTTCATGATTCTTGAACCAAGTGTTAACTATAATTAAGTTATGTTCTGTGCAAAATTCTACCAGGCGGCTCCCTCTTTCATTCCGCACGCCCATTCCATATTCACCAACTACGTTTCCTTCTCTTCTTTTTCCTGCTATGGAATTCCAGTCACTCATGACTATTAAATTTTCATCTCCCTTCACTATTAGAATAATTTCTTTTATTTCATCATAAATTTCTTCAATCTGTTCGTCATCTGCGGAGCTAGTTGGCATATAAACTTGTTCTACCGTGGTAGGTGTAGACTTCGTGTCTATCTTGGCTACAATAATGCGTTCACTATGCTGTTCATAGTAGCTTACCCGCGCTCCTATTTTTTTTTTTATTCATTATGAAACCTACTCATGTATTACCCCTACTGCCATCTAACGTCACTAATTCCCACTACATCTAACTTTAACCTATCCATTTCCCTTTTTAAATTTTCTATCCTACCTGCTCGATTAACACTCCACGCTCCGATCCGTATATCTATATTAAGCAAATATCACAAAAAGTTAGTTCATACTGATCGCATTAATATAAAACATTACTTTACCTGTAGACGCACGAGGTATTGAGCTGCTGCGATGGTGATGCTGATCAAGAGCGTGCAACCGTGGTTCTTCGTCTAACATGATCTATTTATCTCTTCTTAGAACCATGGACCTTGCCGTTGGTGGGGAGGCTTGCGTGCCTCAGCGATACAGATAGCCTTACTGCAGGTGCAACCACAACGGAGGGGTATCTCTGAGAGGCCAGGCAAACGTGTGGTTCCTGAAGAGGGCAGCAGTCTTTTAAGTAGTTAAAGGAGCAACAGTCTGGATGATTGACAGATCAGGCCTTGTAACACTAACCAAAACGGCCTTGCTGTGCTGGTACTGCGAACGGCTGAAAGCAAGGGGAAAGTACAGCCGTAATTTTTCCCGAGGGCATGCAGCTTTACCGCATTGTTAAATTATGATGGCGTCCTCTTGGGTAAAATATTCCGGAGGTAAAATATTCCCCCATTTGGATCTCCGGGTGGGGACTACTGAGGAGGACGTCGTTATCAGGAGAAAGAAAGTTGGCATTCTACGGATCGGAGAGTGGAATGTCAGGTCCATTAATCGGGAAGGAAGGTTAGAAAACTTAAAAAGGGAAATGGATAGATTAAAGTTAGATAAAGTGGGAATTAGTTAAGTTCGGTGGCAGGAGGAACAAGACTTCTGGTCAGGTGACTACAGGGTTATAAATACAAAATCAAATAGGGGTAATGCAGGTGTAGGATTAATAATGAAAAAAAAAATAGGAGTCCAGGTAAGCTACTACAAACAGCATAGTGAACGCATTATTTTGGCCAAGATAGACACGAAGCCCCAGCCCACCGCAATAGTACAATTTTATATGCCAACTAGCTCCGTAGATGACGAAGAGATTGATGAAGTGTATGATGAGGTAAAAGAAGTTATTCTGATAGCGGAGGGAGACGAAAATTTAATAGTCATGGGTGTCTTGAATTCGATACTAGGAAAAGGAAGAGATGGAAACGTAGTAGGTGAATAAGGAATGGGCGTGCGGAATGAAAGAGGGAGCCGCCTGGTAGAATTTTGCACAGAACATAACTTACTTATAGCTAACACTTGGTTCAAGAATCATGAAAGAAGGTTGTATGCATGGAAGAGGCCTGGAGACACTGGAAGGTTTCAGATAGATTATATAATGGTAAGACAGAGATTTAGGAACCTGGTTTTAAATTGTGGGAAATTTCCAGGGGCAGATGTGGACTCTGACCACAATCTATTGGTTATGAACTGTAGATTAAAACTAAAGAAACCGCAAAAAGGTAGGAGTTTAAAGAGATGAGACCTGGATAAACTGAAAGCACCGGAGGTTGTAAAAAATTTGGGAGACAGCATTGGGGAACGATTGACTAGAATGTGGGAAAGGAATAGGGGTGCAGTAGAAGAGGAATGAGTAACTTTGAGAGATGAAATAGTAAAGGCAGCAGCCGATCAAGTAGGTAAAACGACGAGGGCTAGTAGAGATCCTTGGGTAACAGAAGAAATGTTGAATTTAATTGATGAAAAGAGGAAATACAAAAATGCAGTAAACGAAGCAGGTAAAAAGGAATACAAAAGTCACAAAAATGAAATCGACAGGAAGTGCAAAATGGCTACGCAGGGATGGCTACAGGACAAATGTAAGGATGTAGAGACATATATCACTAGGGGTAAGATAGATACTGCCTACAGGAACATTAAAGAGACCTTTAAAGAAAAGAGAAACACTTGTATAAATATCAAGAGCTCAGATGGAAACCCAGTTCTTAACAAAGAAGGAAAAGCAGAAAGATGGAAGGAGTATATAGAGGGTCTATACAAGGGCTATGTACTTGAGGCCAATATTATGGAAATGAAAGAGCATGTTGATGAAGATGAAATGGGAGATATGATACTGAGTGAAGAGTTTGACAGAGCACTGAAAGATCTAAGTCGAAACAAGGCCCCGGGTGTAGAAAACATTCTATTAGAACTACTGGTAGCCGTGGGAGAGCCATACATGACAAAACTTTACCATCTTTCGAGCAAGATGTATGAGACAGGTGAAATACCCTCAGACTTCAAGAAGAATATAATTATTCCAATGCCAAAGAAAGCAGATGTTGACAGATGTGAAAATTACCTAACTATCCGTTTAATAAGTCACGGCTGCAAAATACTAACGCGAATTCTTTACAAACGAAAGGAAAAACTGGTAGAAGCCGACCTCAGGGAAGATCAGTTTGGATTCCGTAGAAATGTTGCAACACGTGAGGCAATACTGACCCTACGACTTATCTTAGAATATAGATTAAGGAAAGGGAAACCCACGTTTCTAGCATTTGTAGACTTAGAGAAAGCTTTTGACAATGTTGACTGGAATTCTCTCTTTCAAATTCTGAAGGTGACAGGGGTCAGATACAGGGAGCCAAAGGCTATTTACAATTTGCACAGAAACCAGATGGCAGTTATAAGAGTCGAGGGACATGAGAGGGAAGCAGTGGTTGGGAAGGGAGTGAGACAGGATTGTAGCCTCTCCCCGATGCTACTCTATCTGTATATTGAGCAAGCAGTAAAGGAAACAAAAGAAAAATTTGGAGTAGGGACTAAAATCCATGGAGAAGAAATAAAAAGTTTGAGGTTCACCGATGACATTGTAATTCTGTCAGAGACAGCAAAGGCTCTGGAAGAGCAATTGAACGGAATGGACAGTGCCTTGAAAGGAAGGTATAAGATGAACATCAACAAAAGCAAAACGAAGATAATGGAATGTAGTCGACTTAAGTCGCATGATGTTGAGGGAAATAGATTAGGAAATGAGACTCTTAATGTAATAAATGTGTTTTGATATTTGGGGAACAAAATAACTGATGATGGTCGAAGTAGAGAGGATATAAAATGTAGACTAGCAATGGCACGGAAAGCGTTTCGGAAGAAGAGAATTTTTTTTACTTCAAGTTTAGATTTAAATGTCAGGAAGTCGTTTCTGAAAGTATTTGTATGGAGTGTAGCCATGTATGGTAGTGAAGCATGGACTACAAATAGTTTAGACAAGAATAGAAAAGAAGCTTTCGAAATGTGTTGCTACAGAAGAATGCTGAATGGTTCAAATGGCTCTGAGCACTATGGGACTTAACATCTATGGTCATCAGTCCCCTAGAACTTAGAACTACTTAAACCTAACTAACCTAAGGGAAGCACACAACATCCAGTCATCACGAGGCAGAGAAAATCCCTGACCCCGTCTCGAATCGAACCCGGGAACCCGGGCGTGGGAAGCGAGAACGCTACCGCACGACCACGAGCTGCGGACTAAGAATGCTGAAGATTAGATGGGTAGAGCACATAACTAATGAGGAGGTATTGAATAGAATTGGGGAGAATAGAAATTTGTGACACAACTTGATTAGAAGAAGCAATCGGTTGGTAGGACGTGTTCTGAGGCATCAAGGAATCACCAGTTTAGTTTTGGAGGGCAGAGTGGAGGGTAAAAATCGTAGAGGGAGACCAAGAGATGAATACACTAAGCAGATTCAGAAGGATGTATGTTACAGTAGGTACTTGGAGATGAAGAACCTTCCACAGGATAGAGTAGCATGTAGAGCTGCATCAAACCAGTCTCTGGACTGAAGACCACAACAAGAACAGAGTCGCATTATTAATCTTGAGCCCTCAATTATAGGCCACGTTGCTATGGATTCCAGTCAGCTGCATCCGAGGCCAGTATGGAATAATTTGTTGACACTTTGCCCCTCTCTTGTTGCTAAAGAGGCTGGGCACAGACTAGTAGTCGTCTTTGTTCTTCGACTGATGCTCTCTCTACGCTCCGTTTCATCTTTCCCAATCGAGTACAGTTTTAAAGCCCTAAGCTAGAACTAGAGAGATTACACAAAATATAATTCCCTCATTTATATACAATTACAGAACAAGTTGCATAAGATTCACCTAAATACACGACAGAAAATATACAAAATTTTAAGGAAACAGTATGATTTTGGAAAGGAATTAATGAAAGTGTCATCAATGACAATGTATATGCAGTGCAGCTGTTATAGTTAGAACCACTGCTGCTGTCGGAGGTGGCATCTCAGTGTACTAATTATCACATTCCATGTACTTCCATAACACATACAAATTTAATCATGTATTCTTCCTACTACATTGCATGCTCATCACAGGCAAAATTTCGTTATCTGTAAGTCATGGTGTTGCAGATTCAGTGGGCAGCAGCACAGAGAGAAGGGCGAAATACTGAATCCGCTCGTCCGATATTGTTTCACAGCGGAAGATCTTAACACAGTCCTCCTTTCAACCCTCATACGAACTTCGAATGGCAGATATTTGCAAACCAATCGCCGAGTAGGAAAACAGTTACAGTCACTTAGTAGTGGAGAGGCATCAGAACTAGATGAGATACCTACAAGATTCTACAAAGATCATGCGAAAGAACTTGCTCCTTTTCTGGCAGCAGTTTATTGTAGGTCGCTGTAGCAGTGAAGGATACCTAGCAACTGGAAAAAAGTGCAAGTCATTAGCGTTTCCAAGAACGGCCGCAGGACAGATGTACATAAGTACAGACCTATATCGTTGACTGCAACCTGTTCTAGAATTATGGAACATGTCTTATGCTTAAGAATTATGACGTTTCTGGAGAACAAAAAACTCCTATATAAAAATCGAGATAGAGTCAGCAAACACAGATCTTTCGAAACTCAGTTCGCTCTGCTTCCGCCATGAGATCCATAGCGCTGTGGACAACGGCGCTCAGGTTGATGCTGTGTTCATTGACTTCAGGAAGGCATTTGACACTGTCCCGCTCTGCTGTTTAGGGAAAAATACGAGCTTATTGAGTGTCTGACCAGATTTTCGACTGGATTCAAGACTTCCTTGCAGACAGAACGTCGCTCTTAATAGAACACAAAGCTAATTTCCGGAGTACGCCAAGGAAGTGTGATGGGGCCGTTACTGTTTAAAATGAATATAAATGATCTAGTAGAAAGCGTCGATGTTCTTTATGACTGCTTGCAGATGATGGAGTTGTATGTAACAAAGTAGCAACACCAGAAGACACGATCGATTTTCAGAATGACCTGCAGAGGACTGATGAATGGTACAGGCTCTGACGCTGTTGATGAGAAACTGCTGGAAACAGTATCTACCGTAAAATATCTAGGAGTAACTATCCAGAACGACCTTAAGTAGAATGACGACTTTTACAAGTAGCCGGAAAAGCAAACGCCAGACTGAGAGTAATAGGAAGACTCGTAAGCAAGTGCAGCTGATCCACCAAGCAAGTGGCTTGTAAGGCGCTTGTTCGACTAATTGTTGAGTAATGTTTGTCAATCTGGGACCCTTACCAGGAAGGACTGATAGAAGAAGTAGAGAAGATTCAACGAAGATCGACGCAATTCGTCACGGGATCGTTTAGTTGGCGAGATAGCGGTACCGGTATGCTCAACAAACACGATTGGCAGACGTTACAAGAGAGGTGTCGTGCATCACGGAGAGGTTTACTACTGAAATTTCGAGAGAGCACTTTCCGGGAATAGTTGGACAACATATTACTTCCTCCCACATACCTATCACATAATGACCACTGCGAGAACGTGCGAGAAATTAGATCGAATGCAGAGGCTTACGGACAATCATTCTTCCCACGCGCCATTCACGAGTGGAACAGGGTAGGTGGGATCAGTTAGTGATACCAAAAGTACCCTCCACCACACACCATTAGTTGGTGTAGACGCAGATAGTATAAAAGCGTACTGCGGGGTTGCGTTTCGGAGCTGTTCTGAAAAGTATTTATAAAAGAAGGAAATGTGTTTTTTAATGCATAAATGATCTTAAAAATAAAAATAATAACTGCAATTGTAATAATTATGGAAAACCTCTGTGCTAGTTTCAATGGTGCAGGTCATATGTAAGAGCAGCAACTAAAAATGAAAAAAATAAAAGTCTGCTCTCTTAAAAAGAAAGTGTCTAATGGCATTGTTCACTCGAACACCCCAAGGGGCTGTTCAACTGCTTAACAGAAAAAGGTTTTCTTTCTTTGTACACAATGACGTTTACCAAACGGCGTGTGAGATTTGTGTCTTACGTTTATATGTAGAGCGTAGGTTGAGACATGACAGTACTCTGCTATCTCACTGAGCACGCTCATTTCCTAACGCTAATGTTAGCTAAAAGAAAAGTAAGAGAAGAATTTGTGGTGGAACATCTCTTAAATATGTGCTCTGCTTAATTTACAATTAATTGGTGCAAGCCACATCTTAATCTATTGTTTAGATCGTAGATATCTGAATATTAATTAAGAGTACCATTTGTAAAAGAAGAAATCAACACTGTTAATGCACCGTGGATCTTAATGAGTGCAATGTACGACGGCCGTGTCTGACGATTGCAGCAATGGAGCTTCCGAGCACTCGGCGAAAGAACTTGTCATCTATGGCGGGACCGGGATGAATCGTTTGGAGGGTTCTAGGCTCATGGGGAAAAAGTACTAACCAAAAAAACTGAAAGTAAGACATAGTTTTCTGTGGGTGGGGCGGGGGGGGGGGAGGGGGGAGGGGGGGGGGAGAGACACACTTTAGCAGCAGGCGTATGGATTCGTCTCAAGCCCTGAAGTATGGGGGAAGTAAAAGTACTCAGTCCAGAAAAATATGTTTTGCAGAAGGTAGCATCATTACAGAATTATTTCAGGCAGTTTGAACACAGAGCTGGACAGGAGAAATCGGGGTGTTGCGTAATAATATCAATATTGTATACATTGGGAAAAGTGACGTGTCTCATGTCAGAGTCAGCTACAAATCCACCAGCGGAAAAATTCTCCTATCGGAGCACACAAAAGGCGAATATGCTGTTTTTTATTGAAAGACACTGGTTGAAAAGTGGGGTACCAGCTGCCTCATTCTATCTTCCTCAGCACTTTCAAATATTTTCGCAAAAATACTGGTGTGCGAACGTATTCGCGCTTTTTTTAAGATGCAACTCACCTCTCACTTCCAGAGTTGCCATAACTAGTCCATTGATGTAAGTTTGTCATGCCCATCCACTCCCAGCTGTTCATTCTCACTCACTCATTTGCCCCCAACTCGTTGCCATTATCTCTTTTGTGGCTCTCTAACTGTCACTACCCCATGTCTCACAGTTTCAGTCTCTTACTTCTTCCTACTGCTACTGTCTACTCTTACTGACACTTGCTGCCGTCTCTTCTCACTGTCACTATCTGTGTCTTTCTCGTTGTCATTATCATAGATTCTGTCTCTCGTTATCAATGGCTCTCACACACTCTCACACACTCTCTCCTTCTCTTTATTCTCTCCCCTCTTTCTCTCACAACACCATTGTCTCCTTCGCTATTTCTATATCACAATCACCATCTAGTGTCTTCCAGTATTTATTACTTCTCCCTTCCACTGCCAACGTCTCCTTCTCTCTCAGCATAAAGAAGTTAGAATATGTTCGAACGCCAATATTCTTGAGAAACATTTTAAAGATGGCGAGGATCATAGAATGAGGCACCTAGTACCCCACTTTTCAGTTGGAGTCTTCTAATAAAGAAGCGCATGCTGGCCTTTTTTGAGCTCCGAGAGAAGCATTTTTCCGCTAATTTCCTTCTTTTTCCCTGCCACGGCAGATCATGTCACTCATTTGGAAAGAACTTGATGGGTCAGTAAAGGTTTGGTTGGTTGGTTTTGGGGGAAGAGACCAAACAGCGAGGTCATCGGTCTCATCAGATTAGGGAAGGACAGGGAGGGAAGTCGGCCGTACCCTTTCAGAGGAACCATCCCGGCATTTGCCTGGAGCGATTTAGGGAAATCATGGAAAACTTAAATCAGAATGGCCGGACGCGGGATTGAACCGACGTCCTCAGTAAAGGTTTGATAGTTTACTTCTGTGAAATTGAAATAATGCAAAACTAATTTTATACCTCAGACCAGATTTTACATTCACAAAAATATTGCATGTGCTTCAATGTTACAACGTGGAGTTCCCAGAACCATTTGATGACAACGGAGACAATTTGCATTATATTTCTTCACGCTATGTCAATGTGTAAACTACGTTTTTGCCTCAGACCAAATTACATACGCATTTTACGTCCACAAGTAAGGTCACTTGAAACGTCCCCTTAGAAAAATTAGTGAATTACTGTGCTGGTAAACCCCTTACGTTATTTGATTTTCAATCAGCTGAGCAAAACTAAACGTACTCAGACATTTCTCTCTTTACTTGTTCTGATCATCACTAAACTGATACACAATATTTTTGGCGCAACACAATCTGACTTTCAATAATCCCTACAAAAGAATGGCCCTGACTAACATTAACCTATACGTTTCACAAATCACTTACCTCACAAAAATCTTCGTTACTGGAGCTGCTGCAATACAGCGAGCGCCACTACTGCCAGCTAAATAAAAGATTCTAACTACTGAAGGCACTAACTACTGATAGGCATAGTTAGCAAATGAAAGATTTTGATAGAGGACAAACAATGTATTTACCTTAATAGTGTTCAAAAGTCATAATCTATATATCAGTTCATGACATCCAGTCTTACAAATTTACTCTTTCTGGCGGACACACGTCCAGATCGTCCGCTCTTAAAATTCTGCCATCTCTCTCCCCACATCCACCATTGCTGGCGGCTCACCTCCACCTGCGCAACGCTACGCACTGTTAACATCCAGCTGCCCAACACTACAATGGCAGATAACAATGCAAACTAGCCACAGACTGCACACAGCACAGCCAGTGATTTTCATACAGAGCGCTACGTGGCGTTACCAATAGGAAAACTTAAAGAGCAAACAGCTTACTTACATAACCTCCATGCTCCCGACAAAAAATTTTACAAATTGTTATGGGCACTGGCCAATACATATTTGTTAAAGTTTTTTCACAATTATAATAACAAAGAAATCAAATGCACACACTTATTGATACAATGTTGGTCAAAAGCTAAAATTTTCTCACAGTCCATAAAGACAGTCTGATTGTTCATCACAGTAAAATAGCACTGTTTTTCTCAAAGTCTGAGCAGTAAAAGAAAATGCACACGAAAGTAGTGGATTTTCATGCGGTCTTGAAGAAGTAGTGTTGTCCTTCCAACGGAAAGACAGTGCTGACTCTTGACATGCAGACAGGTAATAGGCCACAACAAAGCAAATCCACCGCAGAGTCAGTCGAAGTTTTGAAGAATATTGGTAGGTAGGTCATCACAGAGTAGACCCACTGTAGTCCTGGTAGAGATTACGGTACTGGTGGGCCATCAAACGTGCAGACCCACTGTAGTCCTTATAGAGATGGCCAGCAGCCATCTGTTGCAACTGTGCAGGTGCACAATCACCATCGAAGAGTCTTGCGGACAATATAGCAAGTCCATAAACCACCACTTGTGCACTCACAAAGTTTTTGGAATTGTCCTTAGAACCAGCAATGCTGTTATCCAGTCCCTTGCTGAATTATTAACACACGTGCAAACACTATCAGTCCCTACTTCTCACATATTGTCCATATACTATGACCAACAAAAACGTGTGCAGTGAAATGTAACTTACAAGTTAATAATTTGATGAACAGGTGTCAATTACAATTTTATAACATGAGAATACAATTACAAAGATACAGAAAAATCATTAAAACATAATAATACAGATAACATTTGTAGTAATACAGGCTTTTCAAACGAATAGAAATAACATATACATCAGTGTTGCAGGAATTGTGACATAAATACATACATAAAAGATCAGAACAACTTTTGAAACATCAACTTCACACATGAGCATTAAAACAGAACAGAATAAATAATGTCTAAACATCTTTACAAAGTAAATAACATATTATTAATGCAAATTATATTTGAGGATAACAGTATTCCTCATCATAGTGAATGTAGCTTAGTACTAGAAAATTGTACAACATAAATCTTATTAGCTAAACACATAAAGACAGGAAAAACACAAATTCACATAGCATAATACCACAAAAGTTCAGGACAGGGTTTGTTTTCAGTGTGACATTTGGTACTGCAGTCCAACCCAAAACTTCATTCTGTAGATCTTTCCCCTTATTTCAACATTTGTTTCCACAACAACAACAAAAAATCCTATCCAAGCATGCTTTCTATATTCTGTTCACATCCTCTTTCAAAATCCCTTTTTGGCCAAACCATTTTCTTATAGCTTCTCAATGCATTTCTTCCAATTCATCGCAACTCATTCTCTTATATAGTCTACCCCATCTTAAGCTAACTTAAATCTACTGAGGTCAAATGCTAATCTAAGGGACGAGGCAGTGCAGCAGTACAAAACAATTAACACAAACAGCAATGACAAAAAAATGGAAATTGGCAAAGCAAGCAGCAGTAAATGTAATAACTTATATCTAAACATGACAAAACCACAAGCAGAAAAATAGTACACTCAAGACAACAATGCAGATAAGGGAAATGTATATTCACATCTTAATGTCTATGTAATTAAAATGGTGCACCACAACTTATTCTACAAAATAAATCACCAAGTACTTGAAAAGAAAATTATGTATGCAGTTCCTATAAAGGGAAATGTCTTTTTGTGCTTCTCATTTTTTTTGGAAGTGTATCATAAAATTATTATTTACTGGATCTGTAGATAGAAAATATTTATATTAGTACATCTATAAAATTTTATTTTAACCAATGCTGCAGTGGAGTTAGAAACTAGATATTAAATGAAATAAGCAAATATATATGTAAAGCAACATATGAAACGTCATTCACTTGGCAAATGGCGTCTCCAAATGCAAAAAAAATCTCACAACTAGAAAGACATAGACATAAAATGTTTCTCATCGTTTCATTAGGGATTTTAGTAAATATCATAAATTAAGAGCTCCACAGTGTAATCATATGTTTTCAAGTTTGAGCGTGTCGTATTTGCGATGCTTTCTACAAAGGAATGCCAGCATCGAGGATAATGGCCTTTTTTTTCTCCACCTGTGCCTCTGAAAGGCACACACTAATGGCTTTTTTCCAGGCGATTGTCATGCAGCTGGGTGCCCAAGACGCATTATGTGAAGGTAGTTACTGAAATATTTACAACACCAGTTTCCACTACAGTGACAGTCTCATATAAAAATTTCACAGGTCGAGAATTTGCGTTGCAATTCTGTAGAAACAAAATCCTATAAATATAACAGTGTCCAAAAAATAGACGTTGGCATTGTGATACATTCACGCATTTACACATATTTCAAAACTCTTATTAAAGTACGATTCTTGGTTTCCAACATCCTTTTTTACAAACCAGAGTCCCTAACTTCTATTCATTATTCATATACACATAAACACGTAATCACATTCCTCATATATGGTAGCATCATCTTATTAATCATAAACATACCTCAACAGCATAATACACATCGTCATCGTAATAATAACATCATAAGACCTCAGTCAAATCTCAAAATCGTCGTAGCTTCCTCCAATAATTTCAAAACGTAAAAAAATTTTCTGCTCATTTAAATAGTGTCATCTACCTCAAACGTACTTTAAAGATCATGATCCCATACCAAACACATCATTCAAAGCTCTCATAGTATCACAATGGTTCCGAAAAAATATCAACAGTTCACAAAATACAGACAAAATACAGTTTCATAAGTGTGAAGCTATCCAACTGTGTAATTGCGTAAACATCTGTGACTGATGTAGTAAAAAGATGTTTGTTTCTCTTTCAAATAATCAGATAGCTGTGTAATTTTGTTTTAGAGGAATATGGTACCGATGTGTAAAGTTGTATAAGCAAATACCATATTAGCTAAGGCTCCTTGTGCTTGCCAGACACATAGTACACAATGTAGGCGTGTACCCCTTGAGGACTAATGTAATTATACCCTCAGGTGTTACAGATTACAGCAATGGAATGAAATTTATCATGGAAAACCTTTGTATCTTTGTAATTCAAATATCTTTAAAAATAAATGTTTTAAGTACAAAATTAATCACTCAAATGCCTGTCCTGTAGCGCTAAATGTGCGTCTTGCTGTACGATAATTTTGTGGAAGTGTCGTAGTTATCGTCCTCTGTATGCAAAGTTCTGCTGAAGTCAATGTACTCACCTCCTCATAAACAAAAGTGAAATGCTTTGCGTATAGATTTCTTAGTTATTACGCGTATTGCCGTGATGAAGAAAGTACTGTGCTGTAATGTATTGTTGTGCTACGAAAAAGGCTGTTTCATTGTAGATATACCACAAAAGTTGCTACTAAAACATGTATACTTTCCAGAAGAATTCAGAAAAACTGTGTAGATATAAAACAGATACACCGCAAAAGCAAGAATGTCAGTTGTGTCACACATTAGTAGCGTCGTGATAATAGTCGTGTAGCTATCAAAGATATCAAATGCCAACTCATCTTTAATCTCACAGAATGTACTTCAAATAAGGAATACCTTTCCAAGTAAACCAAAATGTTGCATTAAAATCTCATTAGCAATATGTTCTAAGTATGTAAGCCTTATAGTCGTTATGTAATCGTGCAACTAATAAGCAAGAATGTACACACACAATAGCAAAAAATGGTTCAAATGGCTCTGAGCACTATGGGACTTAACATCTGAGGTCATCAGTCCCCTAGAACTTAGAACTACTTAAACCTAACTAACCTAAGGACATCACACACATCCATGCCCGAGGCAGGATTCGAACCTGCGACCGTAGCGGTCGCGCGGTTCCAGACTGAAGCGCCTAGAGCCGCTCGGCCACACCGGCCGGCACACAATAACACTGTGTCGTCTGTTCACTATAACAATGCATTCGCAATTACTGTCATATGTTCCGTAGGTTCTTGACTGGATGGTTAACTTTAAAATATAGTTGCATGTTAACAGTTTCTAAGTGTGACAAAGATTACTAGTGACATTAAGTGAAAAATTTTATAGCAAAGACTAAGTTAAAAGGCAGATTATCTCTCAAGAAACGGTTTTACATGTGAAATGTGGCGCAAACCTTTACCCTTTCTAGTGTGCAGAGTTTCAACTTCAAAGTAATTATCATGCTGTATACGTCGGTAAGGAATGCTAAAATTTTTCTCACGGTTAGCGTCTATTATATTTTTCGCTGAGCCAGCCGGCGCACGTGGCTCCCTGCGATGCGAGTCATTTCTGTGTCTTTGTTGGCGCGCGTCGTTATTGGGATTAGGAGACCTAACTTCTACAAATTCACCTTGTCGAGAGGGCCCTGCCCTGTTTGAATACCGCCAGTTCTGATGGAATTCAGGTCTGTCGGTTTGTCGGTAGTTTACATAGTTTCTTGTTTGCCTGTCATGTGGTGGAGAATTTCTCCTGGAATCGTAACTGCATGGTGGACCATTGCGTCTGAAGTTATTGTGTCTCCCTTGATAATAATTATTTTGGTTCCCATATTGTCTGTTTCTCTGAATGTCTCTGTGATAGTCATTACCGCAGAGAGGTGATCTTTCCCTGTAATTCTTACTACTGTGCCAACGGTTGTCATACGGGTGGTGTCTGTTTTGGTCACGATTTACGTTGTAAGAATAGCCTTGTCGTGTCCAGTCATTATTTCTGTCATCGCGGAATTGTGACGGTTGTGACCTGTAATTGTTGTGCTCCTGTTTTCGCGTTCCTCGATTGTCAGTGTCAATTTCCAATTTTTGTAACAGTCCCTGAAAAGCTTCAACGTCGTCTTTGCAACGTCCTGCCAAAATAATATGTCGTAAATGTTCAGGCAATTTGATTAAGCAAATACGGATGAGTTCTGAGGGGCTGTATGGGTTTGAAAGATACTGATTCTTATGTAACATGTCTTCGAAATATTTGACAAGACTGGAAAATTCAGATTGTTCGAAATGTTTCTTCATTATGATGCTATGTTTCACTGGGACTTGTGTAGCTTGAGACCAATGTGCTGAGAGGAAGGCATGATAAAATTCTCCTTCACTGTGACAATTGTGAATGGCCGATCGCATTCTTAGAGCTGGTTCATTCTCTAAATAGCCACACATAAACTCTAATCTGAGCTCTAATGACCAGTTGGGAGGAAAAGAATGAGAGAATTGATGAAGCCACGCTTGTGGATGTCGTTGCCGGAATTCTTAAATGTTTTGAATTTATGTGTAGTAACAAACAGCTTATAGTCAAAATCATCGTGTCGGCGAGTCGCATATCGGTCACTGTTACGTCGTGTCGGCGGTTTCATCTCAAAATTCGCTGCACCTTGCCAATTTCTTTCATAATTTACGAAATGCCCTGTGTTATTATTTTGTGGCTCTTCCGTATTTCTATGTCTCTCTTCCCGTATTGGAGCGCGAGTGTCCTCTGAAATATGTAACTCTTGTGATACCTGTGTCAACTGATCTTGTACTTCCCGGATTTTTCTTTGGTGTTGGGTATTAATTTGCTTCTGATTTTGTTTGAATTTCCTAATTTGTTCGTACTCTTCTGTGTCATTAAAGACTACCGGTTTTGTGTCATTTAGATTATCATTTACCTTCGTAGATAAACTATTTAGCTGATCCGAAAGTTCAACTACTTTCTCTGATAATGAACTAATTTCCTTCACATGTCTTTCTGAACCAATTTTCAGAGTATCTACTGTGTCCTTTAAGTTTTCCTGAGTTTTTGCAAGTTGCGTAACCGAATCGGTAGGTGCAACTGAGTCAATTTTAGCTTGCAAGGTCTCATGATTTTCATGAACAATAGTTTGCAGTTCTTTTATGGCTGCTTCGTGGTTCTGTAATCCATTTTCATGCCGCGAAAAAATAGGTTGAAAATGTTCACAAATTTGTGTTTTTACGTCATTACAGACTTTTTGACATTTCGATTCAATGTTATGTAACTCAGTAGTTAAATCTTCACGTGTTTGTTTAAGTGTGGTGTCTAACTTCCGAAGATTTTGTTCCATTGTGTCCAACTTTTGAAGCTTTTGCTGTGTTTGTGTCTGATTTTGTTCCATTGTGTATAACTTTTGAAGCTTTAACTGTGTTTGTCTCTGATTTTGTTCCATTTGTTGCATTAGTCGCAATAATAATGTATTAGTGTCTGGAATCTGTTTCTCTATGCTTTTTGGCAGTGCATTTTCACCGGCAACACTCACATTTTTACAAGCAGAAAATGTGTCATGACTCATTTGAGAAAACGGTGAGAACCCAAAACCTGAGTCTACAGTATTTGCAATATTATGTTCTGTCATTCCCGACTCCTGAGGCGAGCTGTTGCCGACCAATCGATCGATAATGCTTCCCTGTTCACTACCTGTTTCACTGTCTACACCATTATTTGCCGCCCGCTCCATTTCCCTATGCACAGTTACCGAATTACTACTTTGAATGTCTGTTAATTCATTACACAGTGGTGCTGGTAAGCTACGCTCGTCGTCACTATTATTTCTCAGTTTACTTTGGAGCCTAGTGTTACGTTTTTCACACGCCATTATTGTCACAATATTTCACACGATAACACAGAAAAGCACCATTTGAAGAGCAAAAATAAGAGAACACATTAACATAGGACTGAAAATAATATCTAGTTAATTGCAAGCGCAGCTGCGAAACACTTGGTGCAAATCTTCATGCATGCCACAACTGTTTTACGGTGCAACAATGAAAGACTGGAACTACGAAGGAGATTCTCTCTACAATTACGCGCTAGCAATAAACAAAAGCTACACTAATTACACAAACTACAAGAAAAAATTAGAAGATTCCAGTGAGGTATCCTCGGCTAGGGTCGACATATGAAACGTCCCCTTAGAAAAATTAGTGAATTACTGTGCTGGTAAACCCCTTACGTTATTTGATTTTCAATCAGCTGAGCAAAACTGAACGTACTCAGACATTTCTCTCTTTACTTGTTCTGATCATCACTAAACTGATACACAATATTTTTGGCGCAACACAATCTGACTTTCAATAATCCCTACAAAAGAATGGCCCTGACTAACATTAACCTATACGTTTTACAAATCACTTACCTCACAAAAATCTTCGTTACTGGAGCTGCTGCAATACAGCGAGCGCCACTACTGCCAGCTAAATAAAAGATTCTAACTACTGAAGGCACTAACTACTGATAGGCATAGTTAGCAAATGAAAGATTTTGATAGAGGACAAACAATGTATTTACCTTAATAGTGTTCAAAAGTCATAATCTATACATCAGTTCATGACATCCAGTCTTACAAATTTACTCTTTCTGGCGGACACACGTCCAGATCGTCCGCTCTTAAAATTCTGCCATCTCTCTCCCCACATCCACCATTGCTGGCGGCTCACCTCCAACTGCGCAACGCTACGCGCTGTTAACATCCAGCTGCCCAACACTACAATGGCAGACAACAATGCAAACTAGCCACAGACTGCTCACAGCACAGCCAGTGATTTTCATACAGAGCGCTACGTGGCGTTACCAATAAGAAAACTTAAAGAGCAAACAGCTTACTTACACATTTTGAATCTCTGTATCTCGGAAACGGATAAAGATATCAAGAAAATTTTCAAGACAGTTAGAGATCGGGGTATTAAATATCTATTGTAAAAATTTCAGCTATTTACTGTGCATATCCGTCTTGAAATCTGCATTTTGGATTTACTTCGCTGCTGATGGAGAAAAAATGGTGAAAAACGCTTTGTATGGGAGGTCTTTAAGGAATCGCCCATGAATTTGCGGCGGAGCGGGGTCGGTCGTCTTTGTTCTCTCTCTGAATTATCGGAAGTCCACCTACCTCGATATTTTGTTTATAAAATTGCAGCCAAATAACCATATACAGTTACTTTGCTTAACATTTTACATATGCACTTTACCGTTTTGCCAATTCATTTATAGATTTCACTCTTTTACTGCACAGTTCTATGTGATATCGTTCACACACACATGTTGTGGTTTGGTCGTGATAATTTTTGTTTTTGCAAATTAGATGATGAAAGCCGTGAATAGATAATGTAGTTACGACATGTCGCAGTTCGAAGTCTGGTGCTGTCCATGAGCGGTTCGTCATTGTATCTGTGCCATAGAACTCCGGTCATACTTTATCTCGTTTATCCTCCATGACCTTCAGATGATTTCTGTAAGTATTGGTGTGTGACGTCGTATGTCGAAGTCTGATGTCTTCGATTAGAAATGTCTCTCTCGCTAGCAGGTACACTAGTCTACATCTTGTTGTCTTTGAGAGAACTAGTGCTCTTTTTAGGTAAGTCGATTTTACCTTTTCTAGTGGTTCTAGATTTTTTCTGTCAGGTGGTCCCATATAACTTCCATCCCGTAGGCGAGGATTGGCAAGATTCTTACGTTGAATAATTTCATGGCCGTCTCTAGACTGAGTAGGCGGATGTTTTTGATGTCCTGTATTGCTATTATTGCTTGGGCTGCACGTTCTGTTGTATGTTTTGTGAAGCATTTGGCTGATGGTTGCATTGTCACCCCTAGGTATTTAAAGTGTGATGAGACTTTTATTTTTTGTCCTCTGATGTTGATTTCCGCATTCTTGGGTGTTTTGTCTCCTTTTCTGAAAATCACCATTTCGGGCTTTGTTACGCTTATGTGTAGTTTGCGTTCATTGCACCATTTATCTATTTTCTCAATGATTTTCTGCAGCTTCTGTATATCTCTTCATCCTATGGCTATGTCGCCAGCGTATGCATATATGTATACATCTTCTTCATTTTCTCCAATTCTCAGTACTTATTCAGTGGCGAGAATGTACAACAAAGGGCTCATTGGGTTACCCTCTAAGACTCTGTTTGATTGCAAAATGAAGCAAAGGGCTCATTGGGTCACCCTGTAAGGCTCCGTTCGATTGCAAAATGAGGTTAGAGAAAGAGAGGTTGCCTGATATTGTGATTAAGTTGTATTCGATGACTGACTTGATTATTCTTGCCCATACGCTATCTTCTCCCACTGTGTTTTCCAGTTTTCGGACTATGAGATCTCTTTCCAGTAGGTCAAAGGCTTTGGTAAAGTCTATGAACACTGTGTAGAACATTTCTTTCCTTTGTAGCGCTTCGTCGATGTTGTTTAGGAGAAGCCTGACTGCCGTAAGTGTTGATCTTCCAGATCTGAAGCCCATTTGTGGTTCTGGGAGGTGACTGTCCACACATACTTCGTGTAATTATCTTTGATAACATCTTGAACTGAGTATTTTCTAGGGCTATGCCTCTGTACTTGTTTGTGTCCGTTGGGTCTCCTCTACCTTTGTAGAGAACTTTTATTATCGAGTGTCTCCATTGGGTTGGAATTCTTCCACGTTCCAGACATTAGTTGAATAGTTTGATCCATACGTGTTGGAGTGCCTCTTTCGCATCTTGTATATGTTCATTATATATATTTTCGGGTTCTGCAGCTTTCTTGTTCTTCAGTGTTTGTTTTACTTCTTTTACATCTCATGTTAGTAAATTGTCGAAGTGTCTGTAGCAAGATCTCCGAGTTAATCTCCGAAATAAAGAGTAGCAATGCCAATATTGTATTAGGTACCGAAAGCTGGTTGAAACTAGACATAAATAGCAGTGAAATTTTGAACTCGGATTGGACAATTTTTAGGAAGGATAGGATTGATGCTATGGGAGATGGTGTGTTCATTGCAGTTAAAAGCTGTTTAAACGCAGTTGAGATCGATAATGGGTCGGACTGTGAAATAGTCTGGATAAAGCTGTCAATCATACAAGGATTGACCATTGTATTAGGATGTTTTTATAGACCACAAGCATCCGCAACAAACGTCGCAGAACGTTTCAGGGAAAGTCTTGAGTACATGGGAAATAAATATCCAAATTATCCATTAGTTATACGTGGAGACTTTATTCTGGCAGCCATTGACTGGGAAAATCGCACGTTTATCACAGGGGGGCAGAAGCAAAGACTCGTGTGAAGTTATTCTAGGAGCGCTCTCAACATACCACCTTGAGCAATTGGTTAGAAAACCAACTCGAGATGGGAACATATTAGATATCTTGGCGACAAACAAACCTGATCTTTTTGAGAAAGTTACTCTAGGAGAAGGTATTAGCGACCATAACGTCGTTATGACTTCTGTGTCAGTGGAAGTTGCGAAAAAACCAAAGAAACAGCGTAGAGTTTTCTTGTTTGGGAAAGCAAATAAAAGAGTCATTAACGAATATCTTCATAATCAGCTCCAAGCATTCACCGCGGGACACAAAGATATTTAGCATCTTTGGTCGGAATTTACAGGTATTGTCCACCATGTGCTAGAGACGTATGTGCATAGCAAAAATATAGGGGAGGGAAAGGATCCACCTCGGTACAACAACCATATTAGGAAGTTGCTGAGAAAGCAGAGAATTTTGCACAGTCGTTTTAAACGTAGTCACTGTCCCACTGACAAGCCGAAATTATGTGAAATGAAAGCAGCTGTCAAAAGGTCAATGAGAGATTCTTTTAACGAATTTGAAAGCAGTATTTTATCTGCAGATTCTAAAAATAACCCCAAAAAATTTTGGTCGTAGGTACAATCTACGAACGCTACAAATAATTCAATACCTTCTCTTGCTGACAGTACGGGTAATGTAACTTATGATGATAAACAGAAGGCCGAAATTCTAAACCTAGCTTTCAAAAACTCTTTTACGGTAGAGGACTGCAACACCATTCCCCCTTTCAATTATCGAACAAACGCAAGGATGGCTGACATAGTGTTTAGTGTATCTGGGATTGTAAAACAGTTAAGATCCTTATACGCCAGGAAGGCATCTGGCCCAGATGGTATCCCCGTAAGATTTTATGTTGACTATGCCACAAATATAGTACCATTCTTATCCGTCATCTATCAGAGATCATTGGAACAGCGGAAAGTTCCACGGGACTGTAAGAAGGCCCAGGTCATAGCAATATATAAAAAGGGTAGAAAGTCGGATGCACATAATTACCAACCAATTTCACTGACATCGAACTGTTGTAGAATCATGGAACATATTTTGTGTTCAGACCTAATGACCTTTCAAGACTCTGAGAAGCTCACCTGCAGAAACCAGCACGGTTTTAGGAAACAGCCGTCATGGGAGACACAGCTTACCCTCTTTGTGCATGATATACAACAGGCTCTAGATACCGGCTCCCTGGTTGATGCCATATTTCTCGACTTTCGAAAGGCGTTCGATTCAGTTCCGCACTGTCGCTTGCTCCAACAAGTGCGCTCTTACGGCCTATCCGATGACATATGCGGTTGGATAGATAGTTTTCTAACAGACAGGGAGCAGTTTGTCGACCTGATCGGGGTGACTTCGACAGAAACAAGCGTAACTTCAGGTGTGCCCCAGGGCAGTGTAATAGGTCTGCTGCTTTTTACGATTTACATAAACGATCTGGTTGATGGTATTGACAGCGGCATTAGACTGTTTGCCGATGATGCTGTAGTGTACAGGAAAACAGTATCACACGAAAGTTGTGAACAAAGCAATGAGGATTGGCAGAAAATAAATACGTAGTGTAATGACTGGCAGTTATCTCTCAGTATTAGTAAGTGTAACCTACTGCGTATAACAAGGAGAATATCCCCATTAATGTACGGGTACAAAATAAAGCCCAGTCTTTCTAAGCGGTAACATCTGTGAAGTATCTGGGTGTGACTGTTCGAAATGATCTCAAATGAAAAGATCAGATTACACAAGTAACGGGTAAGGCGAACTCTAGATTGCGGTTTACTGGTACAATCTTGAAGCAATGCAGTCCTTCAACAAAGGAAATTGCTTACAATACTTTAGTTCGTCCAGTCTTAGAGTATTGTTCGTCTGTGTGGGACTCTTACCAGTTGGGTCTGATTCAAGAGATTGAGAAGGTCCAAAGAAGAGGGCAAGATTCGTGAATGGTACATTTAGCCATCGAGAGGGCGTTAGAAATCTCATAGAAAGTTTGAAGTGGGACACACCTGCAAATAGACGGAGCGCTAAGCGGAAGGGGCTGCTCACTAAATTCCGAAATCCAATCCTCGCCGAGAATGTAGAGCATATATTATTACCACCAACTTTCAGATCTCGCAGTGATCATCATTCAAAGATAAGGGAAATAAGAGCTCGTACTGAGGCGTTCAGACAGTCGTTTTTCCCCCCCGCGCGATCCGCGAGTGTAACAGACGGGGAGAAATATGACTTTGGCACGTATTGTGCCCTCCGCCACACACCGCTTGGTGGCTAGCAGAGTATATATATAGATGTAGATCTCCTTCATTTAGAGGTTCCCATACGTTGTCTTTTTCCTTTGTTTGATGTTGTTTCTCATTCTCTGGGGGTGTTTGGATTCCTCGTTTGTTCAATATCTTACTGAAGTGGTCTTCCCATTACTTCGTGTCTGTATTTGGTGTATGAGCCAGCATCCTATGTATGGGTCTTTTGCTGATTCATCCGCTTCTCTCCTTGCCTCTCTTTCTATCTATTCTTTCTTCTTCTCTTCTATTAGTGTTCTGTAGATTTTCCTCTTCTGCGTATAGTTTGCATGTTTCCTCGTCGTGCTGGTTTCTTAATCTGTGGAGCGTTCTTAGAACATTGTTCCTTTTGCCATAGCACTCAGTGTCGAACTATCTTTTTGCCGTCCTTGTTTTTGGGTTTGTTTGTGTCACTGAATTTCTTAGGAGGTCTTCTGTTTGGTCTGTTACTTTTTCAAGGTCTCCTTCCTCTATTAATGTTTCTATTTGTGTTATTTGTTCTTGTTGGTTTGTTATTTTCTCTTTACATATTTTTCTTTGTGTGATCTGGTGGGTGTTTCTTGCTGGTGGTGAGGTGAAATTATTTATTTTTATCTTTATTGGAATGTGCTTTCGTATAGGAGTAATGTAGTCATGCCATATTGGTTGAATACATCCTTTTATTTCTCCTCTTGTTAATGCAATATCAATGGTGCTTTTCCCACTGTGGCATATATATGTAGGTATTTGTCTATCGTTGAGTAGGGTGAAACAATCTTCTTCTAGGGTTTCAATGAGTAGTTTTATAGTTCTCCGTGTCTGTTCTGCAGTTGAGATCGCCTGCAATAATGGTGGGATTGCTGTCGCACTGTTTGATGAGTGTTACTATTTCGTCAATTACTTCTACTGCAGTTGTGTGCGGTTGGAAATAGGCTGCAATTATATTTATGCCTCTACTATCATACTATTTTCTTGTTTTGTCTTTTTTTGGTGGGGGTTATCCAGGGCTTCAGTAGGTTAGATATTCCTCCCATGGGTCGTCCTCTTTCTCCCTTCTTTGCCATTAGGTGAAAATTGTAGAAATCTTTATGTTGCCAGTTGTCTATCAGGAAGGTTTCTGTTACAATTGCAAGATCTGAGTTTTGCAGAATGCCTGTTTGTGCTACATTAAGAGCACTTTTCGTTCCCTCTGTATTCCACAAGACTGCTTTTATTTCTTGTTCTTCTGGTTTTCTTCTTAGTTTAATTGAGATGTGCTCCCTCTTCCATTGATATTCTTAGGAAACGAAATCGACGTACTTTTATGTTTTCAGGCCATAATTCTGGTTCTTATGTGGTTTGTATGTCTTCAAACGGAATACCCACTTTGAAAGCTTTTTTGTTGCCCAATGCGCGCAGTTCTTCACATTCTAGTTGTCCCAGTGTACCGTTCTTGTTGAGGTATTTCACTACTGTATCAGTTGTGGTGGTTGTCTTTAAGTTGTCGATGTATAACCATGGTGCTTGCATTTCTTCGTCTTTTTTTGTGCCCATTATGGTTTTATTATTATCGTGGTTTCTTCTCCTGTACCAGCTCCTCCCAGCCACAGTACTAGAAGATGGTTCCTCTAGTTCATTAACCTGATTTCGGGTTTTATTATGTTGCTCATGTGCACTGATTTGGACTTGTGGCTCGACATTCCTGCCTTCCGAAGTCACTTCACTCTGTAGTAGTGTTCATGAAACCACTACCTAATACCTATCACACAGAGGCCGCGAGTTGAAAGTCAGTTCCTGAAAGTTCATATTAAAAAAAGCTGGGCGTTCGGAGGATGCAGTCTATTTGCAGAAAGCATTTAAAAAATGTATTGAATCTGATTTTTATTCATATGGAAACATGAAATGGCTATCAAGTCCGTATTTAATATGGTAAACTTTATCCTTCAACACTCACAATCTGTACAACAAAATTTCACTCGAAAAGCAGCCAGAACTTTAGCAAGTCCGACACCACTAATTTTCACGATCTAATAGTCACAGACCCACTACTATTCGTGAGTTAAACATTCGGTCGTTTCAGTGGTCTTCTTAGAAAGAAGTGCTCACCAAAGTGTTCCGTACAGAGCACGAAATATGCCACACGGAATTGTTACTACGACCAGAAAGTTCACACGCTCATAAATCTCCAGCTATTTAGAAAGTTTCATTAAAATCTTCGTAACTCCAGTCGCTTCAGTCACGACACGTTCTAACCGAAATGAACTCACTAGTTCTTCCTCTTACAAACTATTTTTACGGAGCGATCTAACATGGTGTTATCCATAGGCCAGTTAGCTAGCGACTCTCTCTCCAGCTCCTCTACTCTCTGCACACCACACTATATTCGTGCGGGAACAACTTCATTCTGATTGGCAGTTGATCAAAACGACCAATCAAAATGTTCCTTCCAGATCATTCTCGCGGTAAAACTTACCTTATCCAATCACTAATCTGATAATAATTTATGTCTTTAAAACTTCTGGTACTAGTATATTGTTTAATCAAAATAAGTGAAGTTCAAAATATTCTCCGATTGATAAATAACTTATTCTGCCTCTAACTTTCATTCTGGCTGCTTTTGTACAAAATCAAGCTCACACCGGCATACATCATCTGAATCGTGGTTGCACCATAACTTCCCCACATTTCGTTTGTACAAGGTCTTACATATAATGACATATTAAGTTTTAACGTATGTCCCACATGCACTCTCTCAATGATTCTCATGCACGCACACAGCAAAATTATGAGCAAATAATAATTTTGAGCTATTTTTGTATTACATAATATTAAGTAACTAAAGTTTTGAAAAGAGAATTCTAGTTAATTGATTTTATGCACTGATAACTTTGTCATGACTTCAGTTGATAATGAAAGTCAATTTGTTATTGTTCCTAACTGTGTTTTAAAACATAAGCGTCAGTTTTGGGACTTTGAGGTTATTTTCATCATCTTCGGAACTATAATAAGTAAAAACCTGGAAGTTTGACAGCATCATTCCATTAATAACAAAAGGCTGTGAACCAAATTTGAACAAAATCAAATAATAACTTTTATGCATTACTTAGATTCGTAGAGGGTACGAGTTTTCGTACCGACTGAATGTTACTCTATTAGTTCTCACGGTAAAGCGAAAAAAAAACGTAGCATCCTGCAACCTCCGTACCCAACGGCTGCGTGCCTTACTGCAACGAACGTCATCTCGTAATAACTTGCTATATTGCTCACCCCTACGAACCTAATATTACTTTTAAGTGCATTTAAGGTCCATATAACGTTATTACTGAATTCTTTAATTGAACCGACAAATTTAACTATGGGATTTCTAATGAAAATTGTTCCTACTTACAGTTTCTTTTTCTCAAATGAACGAAATATCAAAATTCCATTACAGTTTTTTACAATGTTACATCAGATTTCAAACGAGTGAACTTGATGGCGAATAACAAAATTGGTTTACAAAATTTCCTTTTCTTTTCTTTCAGAAATAATATCTTTCGTACAAAATTCCGCATTTTAACATTTAAAAAAAATATTTATCAGACCATTTACATCAGTAAAGATTCAAGTTTTCCTCGAAATTAAATTTTTCTTTGAAGAATTACTTTAGAAATTTGTATATCGTTTTGAAATGAATTAAACACTTTAAAGTAGCTATGTTAGCGTTCATAAAACCTAATATATTATTTTAACAGCTTTGGGTAGCGTCCTTTTTATGTATTAAAAAACGCCGACTTTCTGTAGCAGTACTGGGGTATAACAATTTTCTGTTTCACACTTACACTTGGGTTGCTTTAAAGGTACTTCACTGTGATACAGCGTCCAGCACTCTGTCCTATACCTGGTTTCTTATGGTCTCATATCAGGTTTTTCCAAATTTCGTGCCTCCAAAATACAATACTTCTTAGCCATCATTTTTAATTTCTGCACCCTAACTTTACACATATAAACGTATCATAGCTCGTAAGTTTTTTCCCTCTAATTCATAGGAAAAGCTTTGTGAGGAACCTTTCAGAATTTTAGCGTACTCAAAAATTACTGCTTATTTTCACAAACTCTTTTTTTTTCAAGAAAACTCAATATTCATTGAAATTCATCATCTTTTATCAAATATTCATCTGTAGTACTGATTATTTTCAGAAAAGAATGAATTAACTATTATTCAGAAATAATAACAGTACCCAATTTGGCACTATTACTTTACGTTTTTTTCAAAAAATCATTGTAAGTATTTTACAGTGACCGAATTCCTAAGCAAGTTCCTGCTGAAAGCAATACTTATTCGCATGTAAGTAAGTCAAAATTTTACAAACATTTTTTTCATTATGTTTTTTTCAGGAAAAATATTTACTTTACACTTACTATTAAAAGGTAGGGCAGAGGGTGTGTTACTGTGAACAGTTCAGTGACCGGGTTGTTCTAATCAGAATCGACAGCAGACCAACACCGACAACGATAGTTCAGGTATACATGCCGACGTCGCAAGCTGAAGATGAACAGATAGAGAAAGTGTATGAGGATATTGAAAGGGTAATGCAGTATGTAAAGGGGGACGAAAATCTAATAGTCATGGGGGACTGGAATGCAGTTGTAGGGGAAGGAGTAGAAGATAAGGTTACAGGAGAATATGGGCTTGTGACAAGGAATGAAAGAGGAGAAAGACTAACTGAGTTCTGTAACAAGTATCAGCTAGTAATAGCGAATACCCTGTTCAAGAATCACAAGAGGAGGAGGTATACTTGGAAAAGGCCGGGAGATACGGGAAGATTTCAATTAGATTACATCACGGTCAGACAGAGATTCCGAAATCAGATACTGGATTGTAAGGCGTACCCAGGAGCAGATATAGACTCAGATCACAATATAGCAGTGATGAAGGGTAGGCTGAAGTTCAAGGCATTAGTCAGGAAGAATCAGTATGCAAAGAAGTGGGATACGGAAGTACTAAGGAATGACGAGATACGTTTGAAGTTCTCTAACGCTATAGATACAGCAATAAGGAATAGCGCAGTAGGCAGTACAGTTGAAGAGGAATGGACATCTCTAAAAAGGGCCATCACAGAAGTTGGGAAGGAAAACATAGGTACAAAGAAGGTAGCTGCGAAGAAACCACGGGTAACAGAAGTAATACTTCAGTTGATTGATAAAAGGAGGAAGTACAAACATGTTCCGGGAAAATCAGGAATACAGAAATAAAAGTCGCTGAGGAATGAAATAAATAGGAAGTGCAGGGAAGCTAAGACGAAGTGGCTGCAGGAAAAATGTGAAGACATCGAAAAAGATATGATTGTCGGAAGGACAGACTCAGCATACAGGAAAGTCAAAACAACCTTTGGTGACATTAAAAGCAACGGTGGTAACATTAAGAGTGCAACGGGAATTCCATTGCTAAATGCAGAGGAGAGAGCAGATAGGTGGAAAAAATACATTGAAAGCCTCTATGAGGGTGAAGATTTGTCTGATGTGATAGAAGAAGAAACAGGAGTCGATTTAGAAGAGATAGGGGATCCAGTATTGGAATCGGAATTTAAAAGGGCTTTGGAGGACTTACGGTCAAATAAGGCAGAAGGGATAGATAACATTCCATCAGAATTTCTAAAATCATTGGGGGAAGTGGCAACAAAACGACCATTCACGTTGGTGTGTAGAATATATGAGTCTGGCGATATACCATCTGACTTTCGGAAAAGCATCATCCACACAATTCCGAAGACGGCAAGAGCTGACAAGTGCGAGAATTATCGCACAATCAGCTTAACAGCTCATGCATCGAAGCTGCTTACAAGAATAATATACAGAAGAATGGAAAAGAAAATTGAGAATGCGCTAGGTGACGATCAGTTTGGCTTTAGGAAAAGTAAAGGGACGAGAGAGGCAATTCTGACGTTACGGCTAATAATGGAAGCAAGGCTAAAGAAAAATCAAGACACTTTCATAGGATTTGTCGACCTGGAAAAAGCATTCGACAATATAAAATGGTGCAAGCTGTTCGAGGTTCTGAAAAAAGTAGGGGTAAGCTATAGGGAGAGACGGGTCATATACAATATGTACAACAACCAAGAGGGAATAATAAGAGTGGACGATCAAGAACGAAGTGCTCGTATTAAGAAGGGTGTAAGACAAGGCTGTATCCTTTCGCCCCTACTCTTCAATCTGTACATCGAGGAAGCAATGGTGGAAATAAAAGAAAGGTCCAGGAGTGGAATTAAAATACAAGGTGAAAGGATATCAATGATACGATTCGCTGATGACATTGCTATCCTGAGTGAAAGTGAAGAAGAATTAATTGATCTGCTGAACGGAATGAACAGTCTAATGAGTACACAGTATGGTTTGAGAGTAAATCGGAGAACGACGAAGGTAATGAGAAGTAGTAGAAATGAGAACAGCGAGAAACTTAACATCAGGATTGATGGTCACGAAGTCAATGAATTTAAGGAATTCTGCTACCTAGGCAGTAAAATAACCAATGACGGACGGAGCAAGGAGGACATCAAAAGCAGACTCGCTATGGCAAAAAAGGCATTTCTGGCCAAGAGAAGTCTACTAATATCAAATACCGGCCTTAATTTGAGGAAGAAATTTCTGAGAATGTACGTCTGGAGTACAGCATTGTATGGCAGTGAAACATGGACTGTGGGGAAACCGGAACAGAAGAGAATCGAAGCATTTGATATGTGGTGCTATAGATGAATGTTGAAAATTAGGTGGACTGATAAGGTAAGGAATGAGGAGGTTCTACGCAGAATCGGAGAGGAAAGGAATAGGTAGAAAACACTGGTAAGGAGAAGGGACAGGATGATAGGACGTCTGCTAAGACATGAGGGAATGACTTCCATGGTACTAGAGGGAGCTGTAGAGGGCAAAAACTGTAGAGGAAGACAGAGATAGGAATACGTCAAGCAAATAATTGAGGACGTAGGCTGCAAGTGCTACTCTGAGATGAAGAGGTTAGCACAGGATAGGAGTTCGTGGCGGGCCGCATCAAACCAGTCAGTAGATTAATGATGAAAATATTTATGCCAATTTATGTGGCTCTCAAAAACACATGAGATACATAATCTGTTACTTCTACTATGCACATTCCTTGTGCCTTTACCACGAACATCTTCCAACTACATTTATACATGTTCCGAAAATTGCTTGTTGTTGTTGTGGTCTTCAGTCCTAAGACTGGCTTGATGCAGCTCCCCATGCTACTCTATCCTGTGCAAGCTTCTTCATCTCCCAGTACCTACTGCAACATATATCCTTCTGAATCTGCTTAGTGTGTTCATCTCTTGGTCTCCTTCTACGATTTTTACCCTCCACGCTGCCCTCCAGTACTAAATTGGTGATCCCTTGATGCCTCAGAACATGTCCTACCAACTGATCCCTTGTTCTAGTCAAGTTGTGCTACAAACTTCTCTTCTCCCCAATTCTACGCAATACCTCCTCATTAGTTATGTGATCCACCCATCCAATCTTCAGCATTCTTCTGTAGCACCACATTTCGAAAGCTTCTATTCTCTTCTTGTCAAAACTATTTATCGTCCATGTTTCACTTCCATAGGTGGCTACACTCCATACAAATACTTTCAGAAACGACTTCCTGATACTTAAATCAATACTCGATATTAAAAAATTTCTCTTCTTCAGAAACGCTTTCCTTGCCATTGCCAGTCTACATTTTATATCCTCTCTACTTCGACCATCATCAGTTATTTTGCTCCCCAAATAGCAAAAGTCCTTTACTTCTATAAGTGTCTCATTTCCTAATCTAATTCCCTCAGCATAACCCGACTTAATTCGACTACATTCAATTATCCTCGTTTTGCTTTTGTTGATGTTCATCTTATACCCTCCTTTCAAGACACTGTCCATTCCGTTCAACTGCTCTTCCAAGTCCTTTGCTGTCTGACAGAATTACAATGTTATCGGCAAACCTCAAAGTTTTCATTTCTTCTCCATGGATTTTAATACCTACTCCGAACTTTTCTTTTGTTTCCTTTACTGCTTGCTCAATATACAGGTTGAATAGCATCGGGGAGAGGCTACAACCCTGTCTCACTTCCTTCCCAACCACTGCTTCCCTTTCATCTCCCTCGACTCTTATAACTCCCATCTGCTTTCTGTACAAATAGTAAATAGCCTTTCGTTCCCTGTATTTTACCCCTGCCACCTTCAGAATTTGAAAGAGAGTATTCCAATCAACATTGTCAAAAGCTTTCTCTAAGTCTACAGATGCTAGAAACGTAGGTTTGCCTTTCCTTAATCTTTCTTCTAAGATAAGTCGTAGGGTCAGTATTGCCTCACGTGTTCCAACATTTCTACGGAATTCAAACTGATCTTCCCCGAGGTCGGCATCTACCAGTTTTTCCATTCGTCTGTAAAGAATTCGCGTTAGTATTTTGCAACTGTGACTTATTAAACGGATAGTTCGGTAATTTTCATATCTGTCAACACCTGCTTTCTTTGGGATTGGAATTATTATGTTCTTCTTGAAGTCTGAGGGAATTTCGCCTGTCTCATACATCTTGCTCACCAAATGATAGAGTTTTTCAAATGGCTCTGAGCACTATGGGACTTAACTTCTGAGGTCATCAGTCCCCTAGAACTTAGAACTGCTTGAAACTAACTAACCTAAGGACATCACACACATCCATGCCCGAGGCAGGATTCGAACCTGCGACCGTAGCGGTCGCGCGGTTCCAGACTGTAGCGCCTAGAACCTCTTGGCCACTCCGGCCGGCATGATAGAGATTTGTCAGGACTGGCTCTCCCAAGGCTGTCAGTAGTTC
The DNA here is from genome assembly GCF_023864345.2 of Schistocerca serialis cubense. Taxonomy (NCBI): domain Eukaryota; kingdom Metazoa; phylum Arthropoda; class Insecta; order Orthoptera; family Acrididae; genus Schistocerca; species Schistocerca serialis. Next base: position 33,747,678 of record NC_064640.1, read on the forward strand.
TAATGGAATGTTGTCTACTCCCGGGGCCTTGTTTCGACTTAGGTCTTTCAGTGGTCTGTCAAACTCTTCACGCAGTATCTTATCTCCACATTCATCTTCATCTATCTCATCTTCCATTTCCATAATACTGTCCTGAAGAACATCGCCCCTGTATAGACCCTCTATATACTCCTTCCACCTTTCCTCTTTCCCTTCTTTGCTTAGAACTGGGTTTCCATCTAAGCTCTTGATATTCATGCAAGTGGTTCTCTTTTCTCCGAAGGTCTGTTCATTTACCTGTAGGCAGTATCTATCTTACCCTCGTGAGATAAGCCTCTACATCCTTACATTTGTCCTCTAGCCATCCCTGCTTACCCATTTTGCACTTCCTGTTGATCTGATTTTTGAGACGTTTGTTTTCCTTTTTGCCTGCTTCACTTACTGCATTTTTGTATTTTCTCCTTTCATCAGTTAAATTCAGTAACTCTTCTGTTACCCAAGGCTTTCTACTACCTCTCGTCTTTTTACCTACTCGATCCTCTGCTGCCTTCACTATTTCATTCCTCAAAGCTACCCATTCTTCTTCTACTGTATTTCTGTCCCCCATTCCTGTCAATTGTTCCCTTATGCTCTCCCTGAAACTCTGTACAACCTCTGGTTTAGTCAGTTTATCCGGGTCCCATCTCCTTAAATTCCCACCTTTTTGCAGTTTCTTCAGTTCTAATCTACAGTTCATAACCAATAGATTGTGGTCAGAGTCCACATCTGCCCCTGGAAGTGTCTTACAATTTAAAATCTGCTTCGTAAACCTCTGTCTTACCATTATATAATCTATCTGAAACCTTTTAGTATCTCCAGAGTTCTCCCTTGTATACAAGCTTCTTTCATCATTCTTGAACCAAGTGTTACCTATAGTTAAGTTATGCTCTGCGCAAAATTCTACCAGGCGGTTTCCTCTATCATTTCTTAGCCCCAATCCATATGCACCTACTACGTTTCCTTCTGCTCCTTTTCCTACTGTCGAATTCCAGTCACCCATGACTATTAAATTTTCGTCTCCCTTCAGTACCTGAATAATTTCTTTTATCTCATCATACATTTCATCAATTTCTTCATCATCTGCAGAGGTTCTTGGCATATAAACTTGTACTACTGTAGTAGGTTTGGGCTTCGTGTCTATCTTGGCCACACTAAGGCGTTCACTATGGTGTTTGTAGTAGCTTATCCACACTGCTTTACCACAAACATCTTCCAACTACATTTCTACATGTTCCGAAAATTGCTTAGAAATCAGTTATTACATAGTCAGATTACGTTATTCCTTTCAGTCCCTTTTTTCATCAGTTTCATTCCACATTCATTCGTGTTAGTTTTTAGTCATCATTTACTTCCAAGAAGTCTTTCTTTTACCTGTTCTCTTATTTTCTGATGGCATTTATTCACTATGTACATTTTATATACACTATTTACTACAATAGGTAAGAAGGAAAGAAAATAGCAACTGAATGATGAAGAGTTAGGTTGACAATACGAAACGAAAAGGAAATAATATTGCCAACAACTCGGGATGCCTGATATTCGTCAAACACCTGATTATGCTAAGAGTGCACGTCCCCTGAGGCCAGTTAATTACTACTGTCCCCATCATCCTTCTGTATGTACTTCTTCAAATCAATGATATTTCGCTATCCCTCTGTCTCAGAAGGATCTACTTCCTTACTTTTGCCGTACTCTTTACACCCAATGATATCCTCTTTCTTTCTGTAGTAACATATAGGTATGTCACTTTGCTCGTCGGATTCATACTGCCTTTTCCCGAAAAAAGGAATATCTGCTGTTCTTTCCTGTACCACAATGACCGCTTCATTACATCCAAATCCACTTTTCCTTTGTACTTTTGTAAGAAATCTGCTCCAAGCAGCATTTCCACGCTTCAGCCATTTATTATTAAAAAATTCTGGTCCAACTATACATCACCGATACTGACAGGTAGCACAACTTCATGTTTAACAACTTTCTTACCTTTCCCTGTGGCTACATAATATTTATGCCATTCACTGGGATTGTAACCACATCCTTATTAGCAGGGAGAGCATTCACAAAACCCTGTGACACTGCACATGAATTGGAACCACTATCCAATAAACAAGGAACCTTCACATTAAAAACAGTAACTTCTATTATAGGCTGTCCTACAGTTTTCTCTCTGAATTCAGAATCAGGTCCATCTAACAAATCTTGCACTACGTCATGTCTATTGAATCCAACACATTCTGTCGAAATTACGCACATATTCACTACGTCTTCTTCCTCTTTAACTGTGGCAGCTTTAATAGGTCCGTCCACTATGGACAAATCTAAACACTTCTCCAAATACTCTCCTTCCTTAATGATAATATCAGATTCTGCAACCCTTCCTATCGTTTTGTCAGAATTATCAAAATAACCCCCTACTTCCTCCACTTCTGTTCCTTTTTCATCACTATCAGGAACTACTCCTTCTATGGTAAAACTTCCTCTGCCCTTCTACATTGTTCCTCAGGTACCTCTAATACTGTTTCCCCTGTTATAGTGCTAACTCCACAGTTCAACGTAAGTTCCTCATCTGCAATGCAGTGCTCTCTCTCACTAACATCCTGAACTGAATAGTTATTTTCTAATAGCTGGTCCTCATTAATGTTGTTCCTGGAATCGCTGTTATGACCTTTTCTTTCGCAAAATTCTACTATACTTCCCTGAAAAACACAACTTTTAACAGTGCCCATCTCCTCTGCAACATCTGCGTTGCCACCGTGACAGTGACTGTCGCGGGGTTGCAACTAATGGAAACGTGGCATGACCGATGGGAGCGGCCCGCGAACAAACAAGATGGATGAACGGGAATGGAAGGAAAAGCCTGATGACAGACAACCGAGCAAGAAACAAAGATCAACAATAAAGTACTAAGTAACAGGGTCAAAAGAGACAACCTCATGAAATCAAAACAACGCCCACTCGTAAACGGAAAGTAAGCACATGAAAATTGAACACGATGTCTATAAGTGAGATGTCAACTGAATCAACGCGAATACCAGACTGCCTCGCTGAGGTTTTTTTTTTTCCTTTATTGTTATTTTAATACCTGAACAATCAGGCAGGCTGTCAGCGGCATGCTACGCCGCTCTTCAGCCACCTCGCTGAGTGAGATGCAGCCGCCTAAATACACGACAGGGTAAGTCGCTATTGGCCGCTTGGACCACGTGTTCCACAGCGGTGCTCTCATGTTAGAGTTGGGGCCAGGAGCAAGTGCAGCCACGGCTTATGGCGCAACTGCTGCAGTGATCTCTAGTGGTCATCGAGTTCCACGTCGTCTGGCGCGGATTCGAAACCCGTGGAGCTTGGTACCAAATCCCTCCCTCGTGACACTGGCGTGTAGGGGCGAAAACACCCCATTTTTTTTTGGTTGGTTGCTTGGGGAAGGAAATCAGACAGCGTGATCATCGGTCTCATCAGATTAGGGAAGGATGGGGAAGGAAGTCGGCCGTGCCCTTTCAGAGGAACCATCCCGGCATTTGCCTGGAGTGATTTAGGGAAATCACGGAAAACGTAAATCAGGATGGCCGGACGCGGGATTGAACCGTCGTCCTCCCGAATGCGAGTCCAGTGTCTAACCACTGCGCCACCTCGGTCGGTGAAAACACCCCAGTCAGTGCCACGGTGGGCGGCAGAAGGGAGCAGACTCAGGTTCGTCAACTGTCTTTGTTGGGGAGGAATGGACATCCAAGGTGTCCATGACGGCCACCCCAGAGGCCAGGGCATCAGAGGGAGCCTCCGATCCACCTGGGGGTGGGGAGGGTTGGCGGCAGGCTCGCAGGGAGGCAGCAGCAGTGGGTAGTGGTGGCGAATCAAGGACCATGTCTGTACCTGAAGGACGCAGTGTAGGAGGAGGCAGCGGTGGGAGCCAGCGGGGGTGCATGGTCGGAGCTGGTTATTATGGCGGTGCTCCAACCCTTTCGACGTCTGCACTGACGTCACATGCTGCCCATGAGCCGCGACGACCTTGGCGGGCGTCCAACCCGCCTTGCTCCTGTACATGCGGGCCCACACAGCCGTGCTGGGGGTGTAATGCTGAGAGGGCTGGGAGCAGGGATGGGAGGGTGACAGCATCAGCAAATGGAGCAGGGTCCACAGCTGTCGCCCCATGAATTGGTGTAGAGGGATAAGTACTCAAGAACAGGGTGAGGACCAACATGATTGGAGATGTTTTGATCACCTTTGTCAGTTGTTGTTTAAATGTGCGTACAAGCCTCTCCTCTGAGCCATTGGAGGAAGGGTGGAAAAGCCGGTCAGTGTGGCCGTGCGGTTCTAGGCGCTGCAGTCTGGAACCGTGTGATCGCTACAGTCACAAGTTCGAATCCTGCCTCGGGCATGGATGTGTGTGATGTCCCTACGTTAGTTCGGTTTAAGTAGTTCTAAGTTCTAGGGCACTGATGACCTCAGCAGTTAAGTCCCAAAGTGCTCAGAGCCATTTGAACCTTTTTTTGAAAAGTGGAAAGGTGGGCTACGGGTATGTTTGATACCATTGGCCTGACAGAAATCGTGGAAGGAGGATGCCGACAATTGGGGAGCATTATCGGAGACCAATGTGTGAGGCAGGCTCTCAATGGCGAGAACCTGAGCCAGAGCCATGGGTGTGGCCTCTGTGGTGGTGGATGCCATGTGGACGACATATGGGTATTTGGAGTAGGCATCAATGATAAGTAACCCAATGGACCCAAAAAACGGGCCCACAAAATTGAGTTGGATGCGCTCCCAGGGCCAATGAGGTACAGGCCAGTGTGTGAATGACTGAGGGGGGCTTGCCTGGTGACACGCACACACAGTGCACCTGTGGACCACGCTGTTAATATCGCCATTGATGCCAGACCAATACATGTGCCGGCGATCCAAAACTTTCATGCGGGACATACACCAGTGCCCGCGGTGTTACAAACTGAGCACGTGATGGCGAAAATCCGGACGGATGACCACCTAATGGGCATCCAACTCCGTGGCCAACAGAAGGACATCATAGACCACAGAGAGCCTGTGGCGCAGGTGCTGCCAGGTGCTGAAGTCGGTCGGCATCCGACGAGTAATATAGGAGGGCCAAACGTGGACCATGTAGCGGAGAACCTGCCACAAGATAGGGTCTCAGCATGTAGCTGAGGGAATGTGAGCAGCCATAAGAGGCAGCCCATCCAGCGCATCCCGGCAGGTGGAATCAATGTGAAAGCAGAGAACCTCCTGTTGGTCAAACGCAGGATCAGGGCCTGCTGGGAGAATGGTGGGCTTATACCACAACTATAATGTCCATTGCTGTAGACGCTGAGCCGACCACACTGGAAGGTGAGAGTGGGGCCCTAAAAGCATAACTAAGGGTTTATGGAGGGTGAAATGGGCCCCTAAGAGATAGATGTGAAATTTTGGGACGGCAAACACTATTGGCAGGGCCTCCTTTTCAATCTGGGAGTAGTTCCATTGTGCTGGGGTTAATGTCTTAGATGCATAGGCGATGGGCTGTTCTGAGCCATCAGTATTCTGATGTGCAAGGACTGCCCCAATGCCGTATGCCGATGCATCAGCCGCCACAACCAAAGGGCAGTCTGGAGAGAAAGGAGTAAGGCAAGGGGGGACTTTAGCATCGTCTTCAAATGGAGAAAAGCCTGGTCACAGGCAGGAGTCCAATAAAAAATCACCCCTTTGCGACGCAAGTGATTGAGTGGTTGAGCAGTGGATGCAGCTTGGGTTAAGAACCTTAAGTAATAAGTAACCTTGCCCAAAAACACCTGGAGTTCACATAGGTCGTTGGGACGAGGAATGGCCTCAATGGCCACGACATTGCGATCTGAAGAGTGAGTGCCATTTTTGCTAAGCCAGTGGCCTAAGTATTTCACTTCTGGTTGAAAAAAGCAACACTTGTCCATCCGACAGCATAAACCTGCAGAATGCAGAATGTGAAATAAGGCGCTTAGGTTGTGCAAATTTTCCTGGTGGGAAGACCTAGTGATCAAGATGTCATCCAGATAATACACGCGGGCTGGGATATGCTGTGTAAGCTGCTCCAGGAACTGCTGCAAAATTGCCAGCGCAGAAGAGACACCAAATAGAAGGCGCTTCCACTTGTACAATCCGAAAGGCGTGTTGATAACCATGATATTCTGGGAATCGGCATCCAAGGGTAACTAGTGGTATGCCTCAGCCAGGTCAGTCTTACAAAAGTACTCACCCCCTCCAAGCTTGACGAGAAGGTCTTAATGTTGGGGAATGGGGTAAGTGTCTACTAAGGACTGAGTATTGACACTAGTGCCAAAGTCCCCACACAGCCGAAGGGACCCATTAGGTTTCCATATGACGACCAATGGTAACACCAAAGCACTGTATGTCACAGGCTGTAGAACGCCACCAGCCTGGAGCCGATCAAGTGCCTGTTTGACTGCTGGCTGTAAGGCCACCAGAATGGTTCAGGCTCAAAAAAAGTGAGGCTGCGCATCCGGCCAAAGTGTGATGTGCGCCTGAAGACGTGAAGCACACCCGAGATCCGCCGCAAACAATGATGGAAAAGCCGAGCACAGATAGTCCAAATCCTGAAAAGGAACAGCCGCGGAAACGATCTTAACTTCATCAGAAATGGAAAAGCCAAACAGTTGAAATGCATCCAGGCCAGAAATATGAAAGCCAATGGATGGTCGGCGACAAATAGGGTTAGGAGCGAGGGAACATGTTTGTATGTCGCCTGGACGATGAACTGCCCATGAAGGGGAATAACCGTTGAGGGAGGTGACAATGCAGGGAACCCAGGCGGGTATATGTCACAATATTAATCAGGGAGACAGTGGCCCCAGTGTCGACCTCAAAACTGATATCCTCAGAAACGAGATGGAGTGTGAGGAAGAGCTTCTGTGCTGATGGATCCTCCAGTGGGGTAACCAGTTGCAGAGCATGAAATGTATCCTGAGGCCCAGTAGTGGCAGGATGGGAGCGAGTCGAGAGACTACGACAAACATATCAGATATAGCCCTTCTTCCCACACAGCATGCACGTTTCCCATCGGTGGGGCAATCAGCGCGAAAGTGGGCGGTAAAGCACTGTGGGCAAGATGGAAGTGGGGTGCAAGACCAGCGATGAGGGGCGACCGGAGGCTCCAATGCCATAGAGACGTCGGACAAAGAGGAGTCCCAACGGCGCTGGCTTCTGTTGGCTGGGCAACGTCTACATCGCGAGAGCAGAACCCGCAGGGACGCATCTATCGCCGCCGCTTGTGGCCGCGCCATGAGACGCTCATTAGCCACCTGAGCAATTTGAAATGAGTGGGCAATGCGGAGAATCTCTTACAATGAGGAATTATCGAGTTTCAACGCCGCAGTGCGGACCTCAGTATTGGGAGTCAGCTGAACTACCACATCCTGGATCAGGGAGTCCGCATACGAAGCCTTACACTGCTGATTGGTGCATATAAAATCACATTGACAGCTGAGAGCCTGCAAGTCCGTGACCCAGGAACGATATAATTGACCAGGCTGTTTATGGCACTGGTGGAACTCCAGCCGAGAGGTGACCACATGGTAGCGCTGTGAATAATAGTTTGTCAGCAAGTGGCAGCCACAGGATCAGACAAAGAGGCCAACTTGCGGAGAAAAAGAATGTGTCTGCGGAGGCACAAGACAAAATCAATGATCGCTGCAAGGGGTCATCCGTGACTTGAAAAGCCGTGAAATGTTGTTTCAGCTGATGCAAGTATGTTTCCCAGTCTTCTTTAGCGTCATTAAATGGTGGGAACGACGGCGGACATGGGAAAGCAGCGGAAACCTAAGGACTTGTAAGCTGTTGTGGTAATGCATCCCAGGCATCACCTTTGTCCGTTAGCAACTACAGCGACTGTTGAAAGATGTCTAACTGCTGCTGCTGCATCAGCTGCTGCTGTTGCCCCAGAAGACAGACCAACTTAGCCTCCATGCTAACAACTACTACTATTTACTTCATCATCAAAATGTTGTAACCGCGACAGGGACTGTTGCGGGATTGCCGCTAATGAAAACCCGGTGGGACCAACGGGAGTGGCCCATGAACAAACAAGATGGACAAACAGGAATAGAAGGACAAGCACGATGACAGACAACTGAGCATGACACCAAGATCAACAACAAAGTACTAAGCAACGGGGCCACAAGAGACAACCTCACGAAATCAAAACAATGCTCACTCGTAAATGGGAAGTAAGCACACGCTACATAATCATGATGCCTGTAAGTGAGATGTCAACTGAACCAACGCGAATACCAGACTGCCTCACTGAGTTTTTTTTTTCTTTATTGTGATTTTAATACCAGTATAACAGGTAGGCTGGCAGCAGCACAATACGCCGCTCTTCAGCCAAAGATAGTACAATGATAAAACAGAGAAGACACATGGGTTGGAACAAAACGGCGGGAGAAAAACAGTAGACACATGAACATAAAAAAAAACATGAAGCCGTTAACACTCGAAGACAATGCACACTACAAACTGTTGACACGAGGCACAAACACTGAAGATGTCGATGGCGCTGGTGAACGATGGAGTGTGACGGTGAACACTGAACACTAAACATGACGGCACACACGAAACACTGATGGCGGTGATCTCCAGCGCGCGAATGTCCACTTAGCGTGTGCGAGTCCGGGGACCTGCCAAGAGGGGAACAGGGGTGAGGTGGGGGAGAGGGGAGAAAAAGGATGCCAATGGCTGAGGAGACTGGGGCAGGAGGAGAGGAACAGGGGAGGGGAGGCCCGGGGGAGGTGGGGGGAGAAAAGGAGGAGGGAGGGAAAAGGGAGAGAAGGGAGGGAAGGTGCCCAGAGGAGCAAGCACAGGAGGAGGGCGGGAGGATCAAAGTTGGTAGGAGGGGCAGATGGAGGGGAGGAGGGCATCATCAGGGAGGGGGAGCTGGCGGAAGCCACCTCGGGAGAGGGTAAGGAGGGTGGAGAGATGGACACCGGGTGGGATGTGCAAATACAGGTGCGGCAGCGGGCGGGGGTGGGAGAGGATTGGGGAGACGAGCGGGTGAGGAGGGTCGAGTTTGCGGGAGGTGTACAGGATCCATATCTTTTCAAGGAAAAGGAGGAGGTGGGGGAAGGGGGATGAGATCGTACAGGATCCACGTGGGGGAGGGGAGACGGATGCGATAGGTGAGGCGGAGAGCGTGACGTTCAAGGATTTGGAGGGATTTATAAAAGATTGGGGGGACGGAGATCCAAGCCAGATGGGCAAAACAAAGGATAGGGCGGATGAGGGATTTATAGGTGTGGAGGATGGTGGAGGGGTCCAGACCCCATGTACGGCCGGAGAGGAGCTGGAGGAGACTGAGTCGGGAGCGTGCCTTGGCTTGGATTGTCCGGAGGTGGGGAGTCCAGGAGAGGCGACGGTCGAAGGTGACGCCAAGGTACTTATGGGTGGGAGTGAGGGCGATAGGACGGCCATAGATGGTGAGATAGAAATCAAGGAGGCGGAAGGAAGGGGTGGTTTTGCCTACAATGATCGCCTGGGTTTTGGAGGGATTGACCTCGAGCAACCACTGGTTGCGGTGAACCGGTCAAGATGGGATTGGAGAAGGTGTTGGGAGCGCTGTAGGACGGGGGCTAGGGCAAGGAAGGCGGTGTCATCGGCAAACTGGAGAAGATGGACGGGGACTGACGGTGGCGGCATGTCCGCCATGTACAAAAGGTACAGAAGGGGGGAGAGGACGGAGCCTTGGGGCACACCGGCAGAGGGGAAAAAGGTGTAGGAATCTGTGTTATGGATGGTGACATAGGAAGGACGGTGGGAGAGAAAGGAGCCAATCAGACGGACGTAGTTAATGGGAAGGGCGAAGGTTTGGAGCTTGAAGAGGAGACCGGAATGCCATACGCAGTCATAAGCACGTTCGAGGTCCAGGGAGAGGAAGATGGCGGAGCGACGGGAATTAAGCTGTTCAGAAAGGAGATGAGTGAGGTGAAGGAGAAGGTCGTCGGAAGAGAAGGATGGCCGAAAGCCACACTGGGTAACAGGAAGGAGGCGGTGCTGGCGGAGATGCTGGTGGATGCGTCGGGTGAGGATAGATTCCAGGACCTTGCTGAAGACCGAGGTAAGGCTGATGGGACGGTAGGAGGAGACGGCGGACGGCGGCTTGCCAGGTTTAAGGAACATGAGGATACGGGAGGTTTTCCACAGGTCAGGGTAGTAACCGGTGGACAGGACTACATTGTAGAGCCTGGCCAGGGTGGAGAGGAAAGAGACAGGAGCTTCACGAAGGTGACGGTAGGTGACACGATCGTGACCAGGAGCGGTGTTGCGTTTTGTGCGGAGTGTATCAATGAGATCCTGTGTAGTGATAGGGGCATTGAGTTCCGTGTGTGCAATGTTGCCCAAGTACTGGAATCCAGGAGCGAGGGGAGGGACAGAGGTGTCAGTTCGATCGCGGATATCCGGGAAGAGGGAGTAATCGAACTGGGGATCATCGGGGATGGAAAATACATCGGAGAGGTAGGAGGCAAAGTGATTGGCCTTACTAAGGGTGTCAGGGAAAGGGTGATCATCATGGAGAAGAGGATAATAGGGGGAGGGTTTAGTTCCGGTAAGGCGACGGAAGGCCGACCAGAACTTGGACGAGTTGATTGGTAGGGTAGCATTTAAATGGGTGTATGTCTGTCGCCAGTCCCGGCGTTTCTTAGCCGCGAGCAAATTACGCCTCACTGAGTGAGATGCAGCCGCCTAAATACACGACAGTGTATGTCGCTATTGGTCGGTGAGACCACGTGCTCCACAGTGGTGCCCTCACATTAGGCCATGTCCTACGTGAGCGACTGAAGCGAGCGACAGCTTCAGGCGACAAAACAAAACCGCAGGTGTAGTTACAGAAGTGTCCTAGGTGAGAGACATCTGTGTCGTTGCCTGTCTCCCATTGCAACTGGCGACGTTTGAATTCAAACGTATTTGAATCTTGTCGCTGCAGCATGTGCAACAGAGAGTGACAGCCACGTTTCCTCTCGGCAAAGCAGTGGAGCGCACTTGACAGCAGCTATGAAATGCATAACATCCCATCTTAAGAAAACTATTTAGTGAAAAATTTGATTCTTCCGCAACTTGTAGCTTGATATCTTTAAACAGTAAACGTCTGAATTTATTTTCGCTATTCGTCATAGCTACTGTGCTGCACGAAATTGAGTACATGGCTGCAAGAAATTTTTAAGATTTTGCTGAGGTAAAATCACATTGTATAGATTTTCCGTATAGTTTATTTAAGGCCATACATTATTGCATATGAAATGTAACCAATAGCCGGCCGGTGTGGCCGTGCGGATCTAGGCGCCTCAGTCTGGAACCGCGTGACCGCTACGGTCGCAGGTTCGAATCTTGCCTACGACATGGATGTGTGTGATGTCCTTAGGTTAGTTAGGTTTAAGTAATTCTAAGTTCTAGGGGACTGATGACCACCGATGTTAAGTCCCATAGTGCTCAGAGCCATTTGAACCATTTTGTAACCAACATATCTAAATTGTATTATAAGTTGAGACCGGAATGATATCTCTTTTCATTCTTTTCCTGCGCTCCGGGAATCAAGTGGTCGTAAAAACCGTCGTATCTCATAAAACGTTGAAGATATCGAAACGAACAATTTTGGAAATGACAGCTTGCAGAAAGGACTATTTTATCATATGATTAAGACTCGATACGTCTTTTTAAACGCGTGAGCAGAGTGAAAACAAGAAGCCCTACAAATTACACCATAAGGTTTTGTCCGAATTTTCATAGCCAAACAAAGGGAGACAAACAGGTAATCGGGGTATCAAAGTGACCAGCATAAGGTTTAGTTCGGCATGAAAATATTTAACTGCTTGAAAGTAAACACGGTAATTAACGAAAACTTGATTAATAAGCTGAGGAAAAATTGAAATATTTCACGAAAAGCTGCTGCCTAGCTATGTAAATGAAGTGTAAAAAATTTCATCTGTCCGAGACCTAGCTATTTTGCACATAAAAAGATAGATTGGTGTGGTATTTAAATGTCAAAAAGGCTTTCTTCGAATCAAGTATGTTAAGAAAGCAAATGAGGAGTCAGTAAGATGAAGCTTTCTGAATAAAACCTGAAATTCAAAAACGAAAGAAATCAGTCAAATGTTTTATGAAATGATTTGTGTAAAAGAAATAAGTAGATCAGAGAAACGTTCTATGTGCCTTTGAATGATGCTCGAAATCATGAACAGAAAATGAGGTGCACCAAATGTTTCCCCAATATTTTTTATTTCATACTTAGAGACAAATCATTACAAAAAAGTTTGACTTTATTTTAAAAAATGTTGTAAGCTTTGGTTTCACAGACTATTTAGGGTAATTGAAACGCTTGGTCTTAACATTGACTGCTGATGAATTACGTTCGCAACATCAAATATCTGTAAAATTTCATGGTTCATTGTAATTTATTAGGAGTTAAATGTGTGTAATATACTGGGATGGGTGTGAAGATCAAGTTCTTTGGCAAGACGTTAAAAATATACTTAGCGATGCAGTGTAAACAGTATACATAAAACTTAGGATACAGAATTATAACCGAGTCAGTAAAAATGTAAGAACGGCCGGGAATCGAACCCACGACATTTTTCTTACGCGTAATTACGAACTGTATACGCTACCACTACAGTTCAGCTGGCTTTTGTTCAGTCATATCAATCTGTATACTCATGTTTGTATCTAGCGTAGTTAATCATGCAGTAGTCATTCCTCTGCATTTATTGGCTGTTAAAAGTTCTTGATCATGAAAAAAAAAAAAAGAACATTCGTATTTAATTTATTGATGAGACAGACGAATGCTCCTCTTCTCATTCACGTGTATTCGAAGAATTTGTCTAGTGATCTTTGTAGTTGATGATATTTATGAAATTCTGTAGCCCTACTCTACAGCTACTGTATTCTATACGTTAGGGACGCCGTATTATAGAAACAAAAAAATGGTTCAAATGGCTCTGAGCACTATGGGACTCAACTGCTGAGGTCATTAGTCCCCTAGAACTTAGAACTAGTTAAACCTAACTAACCTAAGGACATCACAAACATCCATGCCCGAGGCAGGATTCGAACTTGCGACCGTAGCGGTCTTGCGGTTCCAGACTGCAGCGCCTTTAACCGCACGGCCACGTCGGCCGGCATATTATAGAAACAGCTGGTTGGCTCTAAGCAGCCATCTTGTAGCGCGACACGGTCGCTTGTACGCAGGACACCCAAACTTGTCGCCCGATGCTGCTGCTTGTCGCTGGAGTGTCGCGTATCCAGAAGTCGCTCGCTGTCGCTCGCTTCTGACGCTCGTGTAGGACACGGCCTTTTAGAGTCGGAGCCAGGAGCGCGAACAGCCACGGCTTAGGGCACAACTGCTGCAGCGACCTCTAGTGCTCATCGAGTTCATGCCGTCTGGTGGAGATTCGAAACCTGCGCTCTCGGTACCAGAATCTGTTTCTACGATACCACCCCCAAAATGTTCAGCTGGTGGCTGCCATACAAAAGGTTTCGCTAGCGGATTTAAACTTCGGTGCAGCAGCTTGCAAACGCTAGTACCATTACAGACTGCTATTAGTTTTCCCCCTCTCCTATGTGGTCATTGCCACTGATATTCCTTTCGGCTGGCAGTCTGCACAACTCCACCTGTCAGCAGATTGCTGCTGTCTATATTCAATGTTTCGGTCTCTGTTATTATACCTACTTCCAACAGGACACCCTCGCCCCTCGGTATCTGCCTCTGTAATTACTAGATCTTTGCACTCCTATTCTATTTATATGTATCTCAGCTCTGTTTTCATTTTGCCTAACAGGAGGCTCATAATTCCTTCTAGCATTCTCCTCCTGTTTTAAAATATTTTCTACCCTCTCAAGATAATGAATAAATTTATCAGTATCATGATCCCTAGGTGACGAGATTATTTTATTACGTCAGTACAAAGGCAACTTATTCTGTATCCCCATAATGATCTGCACTGTCTCCACTTTAGAGCTCATGTACGACAAAGTTGTGACCAATTTTTGTACAAACATTTTAATAATTTCTTTCTTTGGATCATATTTTTCACCTGACCAGAATTTGTTTAAAACTTCCATATGTTTTCGTTTGCCCAAAATTCCTCAAAAAATGCCTGTTTAAAATCTTCTATCTTGTCATCTTTATATACTGCCCAGTTTCCCCAAACTCTAGCTTCCATCATCAAATCTGATGTAATGAAACCAACTTTTTGTTTATCATTCCATGATTTAGGCAAGGCGTCCTCAAAATCACCCACTAGATCTTTAGGATGTGCATTTTTACTTGGATCGAATCGCAATCACTGCCGATGTGTCACATATGCAATATCTGAAGAATTTTTAACATGTTGCAGTCCTTTCAGCAACTGTGATAAATTAATATGTCAAAAATCCGCCTGAGTTGCGAAATTTTCCCGTTCCAAAGGGAAGAATACAGCTCATGTTCATATTATTAGCTTGACCTTTGTCGGTCAATAGTATATAAGTGTATTGGCAGTGGCATTGCACGTCCTGACACACTCTACTTTAAATATTAGGTCCTTATTTCTTGGTAGTCTATGTTGGGATTCCACCACGCTCACAATAATCCTCATCGTAAATAGTTAATAGCCTTATAGACAATATCCTAAATAGGTAATATTTGATACACTAGAGTGTGTATTTCGACAATTAGGGTGGCATAATCTATTTAAATGCATAGGGGTCTTGAACCCATTACTAACTAATAATTAACCTTTTCCCTTAAGAGTTTTGTTCCATGTCACTCTTGTTACTACATATAGTGGAAAGTCGTACTTATTATATTTATAGTTAGTGTATGTTTGGTTAAGTTATTACAGGTTTCCTAAAACACAACGTCAACCATCTGTGCATAAAGTCATAAATGATACCCTAAGCTTTACACACACAGTCAATCATAAATTCTTAGTAATGTAGTGCCATAACATAACAACATTAGTCAAATTTCGCGTTAACAGATTGATATATTACTCCATGTATATTGGAAATTATTTTATTTCCACCTTCTCCTAACCTTGAGAAGTTCTCGCGTTATGGACATATAACCTTGTTCATCCCCCGCATGAGATCCTGCGTAACCATACAACATAGCGGTGATCATATGTGGTTTTTAATCATACAAGCTGAACTGAACGTCTAAGTAAATTTCTTATCAGTTAATAAGGTCTCGGTTTACAGTTAACGCTCATCGGGATTGTATCTACTTAGTGTCTTGTTCTCTCACAAATTTACGGTTTAACATTATAGGTAATTTCCCAGTACATAACATAAAGACAGCCAATGGCAGGCACCTTTGACTCTCCGTGCGCGCAGTCGCGTGATCCGCCGTCTTGCTCGGTACATATCCGCGTACCACAGTCAGTTCCAACAATGTGTCCGTGGATAACCAACCGCTTTCCACGACGTGGGGCCGGGGCTGTTCCTCAGCTAAGTAACGTAGCTTGCCATGGTACCACGATAATTTAGCATTTTATGTTTGACCGTGCCTTATTCTGGCATGTATTAGTATGATTCTGAAGAAGGCTATATTACTCTATCTGAAACCTGGGTAAAGACCAGTAACATTTCGCAACTGAGGTGGATTTTTGACATATTAATTTCTGAAGATTATACCACAGCATTAGATGTTACATATCCACTATTGTTAGTAACACTTTGTTCTACTCTTTTTAGTCTCCCATCACTGTTACGCAGTTGTTCATCTACAACTGTACTAAACTGATTTCTTAGTTTCCAGGTTAGTAAATTTAGCAGCCACTGCCGGCCGCGGTGGTCTCGCGGTTCTAGGCGCGCAGTCCGGAACCGCGCGACTGCTGCGGTCGCAGGTTCGAATCCTGCCTCGGGCATGGATGTGTGTGATGTCCTTAGGTTAGTTAGGTTTAAGTAGTTCTACATTCTAGGGGACTGATGACCACAGCTGTTACGTCCCATAGTGCTCAAAGCCATTTGAACCATTTAGCAGCCACTTGCAGACCAAATGTGACTATCCTCGCATTGTTTTCCCAAAAATTGGTTCAAATGGCTCTGAGCACTATGGGACTTAACATCTGAGGTCAACAGTCCCCTAGAACTAAGAACTACTTAACCCTACCTAACCTAAGGACATCACACACATCCATGCCCGAGGCAGGATTCGAACCTGCGACCTTAGCGGTCGCCCTGTTCCAGACTGAAGCACCTAGAACCGCTTGGCCACACCGGCCGGCCATTGTTTTCCCACATTATTTACTTGTTCTTGGATTTTATTTAAATATGTATTTACTTGTTCCTTTAACTGTTTGCTGTCATCAGCAAATTGCTTAATCTGAGATGTCAATTCATTTTTTTTAATTACAACAGCATTATTACATTCTTGTTTTAAACTTCCTGGCAGATTAAAACTGTGTGCCCGACCGAGACTCGAACTCGGGACCTTTGCCTTTCGCGGGCAAGTGCTTTACCAACTGATCTACCGAAGCACGACTCACGCCCGGTACTCACAGCTTTACTTCTGCCAGTATCTCGTCTCCTACCTTCCAAACTTTACAGAAGCTCTCCTGCGAACCTGCTAGGTCAGTTCCGTTTCAGCCGCGCTCGCGAGTGGCCGGTGTTAACTGTTGCGCTGCACTTCCGTGTTTACATCGCTGTACTTTGCTTCGCCGAGTGCCGTCCGTCCGTTAATCTCCGTGTTCGTTCCTGTTCCTTGTGATCTCCATCGCTCTTTCTGGTCTTGCTGCTGCTACTTGGAATTTCGGTTGCTTAACCGAAATTGCTTCGCTGGATTAACCATGGCTACAAACCTCAGGAAGAATACTCTGGTATTTGCTTTTGACAAGGAATCCCGTCCTGTTCAGCCGACATCCCTGGAAATAGATGACTGGATTACACAGGTAATTGGTCTAAATTCTGAAACCGTTCATACCTGGCAACTGGATCAGGAAAAATACTGTGTTTTTGTCAAGTTAATCAGTGCTTCGACTGTTGATAAAGTGTTACGAAAGTGTGGCTATGAAGTAGATTTTGTGCATAGAAATGGTTATAAAAGTCAGATTTCCATCTATAGAGCGGACATTCATTACAAAACCGTTCGTGTCTTGAATCTTCCCATTGAAATTGAAAATGATAAGATTAAGGAAGCTCTTTCAAACTACGGAGACGTTAAATCAATTACAAATGAAAGATGGTCGTCTCTCTTTAAACTGCAGTGTTTTAACGGGGTCCGCTGTGTAGAGATGGACGTTAAGACGAATATTCCGTTTCACATAATTGTTTGTGGGTATAAGGCACAAATTGTTTATACAGGTCAGGAAGCTACATGTCATATATGTAACGAAACCGGCCACTTCAGACAGGAATGTCCGCGGCGAACTGTTGTTCTTAAAAGTAATTTGATACAGCGTCAGAAGCTTACCTTAAATGATCTATTACCAAAGAATAGCCCGGAACAACTGGTTGAGGATGTTAACGCAGCGGGCCAAGCTGATGTGTCCCTTAACGATAACAGTCAATTTCCCCCGTTAACAACAAAAGGAAACCCTGTTGCCACTACTCGTGAAACTGAAACGCAACCGAAAAAACGACCTCTGGAGATATCTGATAGCAAAAACAGTGCGATGAGAAGGCAGAGGAACCTGAAGGCAAAATGCGAATGGAAACTAATGAACGGAAAGATAATACACATACGGTACCAGAAAATTAAGGGGGTGTAAGCAGCATTAATTTGCAAGAAACAACAGGTGCAGTAGCCGATTGCAAAAATCATAATTTATCTGTTAATAAACAAATTCAGGGAGAGGTTACAAAACTGCAGTCTCCATTTGTTTCCCTCGATCAGAAAGTGAGTGAAATTGTTAAAGAACGGGGAAGTGGTGGCCAAACTGAAATCACGGTCAACACCTCAGGGCAGGCGCCGGCAACCGAAATTGCTAAAGCGTCTGCTGCTGCTCCAGATAAGCCGCGAAGTAAAATACCGACGCAACCAAATGAGAATGTAGCTCGTAACCAAGGGAAGGGAAAATCCGGGAGGGGCGACCCAAGCCCAAAGAATGTTCAGTCCGAAACGGTCGTACACGAATCACTGGAGGAAAAATCAGAAAGTTTACCAGGAAATCAGTCTGTTTGCGGTACAAGAGAAAACATCAGAAGAAGAAAAAAACGGGACAGTAACTAATAAACTGATTGAAGTGTTATTCCACGTTCAGACTTCCGAGAAAACTGTTACAGCTTAACTGAACCCTGAACCACAGTAAACTAAATTAGTTCATGAAAACAACTACATAATGATAGCACAATGACGCAACCTTATTCTGTCACCACTATAAACATAAATAAAATCACGACCGGTTTGAAATTATCGGCCCTTAAGGAATTTTTGTACGAATCCGCGACTGATATTGTCCTGTTACAAGAAGTTCTAATTTCGCGTTTGGTAATTCCCGGTTTTGTCAGTTACATAAATGTGTCTCCCGAAACAAGTGTTGGTACAGCTATTTTGGTGAGGGAAGGGATTACAGTAAGCGAGGTGGAACGACTGGAGTCCGGAAGGGGAATAGGACTAAATATCTATGATGTGACTATCATCAACTTGTACGCCCCTTCAGGAAGTTCTCATCGAGCTGACAGGGCACGTTTCTTCAAAGATGACTTGATATACTTGTTAAGGAAATCGCCAAGACAATTATTACTTGGAGGTGATTTTAATTGTGTTTTAAATCGAAAAGATCAGTTGCCTAATTTTAATTTCTCAAGTGAACTAAAACAATTAGTTACTGGTTTAGAATTAAAGGATATGTGGGAAATCAAATACCCCTCCACTGTTGAGTTCACTTATGTCACGGCAACATCACGTAGCCGGATTGATAGACTATATATTTCTAAAAATCTTGTAACTTCCGTGACAAAAGTAGAAACCATTCCTATGTACTTTTCAGACCATTCAAGTGTCTTAGCTTGCATAAATCTAACAATACAGCCGGTTCGCCGATTCAAGAATCAGTGGAATTTGAACACTTCCTTGTTAGTAAATCATGATTTAGAAGATCTGATTAAAGAAACATGGGCAATATGCCTGCGAGCCTGTAGTAGATATGCCACTGCTATTGACTGGTGGGTTAAAATGGGAAAGCCAAAGTTGAGGAAAGTTCTTATTCAATACAGTGCCCAGAGCGCAAGGGAAATGAAATGCACTATAGAGTATTACTATTCCGTTTTGAGAGATCTATATGATCAAGTCTCAGCAGGTTCCTCACTTCGGATAGCAGACATCAAGAAAGTCAAAGCCAAGTTACTTAATGTCAAGAGAAGTCAAATGGAACGGTTGAAAATAAAATCAAAGGCAATTTCGGTGTCAGAAGATGAAACTAGTTCCCTATATCATTTAGTGAAGCGTACGAAAAACGTGAGAAGGACTTTTATTCAAGAAATTCGAACAAAACACGGTAAGATTCTCAGAACCCAGCAGGATATCAAGGACGAGATTTGTCGCTGTTATTGCCAGCTATATTCTATACATCAAAGTAGTGATGCTTCCTTGGAAGAATTCCTTGACATCCTAGACCCACAGCTGACAGAAGACGACAACGAAAATTTTCTCGAGGTTGTCAGTGAAGAAGACGTGTATGTGACTCTGTGCGCCTCACCACCAAAAAAATCCCCAAGACCGGATCGTCTGCCAGCAGAGTTTTACATCCGTTACTGGCCAATGGTAGGTGAGAATATCACGGACATTGTAAATGAGGTTATTCAGGGTAAAATCATTCCGGCTGAGTTTAAGGAGAGTAAAATTGTTCTGGTGCCAAAAAAATAATGGAAACAAAGATTTAAATAATTTTCGTCCAATTTCCCTGCTGAATTCTGATTATAAATTAATAGCTAGAATAATAAACAAGAGAATTTCATGCCTTACAGATAAAATTATTAGTCAACATCAGAACTGTGCGCAAGGCAGAACCATTTTTCAAAATCTAGCGGAATTCAGAGATAGCATTTCAATAACTTCTGTAACAAACATAAAGTGTGCTTTATTGTTTTTAGATTTTTATAAAGCGTTCGATGTAGTAAACCATGA
This sequence comes from Schistocerca serialis cubense, assembly GCF_023864345.2. Classification (NCBI taxonomy): domain Eukaryota; kingdom Metazoa; phylum Arthropoda; class Insecta; order Orthoptera; family Acrididae; genus Schistocerca; species Schistocerca serialis. The sequence continues at coordinate 33,767,758 of NC_064640.1, forward strand.
ATATCTTCTACAGACATTGAAGAAAATAGGTTTCAACGATAGGGTCATACAGTTGATTAAGAACATAGCAACTGGAATAAATGCTAAAATAGCGGTGAATTGTCAACAATCCAGGCCGATGCAAATACAACGAGGTGTTCCTCAAGGAACTTCTCTGTCCATGTCGCTCTTCGCCATTTCGCTTGAACCTTTCCTCCGACATGTCCATGCTACATTAAAAGGCTTAACATTATCAGGAAATAAAACAGTTATAAGAGCCTATGCTGACGATATAGGGGTCATTATAAGGGATAATGACGAGGTAACCACGCTAGCAACAGTGATTGATTCGTACTGTAGAGCATCTGGAGCCAATGCAAACGGAAAAAAAGTAAGATGTTAAATCTCAGAGGTTTTGATAATATCAACGTCGAGTGGGCAAAATTAGTCCGAGAACATAAAACATTTGGGATCACCCTGACAGCATGCCCTATGAAAATGACGGCTTTAAATTGGAAAGTTGCAGCAGATAAAGTGCAAGGAGCCATTGTCGAGAATTTAACTCGATATATGAACCAAGTTCAAAGAACACAGTATATCAACTCGTGCATCCTTGCTAAGGCTTATTATACTGCCCAGCTGTTTCCAGTACCGAGAATGATAGCGAGGAGAATAATGTCCAAAATCACAAACTTTTTGTGGAGAGGTGAAGTGTTCAGATTACCTACTAAAGTAGCCACTTTAGATCCTAAAAATGGTGGACTAGGATTAACTGATATAACGGATAAAGCCTCTGCTCTTTTTATCAAAAGGCAAGTTAATTTAATAAGAGACTTGCGAGAAAGCATAACCAGCCAACTTTTCGAGATCATTAAACCTCCAAGCCTGCTTCCCCCGACTGACGTGCAGAATATCAACAGTCGCTTACAGCACGTGAGGATTTTCTATGTTGAGTTAAGTTATGTCAGTGTCGAACTCAGGCAGTCCCGACACTTAACATCGAGAGCCATATTGCGGGAACGAAAGAAAAGCGAAGGAAGAAACAAAATTGAACGACAGTTTCCAAACATTGAGTGGACTAAGATTTGGAAAAACATTAGTTCTAATGTGCTCACGTCTAATGTAAAAACGTCATGGTACAAGACAGTTAACAACATAGTTAGCACCAATGAAAGACTGCACGCAATCGGACTCTGTGAAACAAATTTATGTCAACAATGCCATCTAGTTGACACGGTAATTCATAGATATACTTGCAGTGGTCACATGAATAGTTGGAAGTGGATCCGGGAGCAAATAGCTCTGATTACAAGAACATCCCCTGAGTATATATCGCTGTCATTGATACACAGGCCTGAAGCACGCAATTTCCCAGAAGCAAAAAATAACGCTGTGTACTGGTTGCTGCGAAATTTTGTTAACTACGTCCTTAACAAATTAGGATCCGATAGCATCATAGAGTTCAAGGTACACATACTGTGTGAGTTCCACAAAATTAGAAGCTATTCGAATCACAAGAAAAAGTTCGGTAATATGCTAAAAATTGTATTTGAAAGAATGGGCATTTGTTAATATAAAAAAGAAGACTGTGTTGACAGTGATATATTGTAGTTACCTTAAGGATACTATTTAAGATTTTACAGTATATTTATGATGTGTGCTTTTTCTACTTCAGAGAGTAGTTTTTTGAAATTTATAATCTAATGTACAGAAATTATGTGACATTGAGATTGTGTGTCTAATAGTGCCAAACACAAAACAGTAAAGGTGCATTATTGGCTTATACTAGAAATTTGGAAATAGACAGTTTTTATAGAAGTGTCCTTATCGATTGGTTAAAATCATAAGATTCTATCTGATAAATGTAATATTCAATGGCTGGCACATTGCCCTGTTCATTTTTGCAGTGAAAGACTGATTATATAGATCTGACCACTTCAGATACATAGATTCAATTAATGTCCAGAAAGTGTAGTTGGAAGGCTAGTCAATTTTATTATATATCTCCTTTCCGCCATTCTCAAGTATTTCAGAAATTGTCTAATATGATTATTCAACTGCTTTATATTTAAAATTATCCCACCAACTTGCTGATATCCATCGTAAAGAACCAATTATGCTTCTGTAAAGATTGCAGCTCATAATTCAAAGTGCAGATTTTACTTCTTCAGGTTGAAGTTTGAATGTCTTAAAATTTTTTTTCCTTCGTGTTTAATTTAATTCTTTCTGGTAATTTAGTCAGTAACACAATCTTCTGTTGTCTTTCCTTAACGTCAGCGTAATTGAAATGATCAAACCGTTTTGTTTAAATAACTTCATGTATGTATAACTTAGTATGTATTTGGAATGTGTAACATTGTTTTTTTTAATAAAGGTTTTTATATTTAAAAAAAAGTTGGTAGAGCACTTGCCCGCGAAAGGCAAAGGTCCCGAGTTCGAGTCTCGGTCGGGCACACAGTTTTAATCTGCCAGGAAGTTTCATATCAGCGCACACTCCGCTGCAGAGTGGAAATCTCATTCGGGATTCTTGTTTTACTTTACTAATCTCACTTTTTACACTGTCACTAAATATAGTCATATCGTTTTTCCATGAATCTCTTAATTCAGAAATTTTGTTTTCTATTCTGGATTCCATTTCTACGGATCTGTTAGTAAACCCTTGATTAACTTCAGGCTGCAACCAATTCATTTTAGTGACAATATCAGAACCAATTCCCTTCATATGTTTCAAAATATTCGCTAACATTTTTGAAAATCTATCTTCCTGCTCACAAGCAACTGACAATGGTTCCTGCTTTATCTCTGCAACAGTAACAGGTATAAACTTAACATTAACCTCAGGTGCTGCTTCACTTTTTCCCTCCCGAATAGGAATAGGTATGGAGTTTTTAACCTTCGATTCCCTTTTTAGCCTTCGAACACGAAACGGTGTAAACTTCACATCGGTTTCCAACGTGTTCTGTCCATTGTCTGTCCCATAATTAGCACACATTGTATCTGGCAAGCCACTATGATTTGCTTGCGATGTATCAAAACTAAATACACCAGCCACTGCATCATCTGCATATATTACTTTACCCAAATTTACCCCCACATTCTCGTCTACTATAGCATGGTTATTATTTTCCGCCATGTTCACAAGTTTCTTTGCGCGCACAGACACACACACACACACACACACACACACACACACACACACACACACACACACACACACACACACACACCAAACGAAGTAGAATACAAATTGGTTTTTCTCGATCGTTGTCAGCATGGAGCGGATCCGTTCGCCAAGCTCTGCCCTCGGAGATGTAGTTTCTGGGTCCACATTCGGTCCCGGCTGCTGTTTCTCGCTGTCACGCGATGTTCAACTGTTTCCGACGTCGTCAGCGGCCTTCTCCACCGGTTGTTCTAGCCGCTAAATCATCCACTTTGCTATTGCTGTCCTTTCTGATCAAAGTCTATTTACGCATGTGTTGGTCTTTCCTATATCGGGTTAGCTACACTGTTGCTTTTAAAGTTCACATTCACTTGAACATCACATTCCCGGACGCTAAATACACCAGTTGCGGCGCAGCCGGGTCGGTCGTCTTTTTTCTCTCTCTGAATTATCGAAAGTCCACCTACCTCGATATTCCTTCCTTCCGACGTCCCTTCACTCTGTAGTATCAGATACGTGCTAGGCAGTACAAGGCAGCTTTCTGTCAATCATTCTCATTCGTGCTGTGACGGTACAAACCCCCGTTACTAGGTGAATAGGTCTAGTGGAGAGCGAGCGCGCTACATGGTGCGCGATTCGTGGAAGCGCGTGGTGCGAGATTTTCAACAGTCGGTTTGATGTCTCTGCCGCCTGGCGGCCACGTGGCCCGCAGCTTGGGGCATTGTTTGGTTTTTCGCGCATTACGAGAAAACTATCTAACTTATTTACCACCCCGTCGCAACGCACACAGCAAAATTATAAGCAAATAATAATAATTTAAGCGATTTTTGTATTACGTAATATAAATTAACTAAAGCTTTGAAAAGAAAACTCTAATTAATTAATTTTATGCAATGATAACTTTGTAATGGCTTCAAATGATAATGAAATTCAATTTGTTATTGTTCCTAACTGGGTTTTTAAACATAAGCGTCGGTTTTTGTACTTTTAGGTAATTTTCATTGTCTCCGGAACTATAATAAATAAAAATCTGAAATTCTGACAGCATCATTCCGTTAATAACAAAGGCTGTGCACCAAATTTGAACAAAATCGAATAATAACAAATATAGATTATTTAGATTCGTAGAGGGAATGAATTTTCGTACCGACTGAATGTTACACTATGTAGTTTTCACGGCATGCAGCGTCAGTTGCGCTGTGAGCAAACCGAAAAAAATAGTAGCCATCGTTCAGCCACCGTACTAAACGACTGCGTGTCTTACTGCAACAAATGTCATCTCGTAATAACTTGCTACGTTAGACTATGAGAGTTCTTTAAGAAACCGCCCATGAATTTACGCAAATGCATCATTCATTCATTCATTCATTCATTCATTCATTCATTCAAGGGTATACCCGTCAGTTTAATTAAATCACGGGTTTATCACCTGTATACTCATCGTCAATCTTTCATGTCAATTTTTATGTGTACGAGTAGGGCAACTTTGAACCTCCGTATCAGGGAAAAGGATAAAGATATCACGAAAATTTTCAATGATGGTCGAGATCGGGATCTTAGGAATATATCTTAAAAATTTCAGTCAATTTCTGTTCATAGCCATACTGGAATCCTCGTCTGAGAATTGGTCCGCTGATAACGGCGGAAATATAGTAAGAAACTCTTCTTTGGGTTTCCCAAGGAACCGCCCATGAACTAAAGGTGCCTCAATAAGTCCCATGAAGCCCACCGTAGGACACATCAAATGCAAAAAGGACCAATCGATTTGCTTCATTTGTCTAAGCAGGAGGAAGTTTGTAGTATTCGTACTTTGCCCCCGTACTGTGGGATAGTGACACTAAGACGATCTTTCTGCTGTGTATGCAAACGGTCCCTAGCCCAGGGCTATCCAAAACATTTGACACTACGGCCTTATCACCAATAGAGGTATGAGCACCGGAAAATACTGTTTTTGTGTGCGGCGTTTTGGAACATACAGGTAATGATGCTGTGCATGTGTATTCATGCATACCTATAGATGAATCGAAGTGTCTTGTTCGAGAGAGTACATGGGGGTGTTGCCTGAAAATGGATCTGCAGCCGATGGCAGCTCTACTTCAGTGATGCAGTGAGCTTTTTGTTAGTTCACATGATGTTAGCAAAGTCGAAATATGAATAATCACACAGGAAATGAATTTAACTGTTGTTTCAAAGTTATAAGGGGCAGTCAAATGATAACATGATAGGTGGAAGAAAAATAAGTGAACTGTTTATTATTTCGAAAGAAATCAACATAACTGTTAATACATTTATTCCATTATGAGGCAAGACGATCAATGCCTTCATGGAAAAATGTCTGCGCTTGTATACAGAATTATGTTTGCACCCAGGTGTGTACCTCTTCGTCCGAAGAAAATCAAAGTTCCTCAGGGCTTCAAAAATATGTAATTCGCACGGGAAGCGATCAGGACAGAATGGAGGATGGGTAAGGGCTTTCCAGATGTAGTCCAAAAAACCTTGGCAAGATGTGGGTGAGTATTATTCTGAAACAAAAAATGATGCTATCCGTCAACATTTCTGGGCGTTTGGACTTGATGGCATGCTTCAATTTTTGCGAAGTATCCATGTACCTTCTTGCGTCAATTGTAGCACCGTGTTCCAGAAATTCGATGAGATGCGAGCCCTTACACTCAAAGAAAAGGTCATCATGACCTCCCTGGAGCTGACATGCCTGTCGTTTTGACTACGCTGCAGAAGTTCTGCATGAAAGCCCTTACATACTCTCCGTACAGTCCCTGTCTCTCCCCGTGCGGTTTCCATATTCTTGGAGCCTTGAAGAAAGGCATTCATTGCCGTCTATTTACTTCAGACGAAGAAGTGCACCTGCGTACACTCATGGTTCCTTAGGCAACTGCAGACATTTTTCCATGAAGGCATTGACCATTGTGTCTTACAGTGGAATGATTGTAACAGTTACGGTGGTTGCATTTTAACTAATAAACGATTTACTTAATTTTTCCATTTGTCTCTTTTTCATTTGACTGCAGATTGTATATTTTTGATTGTGACAATACCTACAGCCTTCTACGTTGTAAGGTCAGATAAACAAGGCTTAAGTCGCGTTATTATGTCCTCCCTCACTTTGCTGATCGGAATTATAACGATGCTTGCTACACTGGTGATAAGCCGGCCGATACTTCTTATCCTTTTGTATATTTTGCCACGGTTCTGTTAAATAGTCGCTGGTGGCCTTTTGGTCACAATTGTGGGTGTATATATTTATCGTCTTAGAGAATATTTGTTGTGGTAGATCCAAGCATATTCAGAGCTGTCCTCGAGTTTCATTTCCAGGGTCCCACGTGACAGCAGTAATATTGTGATCTAGGAAAGGAGTGGCTAAAGACTATTATCAATAGGAATTAGTTGCTATAGTAAAGGCCCTGTGAATTCTGATGCGTCTGTATAGTTGCTGCCATACATCACACTAACTGGAGGACGTAGGGCCTCGACAATAATAGTTTGTTTTTACCAGAGAGGTGTGGTAACTCTTCCTGAGTTGCTTTTATTAATGCAAAGAGTAACTTTGCCTCAGTAATTGGAGTGCAGCATAAGACGACTAGACACCATATAAGGGTAGGTAGGTTTTAACAAGTGGAAGATATGCAGATTGGCAGCGAGTGACCAGAACTAACAGATAATTCTCTGCTCTCACTCGATCATGCACTCCTATTATTACGCTTATGACGGATGCAGACGTTCTGAAATACACTCCTGGAAATTGAAATAAGAACACCGTGAATTCATTGTCCCAGGAAGGGGAAACTTTATTGACACATTCCTGGGGTCAGATACATCACATGATCACACTGACAGAACCACAGGCACATAGACACAGGCAACAGAGCATGCACAATGTCGGCACTAGTACAGTGTATATCCACCTTTCGCAGCAATGCAGGCTGCTATTCTCCCATGGCGACGATCGTAGAGATGCTGGATGTAGTCCTGTGGAACGGCTTGCCATGCCATTTCCACCTGGCGCCTCAGTTGGACCAGCGTTCGTGCTGGACGTGCAGACCGCGTGAGACGACGCTTCATCCAGTCCCAAACATGCTCAATGGGGGACAGATCCGGAGATCTTGCTGGCCAGGGTAGTTGACTTACACCTTCTAGAGCACGTTGGGTGGCACGGGATACATGCGGACGTGCATTGTCCTGTTGGAACAGCAAGTTCCCTTGCCGGTCTAGGAATGGTAGAACGATGGGTTCGATGACGGTTTGGATGTACCGTGCACTATTCAGTGTCCCCTCGACGATCACCAGTGGTGTACGGCCAGTGTAGGAGATCGCTCCCCACACCATGATGCCGGGTGTTGGCCCTGTGTGCCTCGGTCGTATGCAGTCCTGATTGTGGCGCTCACCTGCACGGCGCCAAACACGCATACGACCATCATTGGCACCAAGGCAGAAGCGACTCTCATCGCTGAAGACGACACGTCTCCATTCGTCCCTCCATTCACGCCTGTCGCGACACCACTGGAGGCGGGCTGCACGATGTTGGGGCGTGAGCGGAAGACGGCCTAACGGTGTGCGGGACCGTAGCCCAGCTTCATGGAGACGGTTGCGAATGGTCCTCGCCGATACCCCAGGAGCAACAGTGTCCTTAATTTGCTGGGAAGTGGCGGTGCGGTCCCCTACGGCACTGTGTAGGATCCTACGGTCTTGGCGTGCATCCGTGCGTCGCTGCGGTCCGGTCCCAGGTCGACGGGCACGTGCACCTTCCGCCGACCACTGGCGACAACATCGATGTACTGTGGAGACCTCACGCCCCACGTGTTGAGCAATTCGGCGGTACGTCCACCCGGCCTCCCGCATGCCCACTATACGCCCTCGCTCAAAGTCCGTCAACTGCACATACGGTTCACGTCCACGCTGTCGCGGCATGCTACCAGTGTTAAAGACTGCGATGGAGCTCCGTATGCCACGGCAAACTGGCTGACACTGACGGCGGCGGTGCACAAATGCTGCGCAGCTAGCGCCATTCGACGGCCAACACCGCGGTTCCTGGTGTGTCCGCTGTGCCGTGCGTGTGATCATTGCTTGTACAGCCCTCTCGCAGTGTCCGGAGCAAGTATGGTGGGTCTGACACACCGGTGTCAATGTGTTCTTTTTTCCATTTCCAGGAGTGTATATTGCAGAATTGTTTTTGTTGTCTTCGTCCTATTCGTTCAAAATCGATGAACTAATTGTTAACAGATATGGAGAAGTGACGCTGCGAAGTGGTACAGTATTGAATACCGTGGTGAAAGCAATGAGGGTAATACGTTTTATGGAGAATTCTCTAAGCAGCAGAGGTTTATGGTAAGCAACACATGGCTCGTACAGCTGAAGGTTAGCCCGTCATTTTAAACCCAGAAAGGGAGAGTTGTGACAGTCTGTTTATAACATTTTTCTTATATAACAGGTATCTGAGACGTCGTAAGATTGTGTAATACTGCGAAAAGCCTACTGTCTGCATAGAGAGATGATATGGCGTCGGAATGACGTGGAAATTATAGCGTGGAACTTTGGTGACGTGGCCTGATGTCGCGGCATCACCCATTGGCTAAACGAGGATCCAGTACATACAGTAACACAACGAGTCCGTGGCTGGTCTGGCTAAAACGAGCGGCGAAGGAGCTCCATTATGTCGGTAGGAACTCGAGGTTAGATCTGGTAGTGTCAGTCTGATAGCGGGGGCCACGGTTGTATCAGTGCTTGCTCTTGTCTGTTATGTTAATTATTGCGTTAAAACAGCAATCTGGGACTTGAAGCGTGGTACGAGCAGGAAAAATTCGAAAGATGAAAAGGAGGATTATGTTTTGTCTGACGATCAGTACTTGCGTGTGTGTAAGTTTCACAGTTTTTCTAGTAGGAGTAACATCCCCCCAGTGGCATGCAAACAACAGTGGAAGAACAGTTCCTGACAGTGGGACAATAAAATGAAGACTGTGTGCGTAATTAATAGAGTAGAAGGTGAGGCATTGTCGTGACGAATGTGAAATCGGTCGCAATGCGAAACATTCAATAAATCCATAAAAGTATTTATGAATCAATATTTGTCGAGCAGCGCTGAGATCTGTGTGACGAGAGACCTGTTTGAAGGTCGAAATTTTAATAGTAGCGGATGTAAAAGCTACAAACAGCTTTAAGGCTCACCGGCTATTTGACAATCTTTTTCTGTGCGGATGCACAAACAGTGCCCGAACTCTTGCGGGAATAGGCAAAAAGCCACGAGTAATGAGTATAATGGGCAGGGGCACTATGAATATAGTGCGGGACAATAAGGTGGGAATGTGGGTGTCACGGGAGGCGTGCGAGAGATAAGTCCCTGGAGTCCCACTGTCTTCTGTGTCGTTGGTGGCTCAGATGGGTTGCCGGCACGGTAGCTCAGCGTGTTCGGTCAGAGGGTTAGCTGCCCTTTATAATAAAAAAACTGAGTTAATCGATCAACAACGAACTTAAACGGATGTCTTACGACGTCCGCCCCGAGCAGATGCAACGAACACAAGCGAACGAAACTAAATTAAAAAAAAAAGATGGGTAGAGCGTCTGTTGTGTAAGCAAGAGATCCCGGGTTCGAGTCCCTGTCGGGGTACATATTTTCGACTGTCCCCGTTGACTTATACCAACGCCTGTATGTATTAGGGGTATTCATTTCATTGTAATATTGTCAGTCTGTCTTGAGAAGAATTTGTATTTAGACGATCTGCTTAAAGAGTGGCATGTAACGTCGATAATAATGATTAAGTTCCCTGTACCAATTCGGGAAAAGTTAACTGGGATCTCAAAATCCAATGTCAGGGCAATTGTGAAGGCACTGGACCAACTAGACTCATTGGTGGGTAATAACCAGAATCTGGAAGGTAAGCGTAGGATTAGACGGAGAAGAAACAGGCAGAATAACGTACTAAGATGGGAAGAGGTACCGCACGCTCCACTATATTTAACATAACACTGAAGCATTTCAATCCAGAATTAGTATTCAGATGAGTGATTTAAACGTGATAGCTATAGCGAATTCAGGCTCAGAGGCGAGCGCCATAGCGCAAAACGTGTCTGATAAGATTATAGTAAGTAAAACCGATTCTATTGGACTTTCTGATGAATGGGACAATATATATAGTCAATGCAATGGTGACACCAAACTTGAGTATAGGGTAATCCTCGACATGAACCGTTTGATAAGTAACCGAGTAAGGATAAGTTTTGTCATTGATCCAATAAATGTTGACGGAGACAAAATAATTAGAAGATTAAGAAGGGATGAAACCCATGGATACAGGAAAGCTGGGATTAAGTTAATGATAATGAGAGAACATTTCTTATGGACTGCACCACTTAAACAATCAGGACCAGTGATTGAATATCAACACCTACGTAATCAGATGCATGGTGAGTTTAACAATAAGATATGCGAAAGACTGGAAAAAGTGGATGGGTCAAGTGCTACAGGGGTGATGATATTAAAAATGTTTTATGTAAATACAATCAGTTATTTGCAGGAGAACCAGAGTTAATGAGAAACTATATGTGTAAACTTGAAGCAGTGCCACATGAGGCTTTCGTAATGAAAATACATCGCATCCTGACTGCCAGAAGAGAGGCAATGATTAAAGAAATAATAAGAATGATGAATTGGTGAGTCACTGAGAAAGCCCAAAGTTGTGATGGCAGCCCATTGTAGTGGTTTCAAAGAAAGTTGTATCAGTGCGAATCACACTAGATGCTAGGGCCATTACGAAAATTAGAGTGCTACTAGTATGTAGACCAGAGATACAGAGGACATGATTCAGAAGTTCAGTGACATGAAGATAATTAATTGTGAGCTTTTGGCAAATCCCCCTAGCTGAGGAATGCAGGTAATGCACAGTTTTCGTATAACAAGTGTGAGCATAACAGTTCAAGGTATTACGATTTGACCCAAAGATACCTAATGTAGCCTTTATTTGCGTCCTAGAAACAGTGTTAGATGAGGAATTGTTGGAAAAGATAACTGTCTATGTAGACGACATACTGGTTGCCACTAGAAGATGAAACTAGCACGATCAAATATTGGAATAAGGATTCGGGAATTTTACAAACGAGGGGGTTAGAGTAAACTTTGAGAAGTCAGAATATGGCAAAGAAGAAGTCAAATTTCTCAGACCCAGTATTTCAGCATCAGGAATAAAACTTGAACTGGTAAAGATGTATGATATAGGGAGTTTTCTGAACCCAGGAGCAAAAAACAAGTAAAGGGTTTCTGTGGCCTATGTGGACTTTACAGCAAATTTGCGACAAATTGAGTACTTAATGTTAAAGCATTTTTGGAATTAAGTAAGAAAAATCCATTTTTGGCATGGACTGATATAAGAAATGATTTCAGGGAATTAAGGGAGATCTGGGGGAAAAACATCACCTTATCACATGCTGATTTATCACACAGGTTTTATTTAGCGACAGATGCATCTGAATATGGAACTGGAGCCATATTGTTCCAAGTTATAGATGCCAAAAGGAAAAGCATCAGATTTTCTATGAAAATACTAAACACATGAGAAAAATATTAATTGATGACAGATTAAGAAACGTGGGGCATATTATGGGGCTTAAAAGAATTTAGATATTTCCTTGTAGTGTGGAAAACGTACATGTACACAGACCATAGGGCAATGGCATTCTTGTCAAACTGCAAGCTAACACATAGCCATCTGCCAGGATGGGTATTAGTACTTCAAGAATACGATTTCAAGGAGTTTTAAATACCATGGAGCCGAAAATATTGTAGTTGTTGCCTTGTTCAGATGACCACTGGGCTATAATGAAACTAATGTAAATAACAAGAAACACCGGAAATGAAGATCCTCTACATGAAAAGAGTTAAGTACGAGAAAACGTAAGTCAAAACAATCATAGGGAGCAAAGTGCCAGTGAAACACTAGGAATGGTGAAATGTCACTGGAAGGACAAGAAGGAAGTGAAAAATAAGAAAAAAAGGGGATCTTGTGCTAGAGGACAGGTCCTGGTTCAAGTAATTGGAAGGTTCGCTGGCCAGAAATGGAAATAGACAAATTAATCTTACACTAAACTTAAATTACGGACTTTTTGGAAACAGAAATGTCCTGATAAGCTCAGGGAATCTTACACCTTTAACAACATGGAGAACAGAGTGGAACGATTATTAGAAGGACGTGAAAAATGCCAAAAAACTAGGTGGTCAAATATGTATCCGAAAGGAATCATCTATATTACTATTCTAGATGGGTATGGGCCACTGACGAAGGCACTAGGGGCTATGAGTGTAAATTTTTAGTTTTAAGAAATTTGCTCCAAATTTTTGAAATTGTATCCCTTAATGAAAAACTCTGGGAGAGAATTTTCAAATAAGGTTAGAAGGAGCTACGTGAACAGAGCAGGCAAACCAATGCACATTGTGAGTGACAATGGACCACTATTACATTCTCACATATGGAAGGAAACATTTGAGAATTCGTGCATAGTACCAATTTGTATTTCGAAGTACCGCCGTTCCTCAAATCGCTCATTAAGAATTAGGAGAGAATTAAATAGTTTATGCTGAACATGCTGTTTGAAGAAACACTCCAGTTGGAATGGACACATAAAAACTTCAAAGAGGTGCTAAATGAGTTGTTACTCTTAACAACAGGAATGTCCGTAGTGAAGCTGCTAGGAGGTAAGCAGCCAACAGCTTTAATAACAGAGTCATAATACTTCACAAAATCTCACAACAGATGAGATAAGGAACGTGGCACTGCAGCGAATAAAAACAAGTCAGAGGAAAGTAAATTGAGGTATCAGGAAGAAAAGAGACAGTTTATGTTCGACTTACGTGAATTTGTGTTAGTTAAAATTAAACGTAAGTCACAAAAAGTTAATGCAAAGATTAAAAAATCTTCAAAAGGTATGAAGGTTCATATAAAGCCATTCTTATATCTGACCCTAAAGGAAGAGAAGCTTCCACAATGAGAACAAACCAACGTAAAGGGGAGTACAATATTGTAGACTTAAAGATTTATAGTTATCGACACAGACTGCTACAGGTAAGTTGCATGGGTTACTGCAAAGAATAACAGAAAGAAGACTCAGGAAGGTGAAATTTGATAAGGGGCACGAAGGGGCAACATATTTAAACGAAAGATGAATAGACAACGTCTGCCGATCAGGGAGGTCAAGCAAAATCTTAAAATCTGATAGGAGTAATGCCTCAGACACTACAGTGCACCTGGGACACTGCATATCCCTTATCACCTTTCATATGGAATGCTCCATTTGACATAAACTTTCAACTGTCGCAAATTAATCATATCAAGTTGCTATCTGAACAAGATGGAATTTCACGTAGGGAAAACAATACGTGTGACACACATTAATGAGCAGTAGATTCAACACTTGCTTAGAAGCGTCTATCGCCTAGAAGCAACGCATCAGCTCTGCAAGATATCGAAAGCGTTGAAGAGACTTTCCGATCCATAACCGCCCAAGCGTCTCAGCTATAACAGGGCGTAGCAGCTAATGAGCTAATATTTATCTTCGCTTCTCGGCGATCTCCGATGCTGCTGTGGCAATAAAAGAATTTGGCGAGTATCTGCTCCACCAAAATTTGCTGCAACTTGTTGAGTTCTTGACTGTGTAGCTAATGATTTGGTAGTGCCAAGAGACATTTCTAAAAATTCAGCTTGACATGGTGTTGACTTTCAGAATTACGTCTTTATTGCATAAAACTATAACAAAGCTATGGTCACAAAGTTTTGGTTTTGAGCCCCCGCGAGCACACAACGTCACATGGACCCGAATAATGTCTGAAGTTGTGCTGGAGGGAATTGACACCATGAATCCTGCAGTGCTTCCATAAATCCGTAAGAGTACGAGGGGATGGAGATCTCTCTGAACTGCACGTTGCAAGGCATCCCAGATATGCTCAGTAATATTCATGTCTGGGGAGATTGGTGGCCAGCGGAAGTGTTTAAACTCAATAGTGTGTTCCTGGAGCCGCTCTGTAGCAATACTGGACGTATGGGGTGTCGCATTCTCCTGCTGGAATTGCCCAAGTCCGTCGGAATGCACAATGGACATGAATGGATGCAGGTGATTAGACAGGATGCTTACGTACGTGACACCTGTGAGAGTGGTATCTAGACGTATCACAGGTCCCTCATCACCCCAGTTGCACACACCCCGGACCATTACAAAGCTTCTACCAGCGTGAACAGTCCCCTACTGACACGCACGGTCCATGGAGTCATGAGGTTGTCTCCATACCCGTACACGTCCATCCGCTCGATACAATTTGAAACGAGACACGTCCGACCAGGAAACATGTTTCCAGTCATCAACGATTTTCTTCAGTCGTCGTAGGTCCCTTTCTCGCGGGATCTTTTTCCGGCCGCAGCAGTGTCGAAGATTTGATGTTTTACCAGATTCCTGATATTCACGGTACACTCGTGAAATGGTCGTACGGAAAATCCCCACTTCATCGCTACCTCGTAGATTCTGTGTCCCATCGCTTTTGCCCCGACTAAAACATCACGATAAATTCACTTAAATCTTGATAACCCGCCATTGGAGCAGCAGTAAGCGTTCTAACAACTGTGCCAGACACTTATTGTCTTATATAGGTATTGACGATCGCAACGACGTGTTCTGTCTTTTTACAATTCTCTGTATTTGAATACGCATGCCTGCACTAGTGTCTTTGGCACTACAGTGTATATTTCTAACAATCACTGCTAACGTAATCCATTACTAGAAACAGAAAATTTGTAAATTATAGTCAAAGACTTGCTATTGTATACCGATTGGCCATATCCAGTAACGCTTTAATTTGTTACTCTTACATTGCAAAGCTAAGTTTTACATGGGGTTTAGCTTTTAGTACTGAAATTCATAAAATATGTTTCGATAACAGTGCTTTTTAATAAGTTGCTTATATCATGAAGCCCACCCATGAACCATGGACCTTGCCGTTGGTGGGGAGGCTTGCGTGCCTCAACGATACAGATAGCCGTACCGTAGGTGCAACCACAAAGGTGGGGTATCTGTTGAGAGGCCAGACAAACGTGTGGTTCCTGAAGAGGGGCAGCAGCCTTTTCAGTAGTTAAAGGAGCAACAGTCTGGATGATTGACTGATCTGGGCCTGTAACACTAACCAAAACGGCCTTGCTGTTTTGGTACTGCGAACGGCTGAAAGCAAGGGGAAAATACAGCCGTAATTTTTCCCGCGGGCATGCAGCATTACTGTATGATTAAATGATGATGGCAAACTTTTGGGTAAAATATTCCGGAGGTAAAATAGTCCCCCCTTTCGGATCTCCGGGCGGGGACTACTCAAAGAGGACATCGTTATCAGGAGAAAGAAAACTGGCGTTCTACGGATCGGAGCGTGGAATGTCAGATCCCCTAATCGGGCAGGTAGGTTAGAAAATTTAAAAAGGGATATGGATAGGTTAAAGTTAGATATAGTGGCAATTAGTGAAGTTCGGTGGCGGGAGGAACAAGACTTTTGGTCAGGTGAATACAGGGTTGTAAATACAAAATCAAATAGGGGTAATGCAGGAGTAGGTTTAATAATGAGTAAAAAAATAGGAGTGCGGGTAAGCTACTGCAAACAGCATAGTGAACGCATTATTGTGGCCAAGATAGACACGAAGCCCACGTTACTACAGTAGTACAATGCAGAAAATTGAAGGAATGTATCATGAAATAAAAGAAATTATTCAGATAGTGAAGGGAGACGAAAATTTAATAGTCATGGGTGACTGGAATTCGACAGTAGGGAAGGGAAGAGAAGGAAACGTAGTGGGTGAATATGGATTGGGGCTAAGAAATGAAAGAGGAACCCGCCTGGTAGAATTTTGCACAGAACATAACTTAATCATAGCTAACACTTGGTTCAAGAATCATGAAAGAAGGTTGTATACATGGAAGAACCCTGGAGATACTAAAAGGTTTCAGATAGATTATATAATGGTAAGACAGAGATTTAGGAACCAGATTTTAAATTGTAAGACATTTCCAGGGGCAGATGTGGACTCTGACCACAATCTATTGGTTGTGAACTGTAGATTAAAACTGAAGAAACTGCAAAAAGGTGAGAATTTAAGGAGATGGGACCTGGATAAACTGACTGAACCAGAGGTTGTACAGAGTTTCAGGGAGAGCATAAGGGAACAATTGACAGGAATGAGGGAAAGAAATACAGTAGAAGAAGAATGGATAGCTTTGAGGAATGAAATGGTGAAGGCGGCAGAGGATCAAGTAGGTAAAAAGACGAGGGGTAGTAGAAATCCTTGGGTAACAGAAGAGATACTGAATTTAAATGATGAAAGGAGAAAATCCAAAAATGCAGCAAGTGAAGCAGGCAAAATGGAATACAAACGTCTCAAAAATCAGATCGAAAGGAAGTGCAAATTGGCTAAGCAGGGATGGATAGAGGACAAATGTAAGGATGTAGAGGCTTATCTCATGAGGGGTAAGATAGATACTGCCTGCAGGAATATTAAAGAGACCTTTGGAGAGAAGAGAACCACTTGCATGAATATCAAGAGCTTAGATAGAAACCCAGTTCAAAGCGAAGAAGGGAAACCAGAAAGGTGGAAGGAGTATATAGAGGGTCCATACAGGGGCGATGTTCTTGAGGACAATATTATGGAAATGGAAGAGGAGGTAGATGAAGATGAAATGGGAGATATGATACTACATGAAGAGTTTGACAGAGCACTGAGAGACCTTAGTCGGAACAAGGCCCCGGGAGTAGACAACATTGCATTAGAACTACTTACAGCCTTGGGAGAGCCAGTCCTGACAAAACTCTATCATCTGGCGAGCAAAATGTACGAGACAAGCGAAATTCCCTAAGACTTCAAGAAGGATATAATAATTCCAATCCCAAAGAAGGCAGGTGTTGACAGATGTGAAAATTACCGAACTATCCGTTTAATAAGTCACAGCTGCAAAATACTAACGCAAATTCTTTACAGACGAATGGAAAAACTGGTAGAAGCCGATCTCGGGGAAGATCAGTTTGGATTCCGTAGAAATGTTGGAACACGTGAGGCAATACTTACCCTCCGACTTATCTTAGAAGAAAGATTAAGGAAAGGCAAACCTATGTTTCTAGCATTTGTAGACTTAGAGAAAGCTTTTGACAATGTTGACTGAAATACTTTCTTTCAAATTCTGAAGGTGGCAGGGGTAAAATACAGGGAGGGAAAGGCTATTTACAATTTGTACAGAAAACAGATGGGAGTTATAAGAGTCGAGGGACATGAAAAGGAAGCAGTGGTTGGGAAGGGAGTGAGACAGGGTTGTAGCCTCTCCCCGATGTTATTCAATCTGAATATTGAGCAAGCAGTAAAGGAAACGAAAGGAAAGTTCGGAGTAGGTATTAAAATCCATGGAGAAGAAATGAAAACTTTGAGGTTCGTCGATGACATTGTAATTCTGTCAGAGACAGCAAAGGACTTGGAAGAGCAGTTGAACGGAATGGACAGTGTCTTGAAAGGAGGGTATTTTAAGATGAACATTAGCAAAAGCAAAACGAGGATAATGGAATGTAGTCTAATTAAGTCGGGTGATGCTGCAGGAATTAGATTAGGAAATGAGACACTTAAAGTAGTAAAGGAGTTTTGCTATTTGGGGAGCAAAATAACTGATGATGGTCGAAGTAGAGAGGATATAAAATGTAGACTGGCAATGGCAAGGAAATCGTTTCTGAAGAAGAGAAATTTGTTAAAATCGAGTATTGATTTAAGTGTCAGGACGTTGTTTCTGAAAGTATTTGTGTGGAGTGTAGCCACGTATGGAAGTGAAACATGGATGATAAATAGTTTAGACAAGAAGAGAATAGAAACTTTCGAAATGTGGTGCTACAGAAAAATGCTGAAGATTAGATGGGTAGATCACATAACTAATGAGGAGGTATTGAATAGAATTGGGGAGGAGTTTGTGGCACAACTTGACTAGAAGAAGGGATCGGTTGGTAGGACATGTTCTGAGCATCAAGGGATCACCAATTTAGTACTGGAGGGCAGCATGGGGGGTAAAAATCGTAGAGGGAGACCAAGAGATGAATACACTAAGCAGATTCAGAAGGATGTACGCTGCAGTAGGTACTGGGAGATGAAGAGGCTTGCACAGGATAGAGTAGCATGGAGAGCTGTATCAAACCAGTCTCAGGACTGAAGCCCACAACAACAACAACAACAACATGAAGATAATTGCTTGGAAAATGTTCTTAACATTTTGCACGTGTTTATTTCATAAATACTAACGGAAAACTAGTTTAATTTCTTCTAAAAGGTATTCTGGAATTGCAAAATGAGAATTGTTTATGTTTTATGTTCAAGTATCGGTTAATAACAGTCCAGTCAGCGCAGAGATATTTTGTGTGTTTGCTAAAGTCGAAACAAAATTAATGACACAATATGAATCAGTTTAAAAAATGTGTTGTAAAAAAAGGAAATAAATGAAATAAGAAATTTCCTGGCAGATTAAAACTGTGTGCCGGACCGAGACTTGAACTGGGTACCTTTTTGCCTTCCGCGGGGAACTGCTCTACCATCTCAGCTACCCACGCACCACACACGACGTCACCTCACACCTTTACTTCCGGCAGTACCTCGTCTTCTACCTTCCAGACTTCACAGAAGCTCTCCTACGAGCTTAATCTGCCAGGAAGTTTCATATCAGCGCACTCTCCGCTGCAGAGTGAAAATCTCATTCTGGAAATATCCCCCAGGCTGTGGCTAAGCCATGTCTCCGCAATATCCTTTTCTTTCTGGAGTGCTAGTTCTGCAAGGTTTGCAGTAGAGCTTCAGTAAAGTTTGGAAGGTAGGAGAGGAGGTATTGGCGGAAGTAAAGCTGTGAGGAGGCGGCCTGGGTCGTAGCTAAGATGGTTGAACACTTGGCCACAAAAAGCAAATGTCCTGAGTTCGATTCTCGGTCCCACACACAATTTTAATCTGCCAGGAAGTTTCATATCAGGGCACACTCCGCTGCAGAGTGAAAATCTCATTCTGGAAACGAAATAAGGTTGTTACAAAATTTATGTAAGCCTACAAATGTGGCAGCCTGGTATCTGTGGTCAACAAGTCATGTCATCCTTAGTAATAATAATAATTATGATGGGATAATGAGTCCTCAAGTATAAGTACATTAGAAAATAACGAGTGTAACGGCAAGATTAAAGGATGTGCAAACAGGGAGAAGAAGGTAAGTCCAAGTTATAGTAAATGTAAAACCTGTAAACGAGGGTATAGACGAATTTTACAAGATTAAGATCAGTTTCATCACTAATTGCATCAGAGTCAAGAATAAAAGTCCTACATGATATATTCCTTATTTTGACCAGCAAATGTCTTGAAACGTTTCCTCTACGTCTGTCAGAGGGTAGATAGTTCCTCACGGTAGTAGCTAACTGTCCCTTCATCTGTGTATTTTACCGTTAATTCTTTCACCAAAATTTCAAACTCCTCAGAATTTCTTAATGCTTCCACTGATTGCACAAATATACATGTACCACCCACTAACTTCAAATGGCTCTGAGCACTATGGGACTTAACTTCTGTGGTCATCAGTCCCCTAGAACATAGAACTACTTAAACCTAAGGACATCACACACATCCATGCCCGAGGCAGGATTCGAACCTGCGACCGTAGCAGTCGCGCGGTTCCGGACTGAGCGCCTTAACCGCGAGACCACCGCGGCCGGCCCCCGCTAACTTCAAGTTACTCCTCTACATTGTGGATGAAACTTCCTGGCAGATTAAAACTGTGTGCCGGACCGAGACTCGAACTAGGGATCTTTGCCTTTCGTGGGCAAGTACTCTACCAACTGAGCTACCCAAGCACGACTAACCCCCCGTACTCACACCTTTACTTTCTGCCAGTATCTCGTCTCTTACCTTCCAAACTTTACAGAAGTTCGCAGGGGAGCTTCTGTAAAGTTTGGAAGGTAGGAGACGAGATACTGGCAGAAGTAAAGCTGTGAGGACGGGGCGTTAGTCGTGCTTGGGGTAGCTCAGCGCCCGGGTGGGAACAGTATTTTCGTCGAGTCTGTCACTATCCCATGCATTGCGTATGCTGACGATATATGCGTAACTGTGTCATCATCGCAACAACTTCTGTCAGCGGAAACTCTTTTACAAACATTCACGTTTCTTTCAGGAGCAATACTAAATAGAACTAAAACCACAGCTTTGCAGATCGGAGGCGGTATCGGAGACATATCCCATGTAACCTGGTGCAAGGTCAAGGATTATCACACAACCCTCGGTGTTACCTTTGAGGCCAAAGCAGACAAATTCCTGACGAAGAACTGGTCACACATGCTCAATAAATTACGTGCTGCTTTGATACTTCACTCCGACCGTGACTTGAACATACTACAGAAAGTTAAGACCATCGAGATCGCCATTACGATCAAGATGAATTATTTGGCGCAAATTCTTCCAATTTCCGACCATTTAGCCAAGAGTATACAAAAAGCGTAATGTTGGTTTCTTTTTAGGGGGTACATTTTCAAAGTTCAATTCGATACCTTAACCTTACCTTCGTCCAAAGGTGGCCTTAACCTCATTAAAGTACACAAAAATGTGTCACCCTGCTCCTAAATCGCATCAGGAAGGAGTTTCGTACCCGGAGGACCAGTATCATCACAAACCTCATTCAGCGGTGGAAGCCTCATAGCCTTGACCCACCCGTTAATATCGCCGGCATTCCACTTTCTTACCGGCATGTGCGACTGTACTACATGGAAATGAGCTACCTTCGACACAACATAGTCGATAACGGGAGCCTGACGAACAGGAAGCCTTATGACCTTCTCATGACAACAAACCACAGGAATCGTCTCGAAGAAAAACATCCACATACACGTTGGAGTATAGTATGGCGGAATGTGAACAGCGACATGTTTCCATCACGTCTCATAGCCGACTGGTATCTAACAGTCTACGATGAAGTAGCAACGAATGAAAAGCTACATAAAATAGGCCTTCATCCAACGTCCAACTGTGACGCATGCGGAAGAGTCGATACACTTATTCATAGGTTCACCTGCGGACATGCAGAAAAAATTACAACATTTCTTCGTCAACGATTGTCGGTGATAGACCGTACGACGCCCAGTGGTGTCGACCTTTTAGACATCATTCAGCCACAAAAATTGAGATATCCACGAGCAAAAAACAACGCTGCAACGTGGATCATGGGTCACACAGCATCCTTTATTATGCACAATAGGCATGCTACTTTCCTAGACTATTATTCTTACATAGAAATTGAACACTTTAAAATGAGCCAACATTGGGACTACAAGAGGATATTTGGAAATATGCTGAAAATCATAATTAACGGTTAAATGCTTCAAATACAATATTTCGGATAGCAAAGGTTGCCAGTGACCTGTATGTATGACTCCTATTTGCTTCCTGGGACTTTAGTTATTGTCGGAATTTTAAGATACTATTCAGACGCTCACCAATGCAGAAGGCATTTTTTTTCCCGTTTTCGTTTTAACATTTTCCTTCTCTCGCAGAGCAGCGGAGCAACTTTCACAACTTTCCTTCAACAATGAAGTGATAGTCTTTTGTGCACCATAAAATTTTCTGTTTACTACATGGCCAAAATAAAAAAAAAGAAAAAGAAATAGAGACTCAAGAAGACATTTCATTTCTTATATTGCGCAACGGCCACCTACAAATGATATATACTTTGTTCATTCTATTCTCATTACAAATTGGAGCAAATGTTTATTTTCCCTTCCTTATAAAAAATAAAATGAAATAAAATAAAAATTAAAAAAAACCTCTAGAAGCTATTTCTATTCCTATATTGAAAAAAAAGTAGCCCCGTGGTACCGAAAAAAAAATAGTTGGTAGAGCACTTGCCCGCGAAAGGCAAAGGTCCCGAGTTCGAGTCTCGGTCCGGTACACAGTTTTCATCTGCCAGGAAGTTTCATATCAGCGCACACTCCGCTGCAGAGTGAATATCTCATTCTACATTGTGGATGTTTTGCAAACGGGTACCCACATCTTCTGAGTGTTACCACGAGAAGGAATGGATAAAGTTCATCAGGACGCTATCTACTATGTTAAACTGAGCAACTGGACTTTTATTTAATATGCACATTTCTATCTGAAGTTGCTGTAGCTCCTGTTCTAGCTCCATATTAGGAACAACAAGTTTGTTCATCTGCTCCTACAATGTCCTAACATTCTCTTCATTACTACCTTCCATTTTCCTACTGGAGTCAGTGCTAGGTATTTTACTATGGATTAGGGCAAAAGTTTCTAAGTCAGTATTGCAAAATAGGATAAAAATTGCTCTACCTGGATATTCAAAGCTCACGAAACAAATAGTCTGCCACAGCTGTCTCGTCAGTCCTCACTAGTTGGCCTGTGTCTGCAATACTTGGCCTAGAAACATGTATAGTAGGTCCGCCCAGAAGCAGAGCAGAGGGAATGGCAGCAGATGAGGGTGATGACAAGGTGTCACCCAGAGGGGGGTGTTAGGTGTGGGCAACTTGGTGCTGCTAGTATGTGGTGTCCACGTGGGGGAAGCATGTCGAGCGAGGATAGCTATCTGCACTACAACTAAGAAAGATTTCCCACATAGAGGATAGAAATCTTACAGAGGTGGCAGAACCGTCAGGCTGGGTAGGCACACGCATATTGGTCACCTGTCAGATGGGCGGTGTAGGGGACTCAGAATGACCTATGGCACACAGGAAGGCCCAGAGCGTGGACAAATCAACGATATAGCAGGTCACATAGCAGTGGGGCAGCAAGATGGCAAGTCCGGCAGTTCCAGACAGGAAGTAGAAGATGAGGCAGCGCCAGCGGGCAGCAGACATCAGAGGCAATGGCAGAAGCAAGTGAGCCACACCAGCTAAACACGGTTCACTCGTGCGCGCTGCCCTCCAGGACAGGCGCTGACGAGCACACTGCAAGTGCACGCTCACTGTCTTTTTGGCACAAAGAGTGTCAACAAAGCTACAATGTGTGTGCTGAGTATATGGATGGACACTCGCAGTACTGAGGCTGCTACCTGCCATCATGACAGCCGTGCAGTTTTAAAGGGGGCTGTGACAGTGGGCGGCATGCTCGCACGGCAAGGCACCAGCAAGCAACAGTGGTGGCACATGCTCCCAACATGGCAAGCACATAACACGCATATACACAGCTGAGTGTACAGTCTCGGGCAGCGGCCCTCACATAGCACATGGGTGAACGACGCACTACTTCGCAGTGTGCTGGACTCTGTCGCGATCTAGACTCCATGCTTTGCTCTCAACATCCAGTGCCTCACGTTACATCATTCCATGATTCCTATTGTGACTGAGGCTACGCCAAGGCATCCATCCACCAGCAGTCCTCACTCGAGGATCCCCTCTGTAGGAATCCTGCTGACGCCAACATTACGTGCTGGGCCAATGAACGGGCTGTGAGCGGTTTCTCAACAGCACCGAACTTAATTACTGAAACCATTACAGGAAATAGTAATTTCGAATATTACACATATCATAAAAGGTTTTGCATCACTTCGGTTCCGAGAGTCCCGGATCCCGTACAGGCAATTGGAATAGAGATCTACATAACACAATTTCCGCCCTTTTTATAGCTCATGAAAACCACACATTGCATGTCTTACCACCACACAGTAGACCTTCAGAGGTGGTGGTTCAGACTGCTGTACACACCGGTACCTCTGATATCCAGTAGCACGTCCTCTGGCATAGCCCTTTTCAATCTATCAAATGGTTCAAATGGCTCTGAGCACAATGGGACTTAACATCGGAGGTCATCAGTCCCCTAGAACTTAGAACTACTTAAACCTAACTAACCTAAGGACATCACACACATCCATGCCCGAGGCAGGATTCGAACCTGCGACCGTAGCAGTCGCGCGGTTCCGGACGGAAGCGCCTAGAACCGCTCTGCCACCGCGGCCGGCTTCAATCTATCCCAGGCATGTTCGATAGGGTTCATGTATGGAGAACATGCTGGTCACTCTAGTGGAGCGATGTCGTTATCCTGAAGGAAGTCATTCACAAGATGTGTGCTACGGTCGCAGGTTCGAATCCTGCCTCGGGCATGGATGTGTGTGATGTCCTTAGGTTAGTTAGGTTTAAGTAGTACTAAGTTCTAGGGGACTGATGACCACAGATGTTAAGTCCCATAGTGCTCAGAGCCATTTGAGCCACAAGATGTGCACGATGGGGCGCGAATTATCGTCCAGGAATACGAATGCCTCGCCAGTATGCTGCCGATATGGTTGCTTTATTGGTCGGAGGATGACATTCACGTATTGTACAGCCGTTACAGCGCCTTCCATGACCACCATCGGCGTACGTTGGACCCACATAGTGCCACCCCTAAACAGCAGGTAAACTCCACCTTGCTACACTCGCTGGATAGTGTGTCTAAAGCGTTGAGCCTGATTGGGTTGCCTCCAAACACGTCTCCAATGACAGTCTTGTTGGAGGCATATGCGACACTCATCGGTGAAGAGAACGTGATGCCAAACCTGAGCGGTCCATTCGGCATGTTGCTGGACCCATCTGTACCACGCTGCATGGTGTCGTGGTTGCAAAGATGGACCTCGCCATGGATGTCGGGAGTGAAGTTACGCATCATGCAGCCTACTGCGCACAGTTTGAGTCGTATCACGACGTCCTGTGGCTGCACGAAAAGCACTATTCAACATGGTGGCGTTGCTGTCAGGGTTCCTCCGAGGTAGTGGTCATCCACTGCATTAGTAGCCCTTGGGGGGCCTGCGCGAGGCATGTCATCGACAGTTCCTGTCTCTCTGTATCTCCTTGATGTCCGAACAACATCGCTTTGATTCATTCCGAGACGCCGGAACACTTCCCTTGTTCAGAGCCCTTCCTCGTACAAAGCAACAATCGAACCGCGTTACTGACCGTCTAGGCATGATTGAACTACAGACGACACGAGCCGTGTACCTCCTTCCTGGTGGAAGGACTATAACTGATGGGCTGTCGGACCGCTCCATCTAATAGGCGCTGCTCATGCAGGGTTGTTTACATCTTTTTTTTTTGGGGCCAAATTGCTCTGAGAACTATGGGACTTAACTGCTGAGGTCATCAGTCTCCTAGAACTTAGAACTACTTAAACCGAACTAACCTAAGGACATCACACACATCCATGCCCGAGGCAGGATTCGAACCTGCGACCGTAGCCGTCGCGCGGTTCCAGACTGTAGCGCCTAGAACCGCTCGGCCACCCCGGCCGGCTTTTTTTTTTTTGGGGTGGGGGGGGGGGGGTTAGTAACATCTCTTAACAGTCAAAGGGACTGTGTATATGATACAATATCCACAGTCAACGTCTATCTTCAGGAGTTCTGGGAACCGGGGTGATCAAAACTGTTTTTGATATGTGTATTTCCCTATTGCCTCCAAAGAGGTGGCCCACTACACACCGCCGTACCGAAGGGTTTGCTGAATTAGTAATTCTCTGATTGCATCTTATGCAGTGTTGCATCTCTTGGAGTTTAAGGAGACACCATTTCTTGATATGGAGATCTTCCTGACCCTGATTTTTCAAAACTTTTTCCTCACTTCTAGCGCCGAAAATGGTATTTTTTATTTTAGATTGATGCATTCTGGTCCATGGATCAGATGCAGATGAAGTCACCTACTATATAGCAAGACTATTTGCATCTGCATGGATACTCTGCAAATGACACTTAAGTGGCTGACAGAGGGTTCATCAAACCTCCTTCACAATAATTGTCTATTAGTCCACACTCGAACAGCGTGAGGAAAAAATGAACACCTATATCTTTCCGTGCGAGCTGTGATTTCCCTTATTTTATTACAATGATCGTTCCTCCTGTGTAGGTCGGCGTCAACAAAATATTGTCGCATTCGGAAGGGAAAGTGATTGCCATTTCGTGAGAAGATCCCGATGCAACGAAAACGCCTTTGTTCAATGATGTCCATTCCAAATCCTGTATCATGTCCGTGACACTCTCTCCCCTATTTCACGATAATACAAAACGCGCTGCTCTTCTTTGAACTTTCTCGATGTACTCCGTCTGTCCTATCTGGTAAGGATCCCAGACCGTGCAGCAGTACTCGAAAAGGACAAGCGTAGTGTAGTCAGTCTCTTTAGTAGATCTGTTACCTTTTCTGAGTGTCCTGCCAATAAACACAGTCTTTGTTTTCACTTCCCCACAACATTTGCTCTGTGTTCTTTCGAATTTAAATTGTTCGTAATTTGAATTTCTACGTAGTTAGTTGATTTATAGCCTTTAGATTAGACTGAATTATTGTGTAACCGAAGTTTAACGGATTTATTTTAGCGCTCATGTAGATGACGTCACACTTTTCATTATTTAGGGTCAATTGCCAGTATCTTTTCTAAATCGTTTTGCAATTTGTTTTGCAACTGATGAGTTTACTAGACTATAAACAGGAGCATCATCTGCAAGCAACCTAAAATGGCTGCTCATATTGTCTCCGAAATCGTTTATGTAGATAACGAACAGCAAAGGGTCAGTAACACTACCTTGGGGAACGCCTGAAATCACTTCTCTTTTACTCGACGACTTTCCGTCAGTTACTACGAACTGTGACCGCTCTAACAGGGAATCACGAATCTAGTCACATAACTCAGACGATATTCCAGAAACACGCAATTTTACTACAAGCCGCTTGTGTGGTTTAGTGTCAAAAGCCTTTTGGGAATCTATGAACACGGAATCAATTTGAAATCCCTTGTCAATAGCACTCAACACTTCGTTGTGCAAAGAGCTAGTTGTGTTTCACAAGAACGATGTTTTCTAAATCCCTGTTGACTGCGTGTCAATAGATCGTTTTTTTTTTCGAGGTAATTCATAACGTTCGAACACAGTGTTCCAAAATCCTGACCGCGCGAGATTAGCCGAGCGGTCTAGGGGGCTGCAGTCATGGACTGTGCGGCTGGTCCCGGCGGAGGTTCGAGTCCTCCCTCGGGCATGGGTGTGTGTGTTTGTCCTTAGGATAATTTAGGTTAAGTAGTGTGTAAGCTTAGGGACTGATGACCTTAGCAGTTAAGTCCCATAAGATTTCACACACATTTGAACATTTTGAACCGAAATCCTGCTGCATATAGACGTTAATGATATGGGTCTGTAATTTAGTGCATTACTCCTACTACCTTTCTTGAATATTGGTGTGACCTGTGCAACTTTCCATCCTTTCAATACGTATCTTTCGTCGAGCGAGCGGCAGTATATGATAGTTAAGTATGGAGCTATTGCATCAGCATACTCTGAAAGGAACCTAACTGGTACACATTCTGGACCAGAAGACTTGCTTTTATTAAGTGATTCAAGTTGCTTCACAACTCCGAGGATATCTAGTTTTAAGTTACCCATGTTGGCAGCTGTTCTTGGGTCGAATTCTAGAATATTTACTTCGTCTTCTTTGGTGAAGGAATATCGAAAGACTGTTTTTACTAACTCTGCTTTCGAAGCACTGTCGTGGATAGTATTTCCGTTGCTGATTGTGTCTTTCCGTTAACATACTTCACATATCTCAAATATCTTTGGGTTTTCTGCCAGGTTTCGAGATAAAGTTTCGTGGTGGAAACTATTATAAGCATCTCACACTGATGTCCGCTCTAAATTTCGAATCTCTCGATTGCTGTCAATACTATTTCTTTGATTTCAAGTCACAACTGCTCCACGCTTACATTGTTAATTTGGAAGAGCGTCTCTGAGGAAGACGTCAAGTGAATTTTTATCTGCTTTTTTGGATAGGTATAATTTTCGTTTAGTTTTGGAGGATTTGTGGGCTACAATATTCAGTCTCTCCACGACAACCCTGTGTTCACTAATCCCTGTATCCGTTTTGATGCTCGTTATTAGCGCATGATTATTTGTTGGTAAGAGATCAAGTGTGTTTTCACAACTGTTTACTATTCGTGTGAGCTCATGAACTAACTGCCCTAAATAATTTTCAGAGAATGCGTCTAGCACTATTCCGGTGACGTTTTATGCGTACATCCTTATTTAAACTTGTGTTTTCGCTAACATATCGAGAGTAAATTAAGGTCACTACCAACTATAATTGTAAGAGTCGGTTACATGTTTAAAACAAAATGAACCTTTCAGCAATTGTATCATCTGAGTTGGGAGGCCAGTAAAAGGTTCCAATTATTATTTCATTCCCGTTGCCAAGAACGACCTCAGTCCCGCAAGAATGGCATCTCTTACCACTTCGGACAGTCGCTCAAAACCAGAGGGAGACTCTTCCAATCTAAAGCGAAACATGTCATTGGTAGCGACGTGAGTCACCACACGCAGGTGACTGCACCCTGTGCTCTTCATGCCATCTGGAAGGACCCCTCCCACGTCTGGAATGACTCCACTGGGTATGAACAGGGAGTGCAATTGGCTTTATTCCCCTCCTTGGCAGCCATGTCCCTAAGGGGCCCCATAATGCACGTAACATTAGGACCCCCAACTACAATACCACCCTCTGTGAATGTCTGGATCTTGCAGGCTGATATTGGAAACTTCCAACCTATCAAGCATTTATAACTTACGAAGCACCATTTGGCAACAAAGTCAGCCTACGTTCCTCTACACAATAGTACGAAAATTGAGCTCTAGGTTTCTGTTGTTTAGCCGGCCGGAGTGGCCGTGCGGTTCTAGGCGCTACAGTCTGGAACCGAGCGACCGCTACGGCCGCAGGTTCGAATCCTGCCTCGGGCATGAATGTGTGTGATGTCCTTAGGTTGGTTTGGTTTAAGTAGTTCTAAGTTGTAGGCGACTGATGACCTCAGAAGTTAAGTCGCATAGTGCTCAGAGCCATTTCTGTTGTTTCGGGTGGCCAAGTGGTGCCGGCACGGTAGCTCAGCGTGTTCAGTCAGATGGTTGGTTAGCTGCCCTCTGTAATAAAAAATTGAGTCAACGGCTCAACACTGAACTTGAACGGGTGTCCTGGGACATCCGCACGGAATAAATGCAACGAACAAAAATAAAAACGAAAGTGGTTAGCACGCGGGAATGCGATACGAAAGGACACGGGTTTGCGCATGGATGGGTTCAATTTTTTTTTTCCTCTTCATATATGCAATTCGTTCTGAGACATTGTTATTCGTGTAAGTTAAGATTTTTCTGGAATATTCTTTATTACTTACATGTAAGAGAGCACTTCCTCAGTAATGATGTCGTGATTTCTGTGTGTTTAAAAAACGAAATATAAAATTGCAGGAGATGAAATTGCTGTGAGTGAAACAACCGACAGTGACTTTCATATTTTTTCTTGTCAGAAATAATTCACCATTTTTTCCGAATATGTAGTGATTTCCGAGTATGCGGTTAGACAGGAATCTGAGAGCACAACTTAAATTACTGGGAATGTAACTAGCAGCAGTCATCTTCATAATCTTGCTTGTCACAAGTATTTATCTGAGATCGAATTCTCAACAACAGGAGACAGAGATGAAAGATCTCCGCCGTAATATTTTTAGACTGTAGCACCATATAAGAAACATTTTCATTCATGAGATGCATGTTATAAACTTCGACGAACTGCAGGAGCTCTCGAAAATGCGTTTTCTCAATTTTGTTTTTAAGACCCAAATCGTTGATGTATCATATAGGGAAGTGGGCTACTTAATCATTTTGATCTCTAGGAGCGACTTATAACCACATTCTGTTTATCTTCTTATTCTTTGAAACCCTTAGAATCAATTTTTTGGGTGTTTTTATAAATGTATTAGTACAATGTGATACTACACACTATTCCTAACTCATTTTCCGAAACGTAAAATCCAAAACACGATGCCAGTGTGAATGAGAATAAGATGACATAATGCGGCATTTCCGACAATCTGCAAGACACAGTCAAATACGTTATCGTTATTATGCATGCATGAAAACATGCGATCAGGAAAACTGCAAAAATTTCTATGCATTTCAGCTGAGAATCATGGAAATGGATATACTGTTCCTCATACTGTTAAGGGGGAGGCAAGAGCGATGAAAGCAGGCACGTCAGCTTGATGGAATGCGGCGTCATGCGTTATGGCAACGTAAATGCAATTTTTGGTACTTCGACGAATAGCGCGCCTGTGTCGACTGCTAGCCGTTTTGTGTTCGTTGCACTGTGCGCGTTGCAGTGCGCATGCGCGGCTCTGCGGCCGCTTGCTTTTGACTGGCTTGCGCGATGCGAACCAACGACAGCACTTCGGTTCTCTAGACCCGAACGGTATGCATACTGAATAATGCAGGGGCTCTAATTCGAGTACTAGACCGTTCGGTGCCCTTGAGTACCGAAACGATCGGCACAATGGCGGAAACATACAGAATAGGCACCCTGGTCACCGGTGCGGGCCGATCGGAGAGCTCAGACATGCTGGACATCCATTGGATCTGCATTGCCAGCCCACAACAGTGATGCCCATCCACTGGTGCTTCAAGCTG
Organism: Schistocerca serialis cubense; assembly: GCF_023864345.2. NCBI lineage: Eukaryota > Metazoa > Arthropoda > Insecta > Orthoptera > Acrididae > Schistocerca > Schistocerca serialis. The sequence goes on from NC_064640.1 coordinate 33,798,356, forward strand.
TGTAATCGAAGCCATCACAGCCTGGAGCTGAGAGCGAGGTGTCACCAATTCGTCTCGCATCCGCTCACAGCCATCAAGTTCGTATCTACACCACACAGAGAAAGAAGGACAATTGACATGCGCTATGGAACTCTTCTGTAGACACGAACTGTGTCCAATAAATCAGATGAAAACGTAGAGATTGAGAAACCGGACTACCAAAGCACTCGGATGATACTAAATAATTCGCTCCTGATTAGGAAATGGTAATATATCACAAAATCAGTTTACTTTCCGACGGGAATGAAAAGGTGCCAACTGTGTCTATTAAATATTAAGTTAACACGTAGAAAATCAAGAAACGTAACTACCAAAGCACAAAGATGTAACTATACAATTCGCTCCTGGTTAGGAACTCATTGAAAGTAAAAAAACCGCTTACTTCCCCATGGCTGTTTGTGTCTCGGCTGGCTGCTGCTGACTGCCTACAACTGCCGTTATGGTTAAGTTGTGGAGAAGGAGGGAGAAGTGTCCTGGTAGGAACTGGGCAATGTTATTGGGGCAGGTACACTGCAGCCACGCTTATTTTACACTGAGAGAAGGCACCGGAATTCACATGTCAGTGTGTTAGAATGATTCCTTTCTGGCGCTCTATAAGGACTGTACATTTTGGGGACTATATTTAGGCCATATTCTGTAAATCGTCACATCTTCCTTGAATGCAGGGCAACGCCTAAAGCAGCACTGCGCTCAAGATAAGGCATGACATCCCATGAACAGTCTTTGTCAGAATTTTGTATAAAAAATTTCAGGATAGTGCAAGTACCCCACCTCACTC